>NC_081184.1:94963264-95333783 GCF_029867415.1 Vicia villosa | reverse complement strand
GAATGGTAAGCTGGAGATCACTGAGGCATCTTCTATTCTCATCCCGTTTGTAAAGACTTCGCACAGCACGTCCATAGAAGGGAGCCTCTCAAACATAATGATACGGCGATCCATCCACTTTTGAATTCCCATTCTTAGATTTTCACAACCATTGGGTAGGCAGGAGCAGTAAAAGCAGTCGGGGTCACATCCTGGGAAGTAACCAGCTCGGATTAGCTTTCCTTTGACTTCGCAGAGTGGAGTTGATAATTCGTTCACATCATAGATGTAAACAGTGTCCAGGATAGCGTTGACAGTTTTGTCATGCTTTGGCATAGGTGCTGTGATGATATTTGGAGTTTTTGGAGGATCGAACTCAATTTCCCCAGCATCTATCATATCTTGTATTTTATTTTTCAGGGCCCAGCAGTGATCTGCGTCATGTCCTGGACAGTTTGAGTGATAGGCACATGTCGCATCAGGGCGATAATTCGGAGAGGAAGTGTTGACATTCTTTGGAGGACCTCTTAAGGTGATCAGATCTGCTTTTAGCAAGTGTTGCAATGCCTGAGAGATTGGCATGTTGATTCTGGTGAAATTTCTTCTTGGTGTATCTGGTCGATGCGTATATTTTGGCTGTTGATCTTTTTGAGGTGCAGATGCGGAGATCAGAACTGCCCCTACAGATTGATGCTGCTCACTTTTGCGACTTTTCTGAATTTGTGTTGCATTGACCTCATTTCTCCCGCTGATGGGCCTTTTTGTAGTACCAGAGGAGGAACCTATTTGAATTTTTCCATTTTGAATGCCACTTTCGACACGTTCTCCGGTCAGTATCAGGTCAGTGAAACCTGATGATGAGCTTCCCAGCAAATGGCTATAGAAAGGGCCAGTTAAAGTGCCCATGAACATGTCAACTAGTTCGCGATCAAATAAGGGTGGTTGAACCCTTCCAGCCATATCTCTCCACTTTTGTGCATATCCTTTGAAACTTTCTTTTGGTCCCATAGACATGCCCCTTAGTTGAGTACGGGTTGGCGCAAGATCAGCATTGTATTGGTACTGTTTGTAAAAAGCAGCAGCTAATTCTTCCCAAGTATGAACCTTGGCATTTTCCAGCTGGTAGTACCACTCGAGTTGTGTACCCGACAGACTTTCTTGGAAGAAGTGAATCCACAACTTGTTATCCGTTGTATGAGGTTGTATCTTCCTTACATAGGATCTCAGATGTAGTTTCGGGCAAGAAACTCCATCATATTTTGCAAAGACAGGAACTTTGAATTTTGGAGGGATAACAACATCCGAGATGAGCCCTAGATCATTGAAATCTAAGCCAGGTATTTTTTGTATCTCCATAGCTTTCATACGGTCTTCCAGCTGTTGGTATTTTTCATCATCCGGTTCGTCCCCAGAATGATCATTTTCTTCATTTGAAGAGAGAGAGGGTTTAGCAGAACCCTGGTTGCTTTGATTGTCTTCTTGTTCATCATCACCGACTGTTTCAGGGATCGGTGGCTTTTTGAACTTTTTGACTGGGATTTTGATCTTCCTTTTCAGGTGACTCACGCCTACAGATCCTTTGGGCTTCTTTTTCTTCTTGATTATCAGGGCTTTCAGTTCTTGTTGCCCCTTTGCCAGTTCCAGAATTGCCACTTGAACTTGGGCATTCTGTGCTTCGAGATTCTTGATGCTTGTCTCGGATTTCATCTCTTCTGACTGAAATAAACAGCGAGGAGATGAGAAATCCGTCATGTGAACCTGTTATGCAATGTGTATGACTGGATGCCATGTGTATGCAATGTATGAAATGTATGTGCAATGTATGTATATGCAATGCATGAAGTGAAATGTGTGTGCAATGTTTCAAGGATCTTAGAGTTTAGATTTGTTAAAGAAGAAACAAACGTTAGTTAATCAATTTATTTCTTTTTTTTTTGCTTCTTTTTTCTTTGCCTCATTTGGGCTTACAAGACAGAAATAAAATAAATGATCCTTCAGGTCTCCCGTGGACGCTTTCTCTTTGCCCCCAGGAATGTGTTGATCTGCTGTTCTTCTTGAAGCTGTCCGGTGAGCTCCAATATCCTTCTCTCATAGTCTTGACAGTATGCTTTGAAGGTGTCTCTTTCCTCTTTGAGTTGAACCCAAGATTTTTGCAACTCTTCTAGGTCAGTTGGCATGTCCGGGTGTAGAATAACTTGAGGTTCATATCCTTCGACCTCTGGTTCAATAGTCACAGGTAGAACAGCAGGATATGGCATAAGGAGTTTCTGAGCATGAGTACGGACCCATCTGAGGTAGGGTTCCATAGGAATAGAATTCCATTGCCCCAGAGTTTTGCTTTCTATTCTATAGACACTGCCCCATGCATGTATGAACCTTCGTCGGTGTCTATGAGAATCATTCTCGTAATCAAACACAATGCCATGGATAATCATGTCATGAGGACCGTTGCTCCTTGCATATCCGAATTGGCGTAGAGCTAAAGAGGGATTGTAAGTGATGCCTCCTTTGATGCCAAGGAGTGGCACATTAGGGTACTCTCCACAATGATCAATGATAGTAATGTCTCTTTGAAAGAAGTTGTTCCACCGGATATCTGAATGAGACAAAGACATAATCCTGCGAGACCATTGCATTCTTTGTTCATTTCTCAACACTGATCGGGGAAGATGAAATGTAAACCACCTAGCCAGTAGTGGTATACAGCACATGAGAGTTCCTCGTTTCTTCATGGTACGAGTGTGTAGAATGTCTCCCAGCAATGTTGGTACCGGGTTACGGATTAGGAAAAGGTTGATGATGTGTACACTTATGAACTGGTCGGGATTTGGGAATAAAACCAACCCATAGATCAAAAGTGCCATAACTTCCTCAAAAGCTGGATAACTTTTGTTTTCTAGCAGTAGTCGAGCCTTTTCCAATAAGAACTTGGCAAGTAAACCCTTAACTCCACTCTTTGTTTCCCAATTGGACTCGATTTCTGATTTTCGCAGATGTAAAGCAGCAGCAATGACTTCAGGTTTTGGAATCCTTTCTAAACCAGTGAAAGGTAATTGATTTCGAACAGGCAATCCCATTAGTTCAGAGAATTCTTCCAAAGTGGGTACCAACTGGTAATCAGGAAAGGTAAAGCAATGATGTTCAGGGTCAAAGAACTGGAACAGGACCCGTATCATATCTTCTTCAAATTTTGAGGTAACCAAATGGAGTAGGTGACCATGCCTTTCGGTGAATTGAACAATCCTGGGGAATTCTGACACTAAGTCTTTTAGTTCAGATGGTACCGTTGAGATGTTGATTCGGATGTAATCTTTGGTGGCGGGAGCCATTACCTGCAAAAACAAAGGTAAACTCTTTGATCCTTGAAGTGTTTGGTGCAAAAATGATATGCTTATGATGCAAACATGTGGCACACAAAAACAAATCAAACAATAGCCTTAGGTTTAAAGGCTTGCATGGAGCTGATAGGTGATACCCTCCCCACTGAAGTTGAGTTGGTTAAAACCTGTCCTAGAATAGTATTCGGGTTCTATGATCCTTGGAAGTAACATCTCAATACGGCGCTCGAGCGGCCGATCAAAATATTCCTCGAGGATAACTAACTTCGATCAATTTCAAAGCTAGCCACTTAATAGGCCACAAGTCAAGTTCAACTAAAAAGGTTCTAAGACAAATTAGTGTTTAATGACAATTCGGAAGCCAAATATACTCCTTGATCGTTTTCAAGGGACATCAGTATAAACCAAAGTATCGCACTAACGATGACTACCAGATCAACCGTATCGGTACATGCCGTACAGTTTCCTTGGTCTATTGTCATATACTTAAGGTATCTCGAGATTCGGGTTAGAATCTTTCACACAAGCAAAATACCCAAACAAACCTTTGAAAAATAGAGCAATCAAGTCAAACAATTGAAAACATCGACCTATTCTCTTAAGGTAACCCCTTTTGAAAACATTTTGTTTTTTTGAAAGTGACTCCCCAGCAGAGTCGCCAGTTCTGTGGACCTCCGATTTTTTTAATTCCGGACCATACCTCTGTTCTGTAGAGATACGTGAACTGACTCTTTTTTATCGCTTAATGCTTTCGCATTTTGAAAATTCACAGAGTCGCCACCGACCTTTTATTTTATCCAATTAAGGAAAGGTTTATAAAAGAAACAGAAAAAAGACCTTTAAGAAATTCTGGGTAAGGGGGTAGGTTATACAAAGGGAAGGTGTTAGCACCCTTTGTATCCATGGTTATCCATGGGCTCTTAAGTTTGCTTAGCTCACTTGTTTTTCGATCACTTTTCAATTGCTCTGAAATTGCTCATATGTGGTTTCAAATACCTTTGTAATTTGAATTTTGTAATGATCCGTGTGTGGATGTATACAAAATGCTTGTTTATCTTTCGAAAGATGTTTTGAAAAGAACGTTAACTTTGTAATAATCCGTGTTTGGATGTATACAAAGTATTGTCTTTTTTGAAAGTTTTGTTTTGAAAAACAACAGTGTATGAGAATTTTGTTTGTTTTGATTTGAGCAAGCAAACTAGGAGGTCTACCTTGAGTTGTAAGGTCTTTATCCTATTTCCTTTAAAAATCTATCCTTTCACCGGATATAAACGCAAGGTTCGATTTTGTACTCAAAATAGTAGAATTTTGACTTTGATTTTGAAAAGAATGAGAAGGGATTACCTTAACAGGTGCAAGTGTGATTGTGATTGGATTCAGATATTTTATCTTTGAAGTTAGTGATCTAACGGTTCAATTTTATCTTTGACATACACGCAGTTTATATTTGCTGGAAATTAAAATGCGGAAATGTAAAGTGCGGAAAGTAAATCTACGCTATTACATCGATTGTGCAGGAAATGTAAACTAGCCTATTTACATGAATTTGACATCCTATACATTTATCTAGGAATTTAAATTGCAAGAAAAATAAAAGGCATGTTTCTGGATTTTTATGATTTATTTTAATTATGATTAATGCATGATTAATTAAATTAAAATGAAGAAAAAAGATGAAAATAGATTTAAACCTAGAAATTAAGTTTAAAATATGTACAAAATATTTGTCAATTAATTTTAAAACAAAACTAATTTTTTTGGAATTTTTGGAATTGATTTAAGTTAATTAAAACATAATTATGCAAATAATTATACAAATAATTTAAACTTAGAGAGAAAATTATTCAAAATATGTACAAAATTAGTTTATAATATATAAACAATATTTTATATAAAGAACAATTTTTTTTATGATTTTTTGATTGGTTAGAATAATTAAACAGCAAATATATAAATATATACTAATTAATTATACAAAATATTGAAATTTTGAAGAAAAATAAAATATTTTTATTTCAGAAAATAATATATTATTTTAGAAGTCTAAAAATATTTTTTGTGTATTTTTTGGATTTTTAAAACTATTTTTAATTAATTTAACAAAGAAATTAAAAATAAAAATAGAAAATAAAAAGGAGCAGTTATCCTGTATGATTGATCTGAGGGTCTATGGCATAGGGAGTGTATTTTGGTACGTTAGATGAAGAATTAATGGAAATCTATGGCCCAGATGCGTGGGCACATGGTACACATGCGTGGGAGTGATCACGTGGGATCACCAAGACTTTCAACAAGTCAGTTGGGCCCCACCATGCACATGTGGATAGTGAGACTTGTTGACCGGCGAATGAGAAGCGCCAGAAGTGCCACGCGTGCTGGTCAATGTTTCCAACTTACTATTCATCTTCTTCAACCTTTTACCTATGGATTTAGCTGCGGATTTAGCTGCAGCATTACCTGCGGATTTTGCTTCAAATTTCCATGCTTTTGAAAACCTACACAAAACAGCCATGAACAAAAACAAAAGGGACCCAGATCGACTTAAAATCACCTCCTGAACACGATGGTGGTGTTAGTTTTGCTATTTGAGCACTGTAACTATGGATTCGAAGAGATTAAAGTTTGAACATGCATGAACATTCATCAATGGTTTTGAGCAATTTTCACGTAGAAACCAACATGTTAAATCCCAGACCTGCCCTATAGGACCTCATGAACACATTAGAATGATTAGTTTACATTGAGGTTGATTAAATATAGTAAAACGAAAATTGATCATGTATGAATATGAAGAACACTATGCATGTGTTACGACTCTCATGGGACCACACAAAGAGTTTATTCTTACTTTATATGATCTTAGAAGATGATTGGAATGATTGTTTTGTATTGATATTGATTGGAATATGAAATTTGAAAATTACAAAAGTTATGAGATTTTTTGAGAATTTTGTGAAGTTGATGGCTATGCTCTTGCTATATTTTCGTGGGTCTCTGTTGTTGATGTATTCCACTTCTTTTATAGGCCAAGGGCTGCTTGGAAGTGAAGCTAAGAGCATTGATTGCTTTGTTGAAAGTTTGATTTTTAAATATTAAAAATCTTTGAAAACTTGACCAAGTCTTGCTCTCCTTCAATGCACTTGCCTTGTACTTCATTTGGCTGCAGAAAAATGGAGATTCCTTGATGAGTCATGCTTGGAAGTTAAGCTACCATTTATCCATCCATTTTCCTTTTAATTTTAATCTTAAAATAAGATAAAATCATGCCAAAAATGGATAAAAAAGGTGTGGGCTTAGTCTTGGTCGTGGGAGGCCCATAACATCATGGAAATGATATTTGAATGCTGAAAACTTGGCCCCATTTGGAAAAAATACATTTTTGAGCAATGTTGGTTTCATGTATTTTCCCAAAATTTAGCCAACTTCAACAAGGTGTAAATCCTTCAATTTTTGTCATATGAAGGAGATCTTGCACTTTTTGGAAACCTCAAAGAGTCCTCTAACCAATGTCTTTGGTCTCATGTCAAAATGATTTTTGATGCTCCTTGTGTGTCCTTTTGAAAAAAGTGTCTTTTTGTTGACTTTGAAAATGACCTGTAATGTCTTTGATCATATTTTTCAAATGGTGAATCCAATGACCATGGAATCAATGGCATTTGAAAGATAATTGAATTTCCTTCAAAACAAGCTTTGGTTTGAATTTTTTGGATGAAGGATGAGAGAGTTATGATCAGTCAAAGTTGAGTTGACTTTTCAGGCAAAAACCCTAATTTTGAATCTTAGGGTTTTGTTGATTTTTGATCTTTCCTTGATGAATTATGATCATCCAATGATCAAATGATGAATCCTTTGACAAAATATGGACTTTGACAAAAAATTTCATTTTTGACTGTCTGTTGACTTTTTTGGTCAAACGGGTCGTCTGTTGACTGTTTGAGCTGCTGACGGTGCGTCTGAGTGAATTGAAGTTTGAAAATTTGTATGATGGTACTTTGAGATATATGGATGTGTATGAAATCCATTTGAGCTCTCAAAAACTTGTTGCTCCTGTAAAAAACAAGAAAAACCCTGATTAGGGACTGTTTATGTAGGAGACAGTTAAGCGTACCTGATTTTTGTGCAGTGTTGAGTCTCTGCTAATCGCGTGATATTCAGAAGACTTCTAGCACAAAAATCTTGGAATTTTGAATTGTGAAAGATTGATTTGATTGATGGTACAAAACACTAAGAATTGTACTGCCAGCAGTTTGGCTGTCAACTGACTGTCCAGGTATTGACGTAGCAGTTAGAGTGAAAAATCAACAGTCAAAGTTAATTTTCTTTTTTGTTGTTTTTGTTTTTGTTTTATGTGAAAAATGAAAGTTTATTTACATGACTTGTTAAAAAAAACACAGACATAATAAATAACTAATATTTACTGTTACCAGTACAGTATGAGTTTCCTGATTCTGCGCCTGCAAAAAGATTTAACTCTGTACCAATTGTGTCAGTACTATTTATCTGTAAATAAATAAATAGCATGTGTGAAGTAATAAACAGTATTTGGCGTTTGCGTAAGAATAAATTCAACTGCAAGCCAAATTACTGTATAAGAAAAATTCTAAAAACTAAGTATTTCATATGTCAGGATATTTGTTGAAATAAAAATCCATGATTATATGAGACTCTTAATTTTCAGATTGGAGTTTTCTTGAAAAAAGATGCGGGCAAATTTTGGGGTATAACAATTGCCCCTATTCAATCTTCTTAAACCTGAAGAGATTGTCTGAAATCTGAAGGTAGAAGATGATTGAATATTTAGATGCCCTGAAAATTTGCACTTACCTTGATCAGAAGAGATGTTGGAAGTTGCATTTGAATGTCGTATGCGAAATGTTGTTGGCAGATTGGAACATTACCTGAGATGGGCTTTCAGATGCCACCCGGCAATTGTGTTGATGGTCTGTTCACCAGAATGAATCCATTGATTATATCTTGATGAAGGATTTGAAAGTCTTTGCGTTGACTGTTTCGGAACCGTCCAAGGTTACCTCTTTAAGTCTTGGAGGACGATTGCTACGGAACTTGTCCAAAGTTTTTTCTGCTTTAGATTTTGAAAGTTGATCATTGTGGAACCGTTTGAGGTATCAGCTTTAGATCTTTGATGTTAGATCATTCTTGAACCGTCTGAGGTATCGCTTTAGATCCGCAATATTAGATCGTTCTGGAACCGTCTGAGGTATCGCTTTAGATCTGCAATGTTAGATCATTTTGGAACCGTCTGAGGTATCGCTTTAGATCTGTGATGCTAGATCGTTCTGGAACCGTCTGAGGTATCAACTTAGATCTGCGATGTTAGATCGTTCTAGAACCGTCTGAGGTATCAACTTTAGATCTGTGATAGAAGATCGTTCTGTGAATACAAGATTACACTCAAAGATGTTTTTGATTTATGGCAAACTCAAATGAGCATTCAAACAACAAGGCGGAAGCAGAAAACTCAAAGAAAAGCAAGCATTGATCAATCATGACAGTACAGGTTGATCTATTATACTTTAGGTCGACTCAACACAAGCAGATCAAGAAGAATGCAGAAAACCAGCAGTTAGGTCGACCTACTGTCAACCCAGGTCGACCTAAAATGGAGAAAAATCCACATACTTCTGCTAGGTCGACTCACACATCATCCAGGTCGACCTAAATTGATGAAATTTACATACCAGTCTGCTAGGTCGACCTACACAACGACTAGGTCGACCTAATCTGAGAAAATGTCCCCAGAATGCATTTTGAGAGGATTCTGGTCGACCTACTCCTTAAACAGGTCGACCTAACTGGGAGCAAAATTCTGCAAGCACTGCTAGGTCGACCTAAGCTCTACAAGAGGTCGACCTAACTGATCAAGAATGCCAAAATTTCTGTTTCTCTCATCTCCAACTGCTAAGCTATCTTATATATTATCAAAGGTTCATTATTCAATAGTACACCAACGACTGAAAGATACACAAACGCTTCTCATCTTCGTTCTTCATCATCTCCAACACAATTACACATAATCATTCTTGCGTTGCGGGTTAGTGATGAGTTCGATAACGTCCATGGAACGGAATTGAAGATTCCTAGTGGGTGAAGGTTTGTGGGGTTTGTTGGTGAATAAAATCTGCGGGTTTTGTCCTCCACGACGGGTGGTTCTTGGGGGTTTTTATCAAGAGGCGTTCATTGAGGATTCGGCTGAGTGTAACGATTGAGGAACGGGGAGTTCAAGGAATCAAGACACTGCAGAAGGGAATCAAAGTGAAGCTCTTGGATAACCTTGATCTTGGTCAAGATTAAGGGGGAAGAAGATTCAAAGGATCGACATAATTGGTTTATCGTTTATCGCTTTGTTATCTTCTTTGTATATACTACTTTCAACATTAATGAAAGATTACCCAATTTCAATTTGGAATTGGGGGCAGACGTAGTCGTAGCGAGGACGATCGACGAACTGCCTAAACAAATATCGTGTTCTTGTCGCTTTTACCTTTTCATTTACATTCAGTAAGGATGAGGTAAGTAAGAAGGTAGATCATAAGCTCCAAAGAGGTATGATTGGATCTCTTCTATATCTTACTGCTTCTAGACCTGATATTTTATTCACTGTATGTCTGTGTGCTAGATTCCAATCAGATCCTAGAGAATCTCACTTAACAGCTGTTAAGAGAATTCTGAGGTATCTGAAAGGTACTACTAATGTTGGTTTAGTCTACAGAAGATCTGAAGATTACAACCTAGTAGGATTTTGTGATGCCGATTACGCTGGGATAGAGTTGAAAGGAAAAGTACTTCTGGAAGCTGTCAGTTTCTTGGAAGTCATCTGATCTCTTGGTACAACAAGAAGCAAGCCATAATTTCCCTCTCTACAACAGAAGCATAATATGTTGCTGCTGCTGGATGTATTACACAGATGCTCTAGATGAAGAGTCAGCTAGAAGATTATCAGATATATGAGAGTAACATTCCTATCTTCTGTGATAATACTTCTGCTATATGTTTATCTAAGAATCCTATCTTACATTCCAAAGCTAAACATATTGAGATCAAACATCGCTTCATTAGGGACTATGTTCAGAAGGGTGTTCTTTCTTTAAACTTTGTGGATACAGAACATCAGTGGGCTGATATCTTCATAAAACCCCTTGCTGAAGATAGGTTTAAGTTCATTCTGAAGAATATCAGTATGGATTTATGCCCAGAATGAAAGGATGAGAAGATCTGATATATGGATTAGATTTGAAATGATTATTTATTTTCTTATCAGAAGTTCTGAACTTATTGATCAATTAGATATTCTAATTCTGTTATTGCTAACGTTTCATATGTCTAAGTTGATTCAAAATTTCTTTTAAAGCAAAACAATTGTCACCAGCTATTCCAGATGATGAACACATGTTCATTCTGAAGGGACAAGTATGCGTGCAGTTGATGAGACGCCGCCCTAGGTAACTGTGAAAATCATTTCAAATATCACGTTTTCCCCTAACGTCACTCAACATTAAAGGCATTTGATTCTCTGCATTCTGTAACTGTTCATTCTCAGAATCTCATTGCATATTATTTCAAATCCGTGTCTATTTAAACATCTCTCATAATCTTTCTTACTCTTTTCACTCATTCATCATCCTCCTAGTTTATGCATTTCTGTAACCTGTTCTCTCTCTTCTCAAACCCTAAAAAGAAACCCAAAAATATCAGAAGTGCTTCAATGGCTTCCCTTTCACCTCAAAATGTTGGTTCGTCTTCACAGCAACAATATCATCAAGAACAAGATCAAGAGCAACAAATTGTTCCCCAGATAACCTGTTTGATTCCTTTTGATCAGTTGGAGGTTATTTACGAATTAATGGTAGATTTTGAAAATCTGGAGAAACATGATGTTCATCTTACAGATAATATGGTGTTTCAAGGTTGGGGACCTATGTTCTATGATCTGTGTGGTCCAGTCTTTCCATACCTTGTAAAAGAATTCTGGGTGCATGCAACTGTTATGCCTAAAGCAATTCTCTCCATTGTTCATGGTGAATTCTTCTCAATCACAGAACCTCTCATAAGGAAGTTATTTGGGTTGGCGAATGTTGAAGGTGTTACTGAAGCAACTCCTAGAACTGATTGGGATGCTGTGTATGCTGAGATCTTTTAGAATGGAAAGAAATCTAAAGAAGTTAAGGATATGAAAACCGTCTACAAGGTATGGACAAAGATTCTTCTGGGTTACTTCTACCACAGAAAATCAACAAGTTCATCAAACTTCGCCAACAATGATCAACGATACATTATGTATTGTATTGGTAATCAAATCAAGGTGAATCTTCCCTACATCATTTTCAATCACTTGTGGCATGCTGTGAATGATTCAAGAGATGAAATCAGGCTGCAACATCCAAACAAGAAGAGGAATGTTATTCCTTTTGGAAGAACTCTTACAAATCTTCTGGTCCAAACAAAGATAGTTGAGAATCTGGAGAATGCTGGAATCATCAATAATCCTTACACTATTATTGTGAGTACTCTGAACGCTCAGACTCTGAAGAAAATGGGCATAATCAAGTCAATTGATTATACTCCTCAAGCAAACCCATAAGTTAGAACCAGAAGAGTTCCTGTTCTGGCTGATTTTGAGTTGTTCTTCAAGAATGAACTCCCAGAAGTTATTGTCAGATATCTTGCCATGCACAAGGAATTTGGTTCTGAGTGTGATCCTGTTTGGATAAGCAACCAAAAACTTGATACTGCTAATACTCAAGGCCCACAAGTAAAGGCAGAAAAAGAAAGAAGAACAAAGAGAAAATTAGATCTTCCTACAATCAGTGAAGAACGGAAGGAAGATGAGAAAAAGAAACTGAAGGAAGAAATAGAAGCTGAAAAGAAGAAACATAAGAAGGATGATAAGAAAGAAGAAGAGAAGAGAAAGAAAGGAAGAAAGATAAGAAGAGGAAGAAAGAGGAAGAAAAGAAAGAAGAAGAAAATAAGTTGAATAAAATGAAGTTGAAAAAGAAAGGCAAAAGGAAGAGGAAAGGGAGAAGGAAAAGTTAAAAGGAAAGCCGAAGATGGTGATACAGAAGAAGAGAAAGTCAGTTGGAGAAGGACCTGCAAAGAAGAAGCAACGAGGTCCAGGTATTGTCATTTCTGAACCTAATTCTGATTTTGTTTTTACTTCAAAGAATGTATCAACAGAAACAAACCCAGAACCTCAACCAGAAAAAGCCCCTGCTAAACCACCTCCAACCACCAAAGTTCTCACCCCTCCTCCTTCACCCAAGTCTAAAGGCAGTGCGCCTATTCTTGATTCCGTTCCCCCAGCTTCTGAACCTATCTTTGAAGCCACACCTCTTAACACCATCATTCCTCCTCACGCAAACATATCCATCTCTCAACCTCCTCCACATCTCAACTACACCCTTGTAGACACTGCTGAGCTTTGCCCTTTCACTCCTGAACCATCTGATTCTGATTCTTTCACCCGCCTCATGAAATTATATCCCCGTAAACCTAAACCAACTCCTCTTGTTGTGGTTTTAGACTCGGATCATGAAGTTGAATCCTCTCAACCACCCTCTCAAACACCCTCTTCTAAAACAGAATTTGTTTTGGATAGAGTTCCTCAATTATATGTCCTATCTTACACAGATAAACCAATCTCTTCTCTCCATCTCCAAATACCTAACCCTCCTCCAAGAACATCACCTTCTAGACCTTCTATTGATACACTTTTTGAATTATTAACTCTTAAGGTCAGAACAGGCTTAGATGCTCTGAAGGTTGCACATGATGCCTAACTGGATCATGTTGCTGCTGGCAAGATCTGGAGAACCGTTGGTAGGGAAATTCAGTCTAATTTTCTGAATCTTCAGAAAGAATGTCTAGCTGCTGCTCCTGGACCTTCTGGATTCCGTCTGGAGTATGATGATGGAAGATACTACCATCCCATCACCAGCTGGAAGCCTCTTGAAGAGAAGGAGTTTGTAGATGAGCTTGCAGAAGAAGAGAATCCTCTGGCAATTGTTGTATGGGAGCCACATCCGTACAAGGTTCTGACTGGAGACTTTCAGTTCATATTCAACTGGCTTAGGGAGCATCCCTCTAATAAAGCACAAAATATGGTATATCCAGAAGTTGAATACCCTCCAAAACCCGTGACTCCAACACCTCTAGAAAATCTGGCAGCAATACTTGAAGGCTCAGAACATCCTGCTCTAGAAGTTCCTGTTGAGGAAAATCAAGGAGATGTTCTTATGGTAGAAGCTGATGCTGCAACCAATCCTCCTGCTATGGACAACAGCTTTGATGCTGCTTTTGCTGGTCCTTCTGCTTCTGTGCTAAAGGAGCTCCAACAAAATCAAGCTAACTTAGCTCTTCATCTGGACAAGCAAGAGGATACAAATGCTGAGTTCAGATCCTTCATGCAGGATCAGAAGGAAGCTACAAGGAAGCAAGTTGAAGACACTGCTAAAATTAAAAACCTTATGGCCGTCTTAGCTTCTAGGCTTAGCCAGTCGTAGTCTATCTTTGAGTCTTAGTTTGTTTTCTTTATTGTTTGCATCTGCTTGAATTGCATATGTTTTTGTATCCCTTATCTTCTGATGATTAATCTATGAAAAATTATCTGTTCTTTCTTCACCCTGTGTGTTTTGTTCATCTGAATCTGTATGCTTTTTGATGTTATGACAAAAAGGGGGAGAAATATGATAATTGAATTGGTTTATAATATCAGTTGGTGGGATTAAGTCTCAACATTTCCTAACATTATTTGCAAGTTTTTCTCTGTCTTTGATAGTTTTGCAGAAATAAGACATTCTGGTCAAAGCTCAACATGAGAAGCAAATACATGGGAAAAACAATTCTAAGAAGAAGCATACTCTTAGAGAGTTGAAGCAAGCTTAGTGCTCTGAAGCTTCAAGATCAGAAGCAAGAAGAATGTTCTGATAAAATCAAGTATGCTATGATTCAATTGATTACAAAGGGAAATTCAAAGCTCTGCAGCTGTCCAATGGAAGATCTTAAGAGAAGCTCTGAATATTCTTAAGTTCTATTCTACGTGAAAGTCTCAACTGAAATGAAAAATACTCAGGGAAGTCTTTTATTTATAAATTCTTCTAGTATTAATTTCAGGGGGAGATTGTTAATCTCAAGGGGAGACATATTCACAAACTCTGATTATATGCTTTTGCTATATCTGTGTAATTGTCTTTGTTCATCTGATATTCTGGATACAAATTCATATCAATTATATATGTTTTTGTCATCATCAAAAAGGGGGAGATTGTTAGAACAAGTTTTGTTCTGATCAATATTTTGTGTTTTGATGATAACATTATATATGAATTTTGTATATGATAATGTGGTACTCTAATCCTTTGCATTTTCTATTTTAGGAAATATATAAAGAGTATGCACAAATCAGCGCTTAGAAGCAACTGACTCTGGAAGTTCTGGATGGCTTCATCAGAACATGCTCTGGTAAGACATCAGAAGATGATCAAGCAGAATCAGAACATGAAATGAAAGCATCAGAAGAACGAAGTCAGAAGCAGAAGCACTGAAGTTCTGATTGGTATCACGCTCAAGCTCTTCAAAGTCAGAAGACAAGAAGATGCTCTGCACCAAGTTGTTGACTCTGATATTCAAACGTTGTTATCTACAAAATCTGAGTCCAGAAGAAAGTACAAGATGAAAGGCTGAAACGTCTAATCTCTGACTGACAAAAGGAATGTTAGAAGCTACAAAAGGCAAAGTCAGTAAAAGCAAGGCTCGAGGTAGTTGACAAAAGTGTGAAACATTAAATGCCGAGTTGTACTATTCACACAAAGCATTAAATGCTCCCAACGGTCATTTCCTCTCAACGCCTATAAATAGAAGTTCTGATCAGAAGCAAAGTAGAACACTTGTGCAAAATACTGAAACGCTGTCAAAATCAAATCTCACGAACTTTATCTTCAACCTCACAAACTCTTGTAATATTTAGTGAGTGTTAAGCTTAGAACTTAAGAGAAATATCACTGTTGTGATTATAGCTTTATTAGAAGCAATCTAAACTCTTTTAAACATTATTTTACATTGTTTGTAAAAGGTTCCTAGAGTGATCAAGTTTTGATCTGTAGACTCTAGAAGACTTAGAAGGTTTCTAAGTGTATAACCATTGTAATCAGTTGGATTAGTGGATTAAATCCTCAGTTGAGGTAAATCACTCTAAGCGGGTGGACTGGAGTAGTTTCGTTAACAACGAACCAGGATAAAAATAATTGTGTTCATTGTTTTTATCTTACAAGTTTTTGAAGTCACACTTATTCAAACTCCCCCTTTCTAAGTGTTTTTCTATCCTTCAACTCCTTCAAGTTTTCATACTCTTTCCTATATATAATGCAATCATTACAATATGCATGTATTTTGACATAGTCCAAATCCATTAGATATAGTGTCAAATTGGCCTCATAACTACGGTTCGACAACATGTTACCTTCTAGAAGCATTTCTTGAAACAATTCAAGAAATCCAATGAAACTTTTATCAGTCCACCCATATTTTGCCTTAGGATTAAATAGTCTTAGCACAACTAACAATCTTGAAAATAACGACTCTTCCATGTCACTTTGTAAAGTATCATCTTCATGGGATTTCTTAAAATAATTTACTTCAATATCACGAATCATATCTTCTAGGTTATCATTCATATATTCATCAACTTTAACTCTATATGACACATGTTTTTTTTGGTCAGTTTACCATGCCATATCCATTTTGTGTAATTTTGAATAATTTTACCTAATTGATTGAATATATCTTTTTTTGAATGTTTTTGTGTATTTTGACTTATTTTACAAGGACAATTAAAAATCTCATTATTATTAGGAAGATTTTTTCTTGCAAATTCAAGAAATTGAATCACTCTATTCTCATATTCTTTACTTAATCTATTGACTTTCATCCAACTATGACCCATAATCACATACAACTTTTAAAAATAAAATAAAAGCCGTACACAACCAATAACAATGAACAATCCATCTCAATAAAACAACAATAACATTGAACGTTTAATTTTAACACAACAACTACAAATACTAAAAAAACAACACAACATTATACCGTAAGTATCAAAAACAACAACAACAATGTCGACAACAACAATAACATTACTGGTATAGTCGAGGAGAAATTTTTACATGTTGAAAACGTGATGAGAGAGTCAAACAAATATGTTCGTTTGAGGTTCGAGTTTCCTTATTCGAGCTTCCTTCCTTCTTTGTTTACTTTGTTTGACTTGGAGACAACGAAAAATGTTATTTCATTTGTTAGGAGGAGAAGATGAAGAATGATGTTTTGTTTGTTTGCTAGGACAAAAAAATTCATGAGAAATACAAAGGTGAATGAGACTTAACATTTCAATGTTTGAAAAAAAATTATTTGGAGTTTATATATCGGTTGGTAGAAAACACCAAGGGAAAAGGAGATTTATACGGTAATTAAAAAATTAAATAAAATAAGGGCATCATTTTGGTTGTAAATAAAACATAAAATTGAAGGAGTCGGGAATCGAAACTCAAACCTTGAGCTATATTTTCTTTCGACTTTACCAGTAAACAAGAGAATAAATGATTTATATTGTAATTAAAAAAAATAAAATAAGGGCGCCATTTTGATTCAGAATAAAACACGAAATTGCAAGAGTTGGAAATCGAAGCTCAAACCCTGAGCTACATTTCCTTTCGATTTTATTGAAAAATTGAGGGACAAGATTTGATTTTTTTAAAAAAATTAAAAGATCGTGCTTCAGGACTTTTGACCTCGATTTTTAATTGGCTGAGGTGAAAGTTTTGTCATAAATATATTATTTGTATTAGTGATTATTCTACAAAATGTTATCTAAACATATATTCTTGACACATTAGCGAATTACATTAATTAAGTACAATATCAACGATTACATTTGACGATCAAAAGGAATATCTTGAGATTTTTTTTACTTATTGGATTCAATCTTATAATGGTATGGCACTATACTAGTGCAATAACAACATAGTCTATCGATATAAATTTAATTAAAAGATATTGACAATGTATCAGAATTCATCTTCAACTCAATTTTGAATGATTTCGTCTCGTTTTGGATGATGACGACGCAGTAGGATTGAAAAAAAGTGAAGATTTTTTTTGACAATGGTGGTCAAAAATGGAAAAATTGATTTAAAAATAAATAGGAGAATGGTGGTCAAAAATGGAAAAATTGATTTAAAAATAAATAGGAGAATGGTGGTTAGGTGGTAGGTTGAAGAACAAATTAAAGATCGAAAGAACTAAATAAATATAAAAGAATATTAAATTTTAGACGATGACACAAAAGAAATAAGAAGACAATGGTCAAAGCACAATTTTGAGAATTGTATATACTTTTTCTTCTAATATTCACTTGTTTGAAAAATTAGACAGTAGAAAAGACTAATCATCATCCAAACATTGTAATTTTATAAATAAAAAAGTAACAATTTCTTTAACTATCTTTAAAAGTTGGATAATATACTTTTAAATGATATTATAATACTGTTTAATTTTATCATATTTAATTATTTATTAAATTATTTAAATTCAAAACTTTGTTAGTAGTGAGTGCGTTGATGCAGGGAAGTTGGAATACAGTCAGTATGCCACGAGTGACTCCTTTTGTTGTCAATTGATTTGTCTGTCTCCTCCCAAGAAGGATAAGATAGAGATTATCTCATCTTTATGGTTTAGGTTTTGTAAGAGAGTGGTTTAAAGAAGCGAATGAGTCTTGGAAAGGTATTATCGAAGTCACTTTCAGATTCTAATTCTATTCTTTTGGGCTCATCCCTAGGGCAACTAGAAGGCATAGGTTCCGACTTCGTATGACTACTGAGAATGACCCTAAAACATCGGTCTAACATTCTAGCCATGTCATAAGCTGGATTCGATCAAAGGGTGAGGATATGACCGGGTTTAAGAAAGAAAAAACCTAGAACTACAAGAATTTCGGGCTTTCAGTTTTATAAAATGTTCGTTATTTTTAAAAACCTTGGCAGAATAATAGCCACCTCCCTCCTAAGAAGGTATGGACATCTCTTAAAATTTCTTCTTTACTATGAATAACTCTACCCAGTTTTTATAGTAAAAAAAAATTCAAATAAATATTAAAATTAAGGGTTAATAGTAGTTTACCCCTGTAATGTTAGCGAATTTTGCTTTTCCCTCTCCCTACCTTTTGGCAATGGTTTTTTCAAAAAAACCGTTGCCAAAACCTACCTTTGGCAACGGTGGAGGGTAAACCGAAACACGCTCATATTACAGGGGTAAACTACTATTAACCCTAAAATCAATAAATCATGTTGTGGCATCTTGTACAAAACTAATTATGTGGATAAAGGGTCAAGCAGTTTTAGAAAATTAAGAGAAAAATGATCAAAAACACATTTAATGTTAAAAAAAAAAAATAGTGAAATACAAAAATATAAATGAAAAAAACGATGAAATTATATATTAGATTAAAAAATAAATAATTGAAATTTTGAGTATGAAAGAAGTTACAGAAATATAACTTGAAAAAGTTAAATTAAATTATACAACTAAAAGAGAAAAGAGAAATAAAAAGATAAAATATAAGGTAAATCATCTTCTGATTCTTTAATTTTTATAAGTTATATTAATTTAAATTGAACTGAGATCAATAATTAATTTAAATTATTAGGTGTTAGCAGTGTGGTTTGAAATTTTATTTTGATATAAAAATCATCCAATTTTAAAAAAATTGTTTATAATTCAATTTAATTTTAGATAATTGAATAAAAAATTCGATCTAATTTGGTCCAATTTTATACAATTTATTTTTAGATTGATTTTCGGGTATTTAAATTATAAAATGTAATTTTTCATTAAAATTTAATAATTAATAAGTAATAAATTTAAAATATATTAAAAATATTATAGTTAAAGCAAATAAAATAATAAAAATAAATCAGTTAAATTAAACTAATATATAATATTAAAAAATAATTATCATCAAATAATAAATTAATATAATATTATTATATTAAAAAAAATAAATATAATATTATATGAGATTAGTTACTATTTATTGACAGTGTAAAATTTTTTGACTTACTTAGATGGTTAAAATAAAAATTAAACTTCTCGCATCTGACAGTTCGGTTTAAATCAAATTTTTAAAGAGTTTAATTGATATACACAGTAAGTATAAAAAGTTTTACAACATTATTAAATCATAAACATCCAATTGTATTACTTTAAAAGAAGTTAAAATAAAAGTCAACTCTTATATACTTATTAATGGTTGTGATTCATTGACAATGTAAAAAATCTTAGGATTGTGTTTGTTTCAAAGTTTCAAATTATATTAATAATTGTAAATTTATTTAATTTAAAATAAAATAAATAAATAAATTTGATTTATAATAGGAAGTTATAGTTGGTTGAACTTATTCTCATGAGAATGTTTTATTCCCACTCTTTAAGTCTTTAGAATAAAAATAACCTAACAATTTTTACAAAATAAAATGTAGTATAATTTCAAAATATGTATTAGCACCTTTCCTTAGTAGAATTCAAATCTAATAGGACCTTGAAACACGTCACTCCATCTTTGAGTCTTCAAAGACAACTTCTCATGACACGTTACTCCATATTTGGGCCTTCCCCATGATATGGATTCTCCTACAGTGTGGTGGTTATACAAATTGAAATATTACTGCGAAACAAGGCAATGGTCAGCTCATTTTATATCCAACGGAAAGACCTAGGTTTGAATTTTTTATTATAGGCTTAACTACAGTTTTGGTCCCCCTATTTTATCTGATTCACGAAATTGGTCCCCCTATTTTAAATTTAAACAGTTTTGGTCCTCCTGTTTTAAATTTAAACAGTTTCGGTTCCTTTATTTTAAATTTTAAACAGTTTTGGTCCCCTTTTTATACTTTAGCATTAAAATTAACGATATTTTCATGTTATAAATAACAAGTTACTTGTGAAACATGACAAATCATCGTATATAAACATATTGTTGTACTTTATACATTAAAATATAAGTTAAAAAATAAAAAATCTCATCGATTTTCTATAAAAAAACGTGAAAGGGGGACCAAAACTGTTAGAATTTAAAATAGAGGGACTAAAAGTGTTTGAATTTGAAATAGGGGGACTAATTTCGTGAATTAGGCCCAAAACTGTAATTTAGCCTTTATTATATTTATTCATCTTTAAAAAAGTAAAATTTTAAGTCTTAGATTAGTTGGAAAAAAATACATTAATATTAAATAAAATTAATAAAATTAAGATTCACCCATTATAATTTAAAATTGAAAATATCAAATAATACATTTGACCAATAATAAAATAAAAAATAAAAAATATCTGATTTATCCTTAAATAAAATAATTTTAATTTTTTTGGTCAATCACAAATCTACATAATTAACAGGATAAGAACAAAAATAATGACAATTAAGAAATTAATAATAAATTAATAACTGCTCAAAGCCCCAAACACATGACTGTGTTGTAACCACAATAGGCTTTAAGTCAATGTTGTAACTACAGTCCCTAATACTAATTCACCTTCCATTCTCCACCGTTGATCTTACCTAATTCTAATCCAACTTCCATTCTCCACCGTTGATCTTCCCTAAATACTATTTCAACTTCCATTATCCACCGTTGATCTTCCAGCATTTTGATCGACACTCCCACCGCACACTTTAATAACGCACCTGCAAATAGGACAAGTCACGTGCGCAGAAAGCCACGCGTCAATACATTCCGGATGAAACACGTGCGAACAGTACGGAACCATCTTCACTTCCTCACACTCTCGAAACTCCTCCAAACAAATCGCACAGTCCGGCTGCTTCGTATCCTCCTCGTACAAACAAACCGGCAGAGCCTTCACGGCGGCGGGATCCAGCCCCCGTCGCGGAGGGATGCCGCGCCGCCGCCGGGACGAGACTTCACGGATGGATAAGATGACGAAGGCCGCGAAGAAGAAGATGGAGAAGATGAGGAGGAAGGAGTAGGCCACGTTGGAAGAGAAAATCGGATGTAAGGGTAGTGGTAGACTCAAAGGGCTTGTGATGGTTTTTGATGGAATGGTGGGAATGGAAGGTGAGGATGCGGTTTTGGTGTTGGTGGGTTGGATTTGAGGAGGTGTTGAGATTGGAACATCCTCGTACTGTAGGAGCAACCTGCGGTTGGAGAATCTCATGTTTTTTTTGGTTGGAACAAGAATCTAGGAAGAGGTTTTTTTAAGAAGAAGAATTTGGTGAAGTGGTGAGAGTTGTGTTTGTGTGTGTTTGGGGGCACCGTTTGTTAATCGGTGAGTGAGTGAGTAGTGTGATATGATATGGAGTTTAGTTTATAGGAATGTGTTTGATTTTGAAGGGAATGTATAGGGTAATTATTGGAGAGAGAAGGGTTTTTTTTTTTTTTGTAGGTGTGTGTTTGTAATGAAAATTTAATGGATAAGTCCAATTTACATGAGTAATTCATGAAAATGTTCTTTTGGTTTCTTGAAATTTGATAAAAAATTTCTAGAGTGGAAAAGTTTTTTTTTTTTTTTATAAGCAAGGAATATAATATATCGAGTACTAGGGGTACTCGAACCCGCTTACAAAAAGAGAGCGATTACGCTCAAAGAAAGACGAGGAAATTACTAACCAACTGAAATCTACTTTAAGTAAAAAAGCGGATTTTTACAAAACTCGTAGAAATTACACTTGGAGTAAGCAATTTCGCCAAAAAACGACCATTTCCAAATCTTCAATTTAATCTCCCACGTGATATCGTTGACATTACAAGTTCCCCTGTTAAAAACAATATCATTTCTCCGCATCCAGAGCCCCCTAACCACTGCCATCCAGATCAGCCCTTCCTTCCTTCTTTTGACTCTCTTCTGCCTCAATAAAACGCACCAATCAAGAAAATTTTTCCACGGGTTCTCGTCCATAACCATTTCCAAATCGATCCACGTCATAATGTTGCTCCAAACCTGCTTCGAAATCGGACATCCAAAGAAAAAATGGGATAACGTTTCCTCCGGCCCTGTACAGAAAACACAAGAAATATCCGGATTGGATAGCGGAATTCCCCTACACACAAGCTGGTCTTTGGTTGGTAATCTGTTTAAGAAACACTTCCAAACAAAACCCTTAATATTGAACGGCACCTCGGAGGACCACATGGAACGGAAAGCTCTTGAATAATTATCATCGGAACCCACCTCATTCCTTCTGCCCGCCAGACAATCGTATCCCTCCCTTACACTATACCCATTATCTCTGTCATGCTGCCAAGACAGAATGTCCCTTTTGTTCATCACCGGAACAGCATTCGCGATATGATTACGAAGATGCTGATAGGCATGTAATAATGCTGCAGGCAGCGTCTCCACAATGATACCACAGTCACCCCAAGCCCAAAGTCCTTCCGTCCACCCTCCAAATTCATTCACTGTCTTCCCCTTCATCGAACTAACACCATACAGCACAGGAAAAACATCCTTCAAACAATTATCACCGTTCCAAATCGACTCCCAGAAGAGAATAGTATTTGCGTTTCCCAATTGATAAGAAAGATTACCTATTAACACCGGTTCCGAACTTCCAACCTCCAGATTAACTAAATTTTTCCACCATGTCGACGATTCTCGACGGTATCTCCCTACAACTCCTTCTTGCAGAGTTCTCTGAACCGAACCGTATTTAGCCTCGAGAACCTTCAACCACAATGTGTTCTCACTATTGAAAATCCTCCAGCTCCATTTAAGCAAGAGAGCCTTGTTGAAAACACTAATCTGCCTCATCCCTAAGCCTCCTGATTCCATCGGTTGACAGACGCGATCCCATGAAACCCAGTGGACTTTTCTACTGCTCTCACTACTGCCCCACAGAAATCTCGATTGAATTCTCTGAATTTCCTTGCATACCTTCATTGGAGCTTGATAGAACGACAATTGAAAGATGGCTAAACTCGAAAGGACCGACTTCAGCAAAGTGATTCTGCCCCCAAAGCTTAAGAACCTGTTCTTCCAATTGAGCAGCTTCGATTTCATCTTCACAATAAGGGGAAGCCATGTGGAACAGAGACCCGGATTACAACCTAACGGAATGCCGAGAAATCTGAAAGAACACTCCTCAATCCTGCAGGATAAGAAGCACGCGGCAGCCTCCATAAAACGCTGGTCAACGTTGATCCCTATCAACCTACATTTGTTGTAATTAACCCTCAGCCCTGATGCCACTTCAAACACTCTAAGGATTGCCTTTAAAGCCCACACTTGCTTCCATGTCGCAGTTCCCACCATTAAGGTGTCGTCAGCGAACTGCAGAAGATCGACAGCACACTCCCTTCCCACTTTAAAACCATGGTACTCTTCTGCTGCTATCGCTTTATTAACGAGGCCCGTAATCCCTTCAGCAGCCAAAACAAATAAAAAAGGGGACAAGGGGTATCCTTGGCGGAGACCTCTTTCAACCTTAAAATCTTTGGTCGCGCTTCCGTTGACGAGCACGGACATCCAACTGGAAAACGCAGTAGCCTCCATCCACCTCATCCAACGAGGCCCGAACCCCATTCTAATCATAACACTTCTGAGATAATTCCAGCTTACCGAATCGTAGGCCTTCTCGAAGTCTACTTTGAAGAGAAGACACTTTTACTTCGTCTTCTTCGCATGGTCTATAGCCTCATTTGCAACCAGCACTCCATCGAGCAAAAGTCTACCAGGGACGAAAGCACTCTGATTATTCGACACCACGGAGTCTAACACTCTCTTTAGCCTGGATGCTAGCAGCTTTGATAACACCTTGTAGATGCACCCCACGAGACATATGGGTCTGTAATCTCCCAACCCCAATTGGATATCACCTTTTGGAATAAGCATAAGGAAAGATGAAACTATCGCCTTAGAAAGCCTACCGTTGTTGTAAAAATCCCTGAACAGCTTAGAGAAATCGTCTTCCAAAAAGCTCCAGCATCTCTTTATGAAATTCAGATTATAACCGCCCGGTCCTGGACTTCTAGATCCCTCACACCCCCACACAGCGGCTTTAATCTCAGCAGTAGAAAAAGGAAGCTCTAGGGAGGCTGCTTCATCGACCGTAATGGACTTGAACTGAACTCCCGATAAACACGGCCGCATAGAGTCCGTCTCAGCATACAAAGAAGAAAAGAATCGCCTAGTTTCCTCCTTCACTTCCTCGACAGATTCCAATAAACGCCCCTCCGCTAAAACAGAGCCAATATGATTTCTGAGAGATCTCTCCTTTATGCAACTGTGAAAGTACTTACTGTTGGAATCTCCATAATTATCCCACTTGATCCTGCTCTTTTGCCTCAATATATTTTCTTTTAAACTCATCTTCTTCCACATCTCGCTAATGGCACAGCTCCTCTCTACTACCACCTCTTCAACCATATCCTCCCTGCAAGATTGAAGCAAAGCATCTGCCTTATTGATATTAGTAACTTCCTCCCCTATTTCCAGCTCGATTTTACCAAACTGATCCACGTTCCAATTTCGCAGACTAGCTTTCAAGATCCTCAATTTTTCTTTCAAGACAAAATCGCTCCTTCCCTCTACCTCAATTCTCCTCCATTCCTTTTCAACAAAAGGCAGAAAGGAAGGATTGTCAAACCAGTTATCATTAACTCTGAAGGGTTTTGGACCCCAGTCTGAGAAATCAGAGATTAGCCAGATTGGGCAATGGTCGGAGACGTCTCGAGGGTCTATGCGTTGGCCAGATATACCCCAAGCAGTGATCAAAGAATCCGAAACCAGAAACCTGTCAATACGGCTCATGGATAAACCGTCGCCACTAAACCAGCTAAAACGTTTCCCTCTGCATTGAACATCAATTAGGTTCGACCCATGAATAAACTCAGCAAAATCCCTCATCTCCGTCCTCCTGCTACTAGCCCCGTGACCTCGCCTTTCTCTGATGCTAGCCACTGCATTGAAATCCCCAGCAATACACCACTCTCCATCTGAGAAGTTCGATTTACAAATCAGCAAATCCTTCCATAGTTTCCTTTTTAGCTTAAGAGAGCAAGGCGAATATACATTCACCAGATAGAAGTAAACTCCCTTCTGATAGGCTTTGATCCCTAAATATCCTTCCCCTCTAAAAGAGAAAAGCACCTCACACGCTTCTTCCTTCCAGATGATTATCAATCCACCTGACGCTCCTCTAGACTCTGAATGAGACCACCCCAACTTCTCATGAGGCCACAAGCTGTTGATAATAGCCAGATCCACATTTTCCAATTTAGATTCTTGAATCAAGAAACAATCTGCCTTCCCATTTTTCACTATTTGACCTATCCTCTTCCTCTTAATAATACTACCTCCTCCCCTTATATTGAAAGATCCGATGATCATGATCCCTCAATTGTTTTCTCCTTCTTTCCCAACTTCTTCTTGCTATCAACATCTTCTAATTCTAATATCTTCTTCCTCAAATTCTGCTGGCCTCCGACTAGCTCTGCACCGAAATTAGAGATTATGTTCATAAGCTTTTCTCCAACATTTGATTCAATCTGGTTCCAGAAACGGGTGTTTCCTTTAACTACGTCTGAATCGGACATTTGATCGCAGCATAAGATGGATCCCCCTGAGAAAGAAGTGTCGTCCTTCTTAGAGCTTGAAGAGATAGAGTTAATAGACTCAGAGATTTGAGATAATCTTTGAGTGGATATGGGCTTCCTAAGAGAGGATTCTGTAGGCCCAACCCTCAAACAAATATCCGGGACCACCACTTCAGAAAGAGTGCGCTTCTTGGGCCTAATAACCTTAACTGCCTTCGGCCCAAACAATGCCTTTACTTTCAACGCCTTTTTCGCCACAGACTTTTTCTCGTGATTTCCCACCTTCTCTTCCGCTTCTTTGAAGAACGTGTCCACCGAATAGTCATCTCTTCCTTCCTCATTAGAAGGTTCCGCCTTTGAGGGGCCACTCCTGACAGACAATCCTAAATTCTCTCCCTTAGCCTCCCTAACAGCTTTATCAAAAGATAGACCCCTGTTATCTTCCATAGCTCCTGACACACTTTTCCCCAAAGTCCCCTCACGCCGTAAATCACTCTTCTGCGATACGTCTAATCTGATTTCCTCGTGATAAGCGTCATCACCCTTTGGCCCTCCTGAATGAACTGGAGAGACAAAAAACTCACCTTCTTCTGGGTTGCCATCGTCCAATTTACTCCATCTATACTCCGAATCGGACGAACAATCAGATGAAACAATCTTCCTAGCAGCCTTGTTAAGATCAATGCGAAGAGGCCCATGAACATCTTCAGTCATTTTAATTCTGAATACTGTTCCATTGATTCGAACACTGAAAGATTCATTCAAAACCGAAGCACAGGTCGTTCTTACTAAGACCCTTGCTATATCCATGCAATCCCCTTTTAAAGTGTTATCATCACAACACACATACTTTCCTACCATTTTTGCAAGCAGTTCAAAAAACTCAAAGTTCCAAGCATGGCAAGGGATCCCGTAGATCCTTAACCATGTTGCTCTCTCTTGATCGACATCCTCCTCCTTCCATTCCCTTATCTCTGAAAACCACTGTGTCCACCAACTCCTTCCTTCACTGATGAGATCCAGCGTAGCTCCCTCCTCCAGATCTTCCAACAGACATAGATTAGCTCCCAAAGGAGTTGCCTTGATAGAGAAATAACCCTCCACTTCAAAACTTGTTTGAATGTTATAAGACATCCCTGGATTGACCAACACTCCGACAAAAGCTTTCCTAAAACGTGCCATATTCTCCGGACCAGAGGTGAAATTCAAATGACACACCTGTTTCTGTTGCTTCTCTCCTCTTACAATGTTTGCAAAAGAAAGATTTCCAACAAAAGAGTCCAACCTGTGTCCTCTACTCGTTTCCTGTCCATCTCGATCCTTATAATTGATTCTTCGGTTCTCCCTCAAACCCCCTTTCGATCTAGCCCTCGAAACTGAAAGCTTATCATTGTCTCTTCTTGTAAAACGAGGCAAATTAACGTGAATCTTTTTTCCATCCACCATTATGTTGTCTAGCTTGACGGCGAATAATCTTCCGTCTCCTACCTCCGCAAAACGAGCGAAACCGAATCTTTTCCCATACTTGTTTCTCCTAGGTGATATTACCACTTCAACAACGTCACCCACACACCCGAACAGCTCGAAAATCTCCTTGGAAGAGATTCTATCCGGTATCTCAGAGAAGAAGAAGGAGGTGTACAAGTCCCCATTCTCCTCGTGAGCTCTGCTTCCTACCGGAAACACCTCCCACCTTGGTGCCGATACGTTAGTTACGATTACGGTTACGGTTGATTGATGATGATACTGTAAATTGTACAAACTTCACCCACCGAAATTATCACTTGTAATTAAGGTTAGAGTTATCTAATGACTCAATTATTATTATTATTATTATTATTATAAGAGAAAGTTTATTTTTTAATTCATAAGATGATTAATGTATTTAATTTATATATAAAATAATTAATATATTAAGTTTATATATAAATTAGATATATTAATCTTTGAGTGAATCAAAATATTAATTTTTTTTATAATAAGATCCAGAAGAGTATTAGTATATCGATTACTATTATAAATAAATTTGATTATTTGCATCTAGATATAACTCAAATATATCAATTTTTAAATGTATAAATTAAAAATGTAATTTACTTATTATATGAGTAGAAGAAGATATATCCAATATATTAAATTATTTTTTAATTTGTTATGATTTATATATCTTTTTTATATCGACATTTGTAAATCTTCTAATTTCTTTTAGTCTTTTTTTTTTTTACAAGAACAAACTTAACTCATCATTTATCAAAATAAAGTCAATACAAGGAGGAATAACATTAACGAAACTACGCCTAGATCAAGAATTGGCCGCCTTAACTAACGTATCGGCAACCATATTCGCTTGGCGCTTAATAAACTTCTAATTTCTTTCAGTCTTAAATATAAATAAATATTACTATTTTATGTTTATTAAAGAATTACTATATATTTTAGCTATTAAATGAAAAATAAATATTTATTGAAGAATTAATATATTTTAACTATTAAATGAAAAATAAATATTAACTTTCATTTTTATTAAAGAGTAAATAAGATATTAATTATATTATATAGAATGAGTGATGTAGTTCCATTAGTATTTGTTAGTTGGGTTAAATATACTGAATCAATAACTTCTATAGAAGACAAGAGAAAATAAAGAATTTAGAAGAATTTTTTTCGTAATTAATATATAAAGAAGAAAATTCTATAAAAAAAAAAAAAGTAAATTGGTGTGCTCAATGAATGAAGAACTATTAAAGAAAAAAAAGAGTCAAACATGTATTGATGAAGAGAAGGAGGAAATTCAATTCGTTTGAAGTCAAATATAAATGAAGAGTGAGAAAGGTTAAAGAAAAAAATAGATTTTAATGCTAATAATGAAGAAGGAGAGAGCGAAAAAGTAATACAAAAGTTAGGTAGAACAAATTACAATTTATCTTTGGTCGGGTAAATTAGAATCTCAAAGGGGTAACTTAAACTAAAAGTTCAAAATTAAATAAAAAAAGGAAATAATGAGGTTAGTGGGAAGTTAGGCTACATTTGTGAGGCGAGCATTAACTTGGTTTTCAACTCATCTATTAATCTCAACAAACAATTCATATGTAATAAAGAAGTTTTTCAATCCCTCAACCAATACAACGAATTTATACCATAATTATTAAACCACACTAGAGGAGTGAATCGAAGATGATTTTGAAGGATTCAACAAAAAAAAGTGAAATTACTCAAGCATTAGACAAGTGTTATCGAGGATAATTCAAAATCATCAAAAGAACAATTTTTAACTCAGAAGATTAGAGATTCTGAAAGCAAAAAAGAAAGAGAAAATGAAGAAGACGAGGATGACCTCTAGCTACAATTATGGCACCTAAAATACTTTACAAAATCAGGTAATTCTTAATTCCGATATGAACTTGGTGGAGAGTGATACTGAAAAGAATAGTTGGGCCCTTTTACATGGAGATTCTATACATGTGGACAAAGATGTATGAGATTTAGGAAAATCTTTTGGTCTAATTCACATAGGTGAGGAAGGAGAAATTGTTAAAGGATTGGTAGTAGAACTGAAAGAAGGGGAATGAGATCCCTGAGTTATTAGGGGGAATTTTGGATTAGGGTTCAGAAAATTTAATTAATGAAGTAATCAGTTAAAATATTAGGAGTGTATGTGGTATGCTAAAGAAAAAAGAAATTCAAAATCTTAATGAGTCCCCAAAACCATCATTTATAGGTATTCAAGAAACTAAGATAGAGGTTATAGATAGAAATACACATTTTTTTGTTGTAGGATTCTAATGACTTCGATTTTGTCAGCAAACCATTAATAGTGAGATATAGATGAATTCTTACAATATTGACCAAAAGACAATTTTTAGCTCAAGATGTTAAGGTATTCGATTTCGTTGTATGTGTATAAGGGGAGTGGGGGGAGAAACAAAATATCTTATTATAAACATTTATGCACCATTTGACCTCAAAAGAAAGAAAGAATTATGGGTTGAGTTATCTAGGGGTGTTCAAAACCAAACTAACCCAATAGAAAGCCGCAAACCAAACCAAACTGAAATCGTAAAAAACTGCATTTGGTTCGGATTTGTTTGGGTCATCTTTTAACATAACTGCACGGTTCAGTTCGGTTTGTGATTTGTATTTTGTAAACCGAATCAAACCGCATTATGTTACAACCTTTTTTTTAATAGGCAATTTGTGCCTAGTAGGAATGGAACCTGAGACGTTGAGTGGAGCACACTCTTAAGACCCAAGCTTTCGCCGCTAGACCACACACACACACACATTATGTTACAACCTAACATTTACTTAACTCACATCAACCCAAAGTTACACCTATTATACCTTAGCCTTATGATTCCGAACAATTTTCTCATCCTTACACATATGATTTCAGTCCCGATATTCTCAAATCTCTAATAGCATTATCGAGCCTTCTTTGCCACATACATCTTCTCTCTTCTTCTCTAATCTTTAATCTCTTATATTCTTTCTTTTTCACCTTCTCATTTTTATGCAAATGTTCCCTATTTCAGTTGCGTTTTTATCGCACATCTTCTTCTATAATCTCTCAACTCTTTTGTTTTTTCTTTTTCATCTTCACTAATCTCTCGTCTCTTCTTTTTTTTATTATAATAATTTTTATATTATTTTATGCTATTATTTTAGTTTTATTATTCCACTTTTTTTGAATTTAATTTTTACATATTAAATGGAAAGTTATTGCCAAAATATGACGAGTTTTGTTGTTATTTGATAGCGTATGAATGTCTAAATACAAAATTATGTTGTCATATATATATATATATATAAGTTATTGTCGAAATATGACGAGTTTTGTTGTTATTTGATAGCGTATGAATGTCTAAATACAAAATTATGTTGTCATATATATATATATATATATATATATATATATATATATATATATATATATATATATATATATATATATATATATATATATATATATATATATATATATATATATATATATATATGTGTGTGTGTGTGTGTGTGTGTGTGTATATGGTTCAATAAAATATTTGTAAAAAACCGAACCAAACCACATTGGTTTGGTTTGTTTTGGTTTGTTTTCTAAAAGTCAACCGAACCAAACCAAATTGCACGATTTTTCTCTTGCGGTTCAGATCATTTTTTTCGTCAAAATCACTCAAACCGCACCCTGAACACCCCTAGAGTTATCGTCGAGAATTAAAATAGAAAAATAAAGAACAAATATGTGTGTTAGAAAACTTTAATTTCAACATGATGGAAGAAAAAAAGAAGAGGAGCGTGTGAGAACAAAAGAAGAGAGAAAATGGAAGAATTTGATGATTTCATCCCATACTTAAACTTAATCAAATTACCACTCCATGGTAAGAAGTTCACTTGGTATAGGTTTTGGGCATATCAATGAGTTGTCTAGACATGTTTTTGATATTAAAAGAGTAGTTCAAATTGGGGCCCTACAATAGTTAATGGGCTTTAGACAATGGGATATCAGATCATTGCCCCATTATGTTTGGCATTTTAGTACAAAAATAGGGATTAAAGCCTTTCCGCATGTTAGAATATTGGAAGAACATTGATGGTTATTACATATTTGTTAAAGAAAAATGTCTTAATTTGAATGTGAATGGTTGTGGGATGTTCATATTGAAGAAAAAGTTAAAGATGATCAAGATCAAATTAAAAGAGTGCCACAAAAAACACACTCAAAAGATGGAAGTGAAAATTAAATCAACAAAATAAGAGCTTAACAATCTTGAGATTAATGAATTTGTGGGGTTGACATTAGTGAAGATTAATTGTTAAAACGAAGTATCTTCAGATCTACATAAATTCGTAAACCTTAGATGGAGAAATCAATGCTAAAGATATATTAATAGGTGGTTGAAATCAAAGTTATCAATATCATACAGCAGAATAAAGTGATCGACCCCAAAAATGGAATAGTGGTTTGCAGGATAACCGCTATTTGACTTTGTTTTAGATCAATTATATGAATAATCTATAAAACATATATTTAATATAAAACTAAACAAATAAAAGAGAAGTCAGAGGAACAAAGTTATTAATTTACTATTACTTAAAAAAACAAAGGACAATGTGAATAAAGAATAGAAAAGAAAGAAAGAAAGAAGAAGAAGAAAAGCCGCGACTTTAAAAAAAATAGAGTAATAAAGAAAATAAATAAGAAAGAAGATAAAATAAAGAAAAAAATAAGATAAAATAAAGAAGAAGAAAGAAGAAAAGAGAAGTAAAAAATAACTTGAGAAGAGAAGATTATAGATGGCGACGCTAAGAAACGAAGCAAACAAAGGTGGTGGCGTTGAGAAACGAAATAGACAAAGGCAACACTGGAAATATGACCGTGAGAAGAAAACTCTGAAAAATGAATTGAAGTGTGTGAGGAGAATATCAAATCCTCTGTTTTGTGTTCTAAGTTAGGGAAAACACCTCAAACTTCAACGTTTGTTTATTTTATGGGTAAATATGGGTTTTCTCATTCTGTATAGTTCAAACCTGCTTAGACTAAGAAAGGCTCCACTCGCGCTACCCTCTAAACATCAAATATCAATTGCTATCTCAAACTCGGACGCAAACCGCTTCTCCATAGCGAAGGGTCACCACTCCAGGCCGTTATTCCATGTTAGTGTTGTTAGAACAAGATTTGTTCTTATCAATTATCTTAGTTTTGATGATAACAATAATATGAATTTTGCTTAAGATAATATGGTACTCTAATCCAATGCAATTTCCCTTTCAGGAAATATATATAAAGAGTACGCATAATTCAGCGCTCAGAAGATGTGTCTCAAATGGTTCAGCATGCAACATCAGAACATGGTCTGGCAAGACATCAGAAGATGGTCGAAGCAGAATCAGAACATGGGTCTATGGAAGCATCAGAAGAACATGAGATCAGAAGCACTGAAGATCAGAAGATGGTATCACGCTCAGAAGCACTTCAAGGTCAGAAGATCAGAAGATGCTGTGCACCAAGCTGTTTGACTCTGATGATATTCAAACGTCGTATTCACAAACATCAGATCAGAAGGAAGTACACGTGGCAGACTACGCTGACTGACAAAAGGAACGTTAAAGCTACTAAAGGCTACGTCAGTAGACACAGCGTGAACAAGGCTCGAGGTAGTTGACAAAAGCGTATAACATTAAATGCAAAGCTGTACGGAACACGCAAAGCATTAAATGCATTCAACGGTCATCTTCTCAACGCCTATAAATATGAAGTTCTGATGAGAAGCAAGGTTAACGATTTTCGCACCAATACAATTCAAATTCACTTGCTGAAACTCTGTTCAAATCAAAACTCAGAATCTTCATCTTCATCAAAAGCTCACTACATTGCTGTTGTAATATCTTAGTGAGATTAAGCTTAAATTGTAAGAGAAATATCACAGTTGTGATTATCGCTTTTTAGAAGCATTTGTAAACTCTTGAATTGATTACATTAAGTTGTAAGGAACTAGAGTGATCAGTTGATCAGTATACTCTAGGAAGTCTTAGCAGTTAGCTGAGCAGGAAGTCTTGGCAGTTGGCTGAGCAGGAAGTCTTGGCAGTTGGCTGAGCAGAAAGTCTTAGGAGTGAACTAAGCCTAGAGTGATCGTGTTGATCAGTAGACTCTAGAAAAGTCTTAGGAGTGAACTAAGCAGTTGTTCCTGGAGTGATCAGGTTGTGATCAGAAGACTCTGGAAGACTTAGTTGCGGCTAAGTGGTAAACCATTGTAATCCGTGCGATTAGTGGATTAAATCCTCAGTTGAGGTAAATCATCTCTGCGGGGGTGGACTGGAGTAGCTTCGTTAACAGCGAACCAGGATAAAAATAATTGTGCATTTTATTTTTATCGCTCAAGATTTTAAGTCACACTTATTCAATCCCCCCCTTTCTAAGTGTTTTTCTATCCTTCAATTGGCATCAGAGCGCCGGTTCTAAGGTGCAAGCACTTAACCGTGTTTAGAAAAGATTCAGGAAGAGAAAAACGCTTCATTTAAAAGATGGTTGATGAAAGTGAAAGGACGATACCTACACCTGCATCTACATCTGGCTCTGCTGAGCAATACAACGGTAACAATGGTTATACTAGACCGCCGGTATTTGATGGTGAAAACTTTGAATACTGGAAAGATAAACTGGAGAGTTACTTTCTGGGTCTAGATGGTGATCTATGGGATCTTCTGATGGATGGTTACAAACATCCAGTAAATGCCAGAGGCGTGAAGCTGTCAAGGCAAGAAATGAATGATGACCAAAAGAAGCTTTTCAGGAATCATCATAAATGTAGAACTGTTTTGCTGAATGCTATCTCTCATGCTGAGTATGAGAAGATATCTAACAGGGAAACGGCCTATGACATATATGAGTCCTTGAAAATGACTCATGAAGGAAATGCTCAAGTCAAGGAGACAAAAGCTCTTGCCTTAATCCAGAAGTATGAAGCCTTCAAGATGGAGGATGATGAAGACATTGAAAAGATGTTTTCGAGATTTCAAACTCTGACTGCTGGATTGAGAGTTCTTGACAAAGGATACACCAAGGCTGATCATGTAAAGAAGATCATCAGAAGCTTACCCAGAAGATGGGGTCCGATGGTGACTGCATTCAAGATTGCGAAGAATCTGAATGAAGTTTCTCTGGAAGAGCTTATCAGTGCCTTGAGAAGCCATGAGATTGAGCTGGACGCAAATGAGCCTCAAAAGAAAGGTAAGTCTATTGCATTAAAATCTAAAATCAAGAAATGCACTAACGCTTTTCAGGCTAGAGAAGAAGATCCTGAAGAATCAGAATCTGAAGAAGAAGATGAACTGTCCATGATTTCCAGAAGGCTAAACCAACTCTGGAAGACCAAGCAAAGGAAGTTCAGAGGCTTCAGAAGTTCAAGGAAATTTGAACGTGGAGAATCTTCTGATGAAAGAAGATTTGACAAGAAGAAGGTCATGTGCTATGAATGCAATGAGCCTGGACACTACAAGAATGAATGTCCAAATCTTCAGAAGGAAAGTCCCAAGAAAAAGTTTCATAAGAAGAAAGGTCTTATGGCAACCTGGGATGAGTCAGAAGATGATTCAGAAGATGAGCAGGCCAACTGTGCGCTGATGGCGACAGAAGATGACGGATCAGAATCTACATCAGAATCAGATTCTGAAGAGGTATTTTCTGAACTTACTAGAGATGAGTTAGTTTCCGGTCTAACTGAACTTCTGGAACTCAAGTCTCAGATCAGTCTCAAATACAAAAAGCTGAAAAAGCAATTTGAATTTGAAACAAAGAAGCTTGAGTTGGAGAATTCTGAATTAAAGGAAAAACTTTTAAAATTATCCAATAATGTTGGATCTCCTTCTGATTCAGAAAAATCCACTCCCAGTCTGAACCATATTCTGAAAGAATATGATTTAAGTTTCAGGAAGTTCCTATCTAGAAGTATTGGCGGAAGTCAGCTAGCTTCTATGATATATGCTGTGTCTGGAAACAAAAGAGTTGGCATTGGTTATGAGGGTGAAACCCCATACAAACTTGAACCTGTTGATGAAATGAAAATTACATACAAGCCATTGTATGATCAGTTCAAGTATGGCCACTCACATGATATTAGGCACACCTCACATGCACAAAGTTTTCACATTACACACACTAAGAAGCATGTGACACAACCTAGGAAATATCATGAAACTCACATTAAGAATTATCATGTTGTTCCTCCTATTGCTTACAATGTTAAACCCAAGTTCAATCAGAACTTGAGAAAATCTAACAAGAAAGGACCCAAAAAGATGTGGGTACCTAAGGATAAGATTATTCCTATTGCAGATATCCTTGGCTGCAAGAAGGACAAAGCACAACATGTCATGGTACCTGGACTCTGGATGCTCGCGACACATGACAGGAAGAAGGTCTATGTTCCAAGACCTGGTGCTTAAGTCTGGAGGAGAAGTCAAGTTCGGAGGAGATCAGAAGGGCAAGATAATTGGCTCTGGAACTATAAAATCTGGTAACTCTCCTTCCATCTCTAATGTACTTCTTGTAGAAGGATTAACACATAACCTTTTATCTATCAGTCAATTAAGTGACAATGGTTATGATATAATCTTTAATCAAGAGTCTTGCAAGGCTGTAAATCAGAAGGATGGCTCAATCCTATTTACAGGCAAGAGGAAGAACAACATTTATAAGACAGATCTGCAAGATCTTATGAGTCAGAAGGTGACTTGTCTTATGTCTGTTTCTGAAGAGCAGTGGGTCTGGCACAGGAGATTAGGTCATGCTAGTTTGAGAAAGATCTCTCAAATTAACAAACTGAATCTTGTCAGAGGACTCCCTAATCTGAAATTCCAATCAGATGCTCTTTGTGAAGCATGTCAGAAGGGCAAGTTCTCCAAACCTGCATTCAAGTCTAAGAATGTTGTTTCTACCTCAAGGCCATTAGAACTCTTGCACATTGATCTGTTTGGACCAGTCAAAACAGCATCTGTCAGAGGAAAGAAATATGGATTAGTCATCGTAGATGATTATAGCCGCTGGACATGGGTAAAATTCTTAAAACACAAGGATGAGACTCATTCAGTGTTCTTTGATTTCTGCATTCAGATTCAATCTGAAAAGGAGTGTAAAATCATAAAGGTCAGAAGTGATCATGGTGGTGAATTTGAGAACAAATCCTTTGAAGAATTCTTCAAAGAAAATGGTATTGCCCATGATTTCTCTTGTCCTAGAACTCCACAGCAAAATGGGGTTGTAGAACGAAAGAATAGGACTCTTCAAGAAATGGCCAGAACCATGATCAATGAAACCAATATGGCTAAGCATTTCTGGGCAGAAGCAATAAACACTGCATGTTATATTCAGAATAGAATCTCTATCAGACCTATTCTAAACAAGACTCCCTATGAATTGTGGAAGAATAGAAAGCCCAACATTTCATATTTCCATCCTTTTGGATGTGTATGCTTTATTCTGAACACTAAAGATCATCTTGGTAAGTTTGATTCCAAAGCTCAAAAGTGTTTCCTTCTTGGATATTCTGAACGCTCAAAAGGCTACAGGGTATACAATACTGAAACATTGGTTGTAGAAGAATCAATCAATATCAGGTTTGATGATAAGCTTGGTTCTGAAAAACCAAAGCAAGTTGATAATTTTGCAGGTTGTGATATTGACATATCAGAAGTTGTTGAGCCAAGAAGCAACGCATCAGAAGCAGAGCTCCTCAGAAGCAAAGAATCTGAAGATCAAGTAACAGCTTCTCTGGAGGATCTAAGTATTTCTGAAGAACCATCTGTCAGAAGATCATCCAGACTCATCTCTGGTCATTCAGAAGATGTCATTCTTGGAAAGAAGGATGATCCAATCAGAACAAGAGCATTCCTTAGGAACAATGCAGACTGTCAATTAGGTCTTGTATCTTTGATCGAGCCAACTTCTGTTGATCATGCTCTAGAAGATCCAGACTGGATAATTGCTATGCAAGAAGAACTAAATCAGTTTACAAGGAATGATGTTTGGGATCTTGTTCCTAGACCAGATGGATTCAACATAATTGGTACAAAATGGGTCTTCAGAAACAAGCTTAGTGAGAAAGGTGAAGTGGTAAGGAACAAAGCCAGACTGGTGGCTCAGGGTTATAGTCAGCAAGAAGGGATTGACTACACAGAAACCTTTGCACCAGTGGCCAGGTTAGAGTCTATTCGTCTATTAATTTCTTTTGCCACTCAACATAACATCACTCTCTATCAGATGGATGTTAAGAGTGCCTTCTTAAATGGTTATATAGATGAAGAAGTTTATGTCCATCAACCTCCTGGTTTTGAAGACTCTATGTCTCCTAATCATGTTTTTAAACTTAAGAAATCATTGTATGGATTGAAACAGGCTCCCAGAGCTTGGTATGAACGCTTAAGTTCTTTCCTTCTAGATAATGGTTTCACTAGAGGAAAAGTGGACACTACTCTCTTTTGTAAAACCTTTGAAAAGGATATTTTAATTTGTCAAATATATGTAGATGATATTATTTTTGGAACATCTAATGCTACACTTGGAAAGGAGTTTGCTAAGTCTATGCAGGCTGAGTTTGAAATGAGCATGATGGGAGAACTCAAGTATTTCCTTGGAATACAAATAAATCAAACATCAGAAGGAACGTATGTTCACCAAACCAAGTATGTGAAGGAACTTCTGAAGAAGTTCAATCTTCTAGACTGCAAAGAAGCCAAAACTCCTATGCATCCAACATGCATCCTAGGTAAGGATGAGGTAAGTAAGAAGGTAGATCAGAAGCTATACAGAGGTATGATTGGATCTCTTCTATATCTGACTGCTTCTAGACCTGACATTCTGTTCAGTGTTTGTTTGTGTGCTAGATTCCAATCGGATCCTAGAGAATCTCATTTAACTGCTGTTAAGAGGATTCTAAGGTATCTGAAAGGTACTACTAATGTTGGTTTAGTTTACAGAAAATCTAAAGAATACAACTTAGTAGGATTCTGCGATGCTGATTATGCTGGAGACAGAATTGAAAGAAAAAGTACTTCAGGAAGTTGCCAATTTCTTGGAAGTCACTTAATCTCCTGGTACAGCAAGAAGCAAGCAACCATTGCTCTATCAACCACAGAAGCAGAATATGTCGCAGCTGCTGGTTGTAGTACACAGATGCTCTGGATGAAGAGTCAGTTAGAAGATTATCAGATATTTGAGAGTAACATTCCTATATTCTGTGATAATACTTCTGCTATATGTTTATCTAAGAATCCTATTCTTCATTCAAAAGCTAAACATATTGAGATAAAACATCATTTCATAAGGGACTATGTTCAGAAGGGTGTTATATCTTTAAACTTTGTTGATACAGACCATCAATGGGCTGATATCTTTACAAAACCCCTGGCTGAAGATAGGTTTAAGTTCATTCTGAAGAACATCAGTATGGATCTATGCCCAGAATGAGAAGATGAGAATTTCTCATGTATGAGTATCTTCTGAAATGAATGTGGAACATTTTTTTAATCAGAAGTTCTGATTGAATTCGTTTAGAAATTATGATTCGGTTATTACTAACGTTTCATTGTCTAAGTTGATTCAGAACATCTTGTAAAGCAAAACAGCTGTTACGCTTTATCTCGGGATGGTAAACCTGCCGTTACTATTCATGGATAAGCGCGCGTGCAGTTGAAGGGACGCCGACCATAGGTAACTGTGCCAGTCACTTCATTTGTCTTTATTATCTCTCCTCACGTCACGTAACATTAAATGCTTTTCATCATTCGTTTCATTTTATTTTCCTTTAAATACTCTTCAAAATGGTTTTCGGTTTCCTATCTCCTTGTTTCCTTCTTAAAGATTGTCTCTCCCTCTCTTCCTTATCAAACCCTACCTGTTCATTTTTTTTGCAAACTCATCATGAATTCTTCTTCAAAACCAGCAAATAATGAGAATGATAGAAACAACAAACGAAAAGCTGTTGAAACATCATCTTCCAAACCCAAAAAGATCAAAATCACCTATGATCCTCTCAAGGTGAATCCTTTCGAAGCAATGCTGTCTGGAAATTATTCTAGACGTGTGTTTCATCCTCCTGGTGAAAGCCCTCCATCATCTCCATCTTCTTCCTCATCTCTCGACCTTCAAGACTCAGCTTCCTCTGATTTTTCCTCTCCCTTAATCTCTTCTGAAGACATCTCTTCATCTTCACCCGCTGAGGATGTTGTCTCTGGAAAAGGTGGTGGAAGATCTGCTGCAGGACCAAGTCTCCCTGATCCCTCGCCTGAAAGCCCTAGAAGCAGTCAATGAGGCGTTTCACTCCTTCATGGCATGCTGGCACAGACGTGGTCTTAGCTAGGGTCCTAGGATTTGGTCTCAGTAGTTTTATTTTTCTTTGTTGCACATCGTTTGTAATCCTTTTTTATTTATCAATAAAAAAGTTTCTTTGTGTTTTACATTCCAGTAAATGTTTTCTTTTGTCATGTTATACATCTGAATCTTTTTAAATGTACTTTTTGATGTTATGACAAAAAGGGGGAGAAAGATAAATGATAAATGATTTGATTAAATCTATCAGTTGCTGGGTAAAGGCTCCCACACATTCACTAACATGAACTGCAAGTTCTATATGGTTTAAGTGTTTTGCAGGTACAAAGAAGTGAAGTGAATCTTCAAAGCAAACACTAGAAGCAAAACCATTGAAACTGAAGCAAGCTGAGTGCTGTCAAGCTTCAGAGATCAGAAGCAAGAAGAATGAATCAGAAGCACTGATAATAGAATTTGAACATTCCTGTTCTGACAAAATTCTATTTGCCCTGATACACATAATGTTATGGCTTTGATACATTATTTGCTCTGATACATGTTTTTAGCCTAAAATGCTCTGATACATTTGGCTCTGATACATATCATGTATTTGAATATACATTTTATGTTCTAACTCGTTCATGCTGACTTTTGTCGTTTAGTTTTTGTTCTGTAACATTTCAGGATGTAGAGATGCTCAAATGATGCTCTGGTACATTCAACAATGTTCTGATACAAATCTAGCATGAAGTGATGTTAGTAGACATTCAAAGTTCTGAAGCTATCCGAGGGAAGCAGAAATCAGAAGATGTGAATGTTCTAAAAGATCCAGAAATTCAAGTTCTGAAGCTGTCCTGAATGGAAGCAGAAGTCAGAAGCTGTGAATGTTCTGAAGATCAAAGAAATTCAAGTTCTGAAGCTGTCCAATGGAAGCAGAAGTCAGAAGCTATGGATTCTCTGAAGGCAGAAGCTCATATGATCGTCTCTACCGAAATAATCAGGGAAGTCTTTTATTAAAGTTCTTCGAGTATTTATTTCAGGGGGAGATTATTTATCTCAGGGGGAGATTGTTAATCTCAGGGGGAGACATATTCATATGCTTATGCTATAGCTGTGTAATTTGTCTTTTGCCGTCTACTCTTTCTGATCGCAAATTCATATCATTTATATATGTTTTTGTCATCATCAAAAAGGGGGAGATTGTTAGAACAAGATTTGTTCTTATCAATTATCTTAGTTTTGATGATAACAATAATATGAATTTTGCTTAAGATAATATGGTACTCTAATCCAATGCAATTTCCCTTTCAGGAAATATATATAAAGAGTACGCATAATTCAGCGCTCAGAAGATGTGTCTCAAATGGTTCAGCATGCAACATCAGAACATGGTCTGGCAAGACATCAGAAGATGGTCGAAGCAGAATCAGAACATGGGTCTATGGAAGCATCAGAAGAACATGAGATCAGAAGCACTGAAGATCAGAAGATGGTATCACGCTCAGAAGCACTTCAAGGTCAGAAGATCAGAAGATGCTGTGCACCAAGCTGTTTGACTCTGATGATATTCAAACGTCGTATTCACAAACATCAGATCAGAAGGAAGTACACGTGGCAGACTACGCTGACTGACAAAAGGAACGTTAAAGCTACTAAAGGCTACGTCAGTAGACACAGCGTGAACAAGGCTCGAGGTAGTTGACAAAAGCGTATAACATTAAATGCAAAGCTGTACGGAACACGCAAAGCATTAAATGCATTCAACGGTCATCTTCTCAACGCCTATAAATATGAAGTTCTGATGAGAAGCAAGGTTAACGATTTTCGCACCAATACAATTCAAATTCACTTGCTGAAACTCTGTTCAAATCAAAACTCAGAATCTTCATCTTCATCAAAAGCTCACTACATTGCTGTTGTAATATCTTAGTGAGATTAAGCTTAAATTGTAAGAGAAATATCACAGTTGTGATTATCGCTTTTTAGAAGCATTTGTAAACTCTTGAATTGATTACATTAAGTTGTAAGGAACTAGAGTGATCAGTTGATCAGTATACTCTAGGAAGTCTTAGCAGTTAGCTGAGCAGGAAGTCTTGGCAGTTGGCTGAGCAGGAAGTCTTGGCAGTTGGCTGAGCAGAAAGTCTTAGGAGTGAACTAAGCCTAGAGTGATCGTGTTGATCAGTAGACTCTAGAAAAGTCTTAGGAGTGAACTAAGCAGTTGTTCCTGGAGTGATCAGGTTGTGATCAGAAGACTCTGGAAGACTTAGTTGCGGCTAAGTGGTAAACCATTGTAATCCGTGCGATTAGTGGATTAAATCCTCAGTTGAGGTAAATCATCTCTGCGGGGGTGGACTGGAGTAGCTTCGTTAACAGCGAACCAGGATAAAAATAATTGTGCATTTTATTTTTATCGCTCAAGATTTTAAGTCACACTTATTCAATCCCCCCCTTTCTAAGTGTTTTTCTATCCTTCAAGTGTCGCTATCATCCGCTATCGATAAGTCTAATTGAAACAAGGAGACATAAATTCTAAATAATTACATGGTTGTATTAATAAGAGAAGGAAAGACAACAAAATTCTTGTGCTAAAAGTAAATTGAATAATATCGAAGGAAGTATATTAGATAAAAAATAAATTAGTGATCGTTTTTTAGAACTTTTTTGAGGGAAAAGGTGTGAGACATATTCCAGCTAACATTGAGTTCAAAAAAGTGGACGATCTTAATAGAAATTTGTTGGTTTATGCATTTTCAAAAGATGGAGGTCATGTTGGACATGTGACTTCGCACACAAGAAGGGGAGGGGTGAATTGTGTGACCCAAAAAAACTTGGATTTTAAAAACTTTTAAGATCAAAATCAGAGTTTGAAAATATTTTAGAAAAGTTTTAAAGTTATGCAGCGGAAAGATAAAATTCATAAAGTAAAGTACAAAAAATAAAAGATAAGTGAAGAGAGAAGAGAGAAGACACACAAAAAATTATAGAGGTTTGGTCAAAAGAAACAGACCTAATCATCTCCCCAAAAATTGTTCTTGAGAGTATCCAATAAACTTAAGAGTTTTTAGTAGGTTAAACTCTCAAACCCCATTATATAAGGAAAAATGAAGTTTGTGGCTAACTTCCAACCAAACAGCTAACACGGGAGAAAAGCGGTGTGTCTTCATTCCAAAGGATGGATCGAAGCAGTTAGTCTCTTTTCCATAAAAAACTTAGAACGACTATTTTTCAAGCTTCAAACAAAGATTTTATCATCGGGAGATCTTAAATCTTGAGATATTTTAATGTCAGGCTAAACTCACGAACCGAAACTTGGTTTTATACCGAGTTAACCATAAATTATGAGATTTCGCCACCAGGAAGATTTTGACCCGAAACAAGCTTTTATCACGGGTTGAGCTTTAACCTAAATATGGTTTTATATCGGGCTGACCAAGAACCTTTAAGATTTTAACAACGGGTGATCTCGAACCTAAACGGATACTTTATCACACAATCTCCAAACCAAAGCTTTTTATGGGTTTAACTTTGAACCCAAACAAACAACCCCTAAATGGATGAAATTTTCAACCAAGGTAAAAACAAAACTTCATTGGTGAACTTTCAAATTTATTCTTCAAGAATTACAACTTCCTCACTTGAAAAATGACATTCTCGAAAACGCTACGGCTAAACTTTTAGTAATAAAAAATAAACAAAACTTTTTTTAGAGAGAGTGAGATGTGAGAAATGAAATCACATTTTCTAGATGTGAAAATATTTGGGAAGAGAACTTTATTTATAGGTTAAAAAGGAAAAGTTTTATGGCCATAATTGATGTGCCAATCGATTGGCATCATGCACCAATCAATTGGTACGCCTGGATTAATCAATGAATTAGCTCAAAATGGTAAGAAAAGTTTTAGAAAAGTTCACTATTTTAAAATTAGTTCCTGACTTATATGACACGACTTCAAGGCATTTTTAGAAATGCTTTCTTGAGAAATATAAGATTGAAAACTTGTTTCTGTGTGCGAGTGTTTAGCCATAAACTATACGAGAATGCGCTTATACTTTTACAATATATTCACTTAGACGTATCGAGGAAGGTTTTCATACTTTTATGTACTTCAAGACTTGTCATATATTTTATCCTTGTAGACACTTGCTTGAGTTTGAGATGAGGCTGAGTTATATTCCTTTTGGTTTCCATCATCAGAGAGTCAAGTCTATTGGCATTATGCACCAATCGATTGGTACGCCTGGATTAATTAATTAATTAGCTCAAAATGGTAAGAATTTTTTTAGAAAAGTTCACTATTTTAAAATTAGTTCCTGACTTATATGACACGACTTCCTGACTTATATGACATGACTTCAAGGCATTTTTAGAAATGCTTTCTTGAGAAATATAAATTTGAAAACTTGTTTCTGTGTGCGAGTGTTTAGCCATAAACTTTACGAGAATGCGCTTATACTTTTATAATATATTCACTTAGACGTATCGAGGAAGGTTTTCATACTTCCATGTACTTCAAGACTTGTCATATATTTTATCCTTGTATACACTTGCTTGAGTTTGAGATGAGGCTGAGTTATATTCCTTTTGGTTTCCATCAATCAGAGAGTCAAGTCTATCAAGCCGTAATGGTCTGGTTTCATCTTTAACTGCTATTTGGTTATCATCAAGGACTTGTAGTCATTATCAAAGATTGTTCATCTTTAATAGTTGTCATCATCAAAAGCATATTCCATAACTTGCAAAACAAGGTCCCACAGGTCATTGAGAAATTTGGGACTGCAAAAGCTCAAAAAACAAAGACCCATATTGATTAACTTTGGGTTTATAATTTTTTTAGGAGATCATCAAAGACGATTTCACAAGGGTTAAATAAGAATTTCACACTTATGGCCGAATGGTTAAAGGGGAAAATTTCTCGTTTGTGGTTCTCATTCCCAAGAAAAGTAATTCATCAAAGATTTTAAAATATAGACCGACGACTTTGATAGGATGTCTTTACAAAGTAAAATGTGTTGGACTTGGGACTTCACACACAAGAGAGGGGTGAATTATGTGGTTTGAAAAAAAAATTCAATTTTGAAAACTTTTAGCAATTCAAATCAGAATTTAAAAATATTTTAAAAGTTTAAACAGCGAAAAATAAATAATATAAAATTAAAGTTAAAGAAAGAAGAAGAACACAAAAAATTATAGAGATTAAGTCAAAATAAAATAATCTATTTTTCTCCTTAAAATTTAATCTTAAAAGTTTTTAGTAGCAAAGATTCACAAACTTCCTTATACAAAGGAATGTTTGGGAACACCGTTTATCGGAGAGTTTAGTTCATAGAAATGTGTTTATTTTTTAAGGGAATCTGGAATGTATAAGTTTATTGGAGAGAGAAGTTTTTGTGGGTGTTTGTAATGGAAATTTAATGGATAAGTCCAATTTACTTGAGTAATTCTTGAAAATGTTCTTTTGGTTTCTTGAAATTTGCTAAAGAACAAAATAACAATTTATAGAGTGTATTATTTCGTGTTACTTACGGTTGGTTTATTATGATACTGGTAAATTGTACAAATTTCAACCACCGACATTTTTACTTTTAACTACGTACAAGTTTTAGAGTTATCTAATGATCCAACCGACATTTTCACTTTTAACTACAAGTTTAGAGTTATCTAATAACTCAATTATGCATTACTTTTACTAATTATGTAAATAAGTGGATGGGGATTCAATTTTTTTTATGGTTTACATTTTTTTTATTTTGATATTTTATTTTTCCACTTTTAATTATATAAATACTATTTTTAAATTGATTGAATGCATTTTATTTTAAATATATAAAACAATATTTTCTTTTATATTTAAGAGTAGATAAAGTTTTAATTATAATATATTATATAGGGTGAGTGAGGTAGTCAATTATTAGAATTTATTAATTATTTGTTGGTTTAAGATTCAACCCTATCAATATATTTATACAAATTAATAATTTTACTTTTTATAAAAAGTAATTATATAATACAAGTCAAATGTAAGACATCTTTAATAATTTAGTCCTTTAAGTATTTAAAAGTATTTAAAGATGATAAAAGGCTCTAATTAAATTTTATCGTGTATCTGATATAAATTTTTAATATTTTTGTTTATATTTTTATTTATTATTATTATTATTAATAATTTTAATACAGCTTTTGTTCCTCAAATTTTTTAATTGGTCGATTTTAACTTTTTAAATTTTAATTATTTAGTTTTGCTATCTCAAATTTGTTCTTTTTTGTATTTAATAGTCCTCCAATAATATTAACCTAAATCAAATTCAATGTATCTTTCAGCACACGGAAAGCTCTGCTAGGGTTTTTTGGAAATGTCAGAACCACCACCGGATCCACCAGCAAATATGTTTGCTTTTCCTTTGAATGCTGAACAGCATAGTCAGAGTGAAACAAATCTCAACAAAAGTAATGAAGCTGCAACAGGTGAAGGCAATAAGAAAGTAATCTCGTACAAAAATATGGTTACTGGAGAGATTGATGAAACCATGCATGCAGATAATGATACAGAAGATGAAGAAGTGGAGGAGAGCTTTCATTTTGATCTTGATGGAATGAAAGTAGAAGAGAGTATGGAAGGAGACTATGAATGCCCTAAATTTGTATTGTCTGCGTGGGAAGAAAAGAGAATACACAGACCATGGAGGCGAGGCGTGATAGTTAAACTCCTTGGACGAAGAATTGGATACAAGGCGCTTGAGACAAGATTGAAGCAGATGTGGGTGCGTAAGGGAATTATTAATATCATTAACCTGAGCAATGATTGCTACCTGATCGCGTTCACGCATGATGAAGATAAGAATGCTGCACTTTCAGACGGTCCGTGGTTTATATACGATCACTACTTAACGGTTAAAGATTGGAGTCCAGATTTTCATCCGGAAAGTGATTCCATTGAAAATGTCGCGGTCTGGATTAGAATCTCCGGTCTTCCGATTGAATATTATGATCCAAAAGTTCCGCGTTTCATAGGAGATCGAGTTGGAAAGGCAGTTAAAGTTGATAAGAACACTATGCAACAATAGAGGGGGAAGTACGCCCGAATTTGCGTGGAAGTCAATCTATCAAAACCTCTACTAGCAATGTTTACTATTAAAGGCAGGAAGTACTAAATAGAATATGAAGGTCTCCACCTTCTATGTCTGAAATGTGGGAAATTCGGTCATTACAAAGAAGGATGTCCGATGCAAACTAGAGGCAAAGCTCCTCAGATCCAAACTCAAGGTACAGCAGAAAGAGTCATTCCTAAACCCCCAGTGAATCATTACCAGGAGAAACAGCCAACAATAAGGAGGGAGGCAACATCTGATGACGGACCATGGCAGGTGGTGCAAAAACACAGGAGAGGGCGGAAGCTACCGGAAAGTAAAAAAGGAAACCCGGATAACCAGTTTAATGCAGGAGGCGTAAAATTGGGATCCAGATTTTCTTCATTAAGGAAAGAAGTAGGAGAATCAAGTGGAGTAGACAAAGAGCAAGAAAATAGCATGGAGATAGAAAAGGAAAATCCGGTTCTCTCTCAGGCAGAAGGTGATAAAAATGGAAAGAATATATTGGAAAATATTATTGGGGCAGACAAGGGAGGAGACATGCATGGAAAGAAAATGGAAAATTTTGATAGTATTGGCTTACGTAAAGGGATTATGGCCGACAAAAATAATGAGGACTTAATTGCCTCCCTAACAGATTTGGCGGTTAGGGACAAGGGGACACCAATTAATGAGGAAATAATAAGTGGGCCAGCTAGCAGTTTCCAAGGAATGTTAAAAGAGAATAACAAAAATAAAGGGGACAAGAGAACACGTGGTGGAGAAGGAAGGGACAAAAATAAGACACGTTTTGGAGAGATAAAAAACAACAAGACTTTGACAAAATAGCTGTGTGCACGTGTTGGTGGGGTTTTCAAAGGAAATAATAGTGAACCAATAACAAAGAGCCTAGAGAAAATGTATGAAAAAGACAAATCAATTAGTTTCTTGAAAGGAGAAGCCATGCAAGCTACGAGGAACAGCAATTTAAAAGAAAACACAAGTGGAAAAAGAAAGGAATATGAACACGTGATAAACCATGCAACATTCAAGGCCACATGGAGTGGTAAACCAACCAATAAAGATAGTGATTTGAACAACAATGGCAAGAATAGTCACCCTCCAGATATAGCAATCATTACGTAGGGTCACACAATTTCATCAAATATTAATATTAATGAAGGAGAAATGGAGGTTTTAAAAGAGGCAACAGGAGGTACTATATTAGCAGAAAACAAGGAGATGGAAGATAAGCTTGTCAGCAAGGATTCTGATGAATCAACTCAGTAGTTTCTGTGGATGTCTAGTTACTTTACTAAGTGGTATAATGATGAATACAAACAACAATATTATCACCTGGAACTGTAGAGGAGCAGCAGGGAAAGAATTTTATCGTTATGCAAAACACTTTAATGATGTGTACAAACCAATCATTTTAGTTATCATGGAAACCAGATGTGACCCTCATAGGGCTGCAAAATCTCTAAAGAAGTTAGGGTTTGATGATTATGTGATCAACAGTAAAAATGGTTTTGCTGGAGGCATTATTGTGGCTTGGAAAACTGATAATGTGCACCTTCAGTTGGAAATGTCCGAGGAACAATTCATTCATTTGAATTTCAGTTGTAATAATGGACATAAGTGGTTGTTTACAGCCATCTATGCTAGTCCAAATGATGTCAAAAGAAGGAATATGTGGGATCTACTTAAAACTATGGCTAGTAATATTAATCTTCCGTGGCTACTAGCAGGAGATTTTAATGATATAGCCTATGCAAGTGAAAAAAAGGTGGTGCTCAAGCGTCTAGCAGGAAGTGTAAACTTTTCAGGGATAACATAGAGGATTGCAGCCTAATGGATCTGGGAGCTTGTGGACCAGCATATACATGGCGTGGACCTATTTTCCATGGAGGGCAAAGAATATATGAGAGACTGGATAGGGCTCTCAGCAATGAAAGTTGGAGACTGGATTTTCATGAAGCCACAGTCAAAGTTTTATCACGAGTGGAATTCTCTGACCATCATCCACTCATGATTTCTCTTACTGGTAACAAGAATGCGAGGCTCCTAGCCGGTTTCGTTTTGAGAGTGCTTGGATGGTGGAGGAGAAATACAAAGAACGATTGCTGGGGATTTGGAAGAAAAACAAAGGCTTGAAGATGAATCTTAAGTTGGTGGAAGACGATGCGAAAGACTGGAAGTGCAAAACCTTAAACCACATGCAAAAGACAAAGAAAGAAATCATGGCTAGATTGAATGGTGTGCAAAAAAAGGCTTTATGGGCAATCCAATCAAAGAGCTTTGCAGAGGCTAGAGAATAAGCTTCAAAATGACTTGGCTAGGATCCTCAAACAAGAGGAGCTCACGTGGTTTCAACGCTCTCGTTCTAAATGGCTTGCAGATGGTGACAGGAACACCAAGTATTATCATCTCAAGACAATTACAAGAAGAAGAAGAAATAAGATAGTGATGCTTAAAACTAGTAATGGAGATTGGACAGAAGATGTTGATCAAATTAGAGACATGGTGAACAATTACTACAAAATTCTTTTTACGGAGAAGGATAACTTAGATTGTTGGAAACATACGGATATTACCTTCCCTACAGTGGACGCGCAAGACATGAATAAGCTGGGTATTCAGGTTAGACAGGAGGAGATAAAGAAAGCCATGTTTGACATGAAGCTATGGAAAGATCCTGGCCCAGATGGTTTCCCAGCTGGTTTTTACCAACAATCGTGGGATGTTGTGGGAGAAAGTGTCAGTAACTTCATCAAGCATATTTGGATCAATCCGGAAGAAGTTGGTTCTATAAATCAAACTGATATATGCCTTATTCCTAAGGTAGACCATCCAACAACAGTCATGCAATTTAGACCAATCTCCTTGTGCAACTCGGTTTATAAGGTTATCACCAAAATTATTGTGCAGAGATTAAAGCATCACATGAACACTTGGGTGTCTCCTTACCAAACAGGTTTTGTACCTGGGAGATCTATTCATGAAAATGTTATAATTTCCAAAGAAGCCATGCATACTATGGAGAGAGCGCGAGGAAAACAAGGTTACTTTGCTATTAAAGTGGATTTATCCAAAGCCTATGATAAGTTGAGTTGGCAATTCATTGCACGTGTTCTACATGAAATTAAGATTCCTAGTACGTTGATGAAGCTGGTCATGTATGGAATTACCAGTGTGGAGACAAATGTTAATTGGAATGGATCGCGTAGTGACTACTTTCGACCCCAAAGAGGTATTCGACAAGGCGATCCTCTATCCCCCTATTTATTTGTGCTCTGCATGGATAAATTAACTCATCTGATTGAGAAGGAAGTTTTAAACAAGAAATGGAAAGGCATAAAGTTAGGCAAACAAGGGATAATTATATCTCACCTTATGTTTGCTGACGACTTATTGCTTTTTGGTGAAGCCAATGATATTCAGCTGAATTGTGTTATGGAAACACTAAAAACCTTCTGTGAAATGTCCGGACAAGAAGTGAGCCATGAGAAGACAAGTATACTCTTCTCTAAAAATGTACCTAAAAGCATGAAAACTAAACTGACTCAGAGTTCGAAGTATACAGCTGTTGGAAAGTTTGGAAAATATCTTGGAGTGCCTCTAAGTGGAAAGAGACTTGGAAAGAAGGATTTTCAATATGTGGTGGATCAAATAGCTTCAAAGTTGAGCTCCTGGAAACAGAATACACTTTCACTGGCAGGGAGAATAACTCTTGCAAAGAGTGTGATTGAAGGAATTCCTCTATGCCCAATGATGACTAATAAGATTCCTAAAGCTTGTATAGAGGAAATTCATGGCATGCAACAAAAATTCATCTGGGGAGATTCAAATGAAAAGCGTAAAATTCATGCAATTGGATGGGAGACGCTTACTAAACCAAAGGATTTGGGAGGAGTTGGGTTGCGGAATTTGGAGTTAGTCAATACTGTTTGCCTCATGAAACTAGGATGGAAGTTACACAACAGATCTAATGACCTTTGGTGCAATGTCCTTCGTGCGAAATACATGCAAAGGGAGAATAGGGAAATTAATAAAGCTAAGGCGTACGATTCATCTCTTTGAAAGGATATTACCAGAGTGATGCCGATTCTGGATCAGATAGGTTTTTGGTGTGTAGGGGATGGAAAAACAATCAATGCATGGGAGGATAATTGGCTGGGAAACTCCTATATTTTAGTTCAGCGGGACGTGACAATTCCAAACAATCTTCGTGGAGCTAAAGTGTGCGATTTAGTTAACAACAATGGAGAGTGGAACTTTGATATCTTAGAGGATTGGCTGCCCATGCAGTGGATAAACAAACTGCACTCTTGCATGCCGTCGCGGGAAGGAAATTTCACTGACGTTTTTTGTTTTGCAGGTGCCAGAAATGAGGAGTTCTCATTCAAAGAAGTCTTCAATACAGTGTCAGGTTTTGCTGATCTTGTTGCGGATGATATTTGGACTGCCATATGGAAGCTTCATGTCCCCGAGCGGTGTCGAAATTTCTTGTGGCTCCTCCGTCATGATAGACTGCTCACAAATTATAGTAGAAGCAGAAAAGGTATAGGTAGTGCAGCATGCAACCTTTGTGGAAATGCTTGCGAGACAACCTTGCATGCGCTTCGTGATTGTGCTAAGTGCCAGCCAATTTGGAAGAGCATAGTCCCTAGCCACATCCTGGTAGATTTTTTTAACACAGACTTACAATCTTGGTTCCATCTAAATATGCGTGATCAGCGGGGTATCAATAAGGATTGGGGAAGTCTTTGGGGCATTATTTGCCATGCATTGTGGAGCTGGAGAAATAAAGAAGAACACATAGATAGCGAAGCCGTTAATTCCGAAAATGGGATAAAGGCAGAGCCGTCTCAAATTTTTGGAGGTCCTGTGTAGGTTAGCTATAGTTTACCTATGGTAAAATCAATAGAGACCCTATTTAATTAATATTTAACTTGAAAAATAATTTACAAGGTCTTTTTTACTTATAGTTTAACCATGAAAATTTTGATGCCCTGTGCGGCAACCTGCCTTGCACACTCTTAAAGACAGCCCTGGATAAAGGTTTGAGGGGTAACCACCATTTGACTATTTTTTAGATAAATTATATGAATAATGGACGAAACATATATGTAATGTAAAATCAAACAAACAAAATATAAAGAAGAGGAATAAAGTTATTAAATGACTATTACTTAAAAAAGTAGAGGACAATATGAATAAAAAAGAGAAAAGAAAAAAAGACTTTAAAAAAATAGAGTAACATAGAAAATAAATAAGAAATAATAGTAAAATAAATAAAAAAGAAACTGTTGGAAATTAAATCAACAACAATTTTTTTTGGCTTTCGCACTATAGTTCCTAGGGGAAAGGGACCCTACTAATCCAGAGTTTGTGCCGAGAGGTATGGGCACTGGCCAAGCATTGTTCCTATCTAGGAATCGAACCTGGTATTTCCCGGATTGCGTCCTTAGCAGGAGCTCCTTTACCACTGGAGCCCAAAAATGTTCTACATATTATACCATATACTTTAGTGCAGAATAAAATAAATAAATATGAACATGTATATAATTACAGGATCTACGACATGTTAGTATATTAGAGATGCAATTTTAGGAATACCTGGATCCATATGATAAAAGTCTTTTGGCAATGATAACTGTGATCCTGAAACGCAAAGAGACAAGTGACAAACACTTGTTGCCTTATGGATCTTCCTCAACCAGTACTCCTAATGCCTTGAACACTTTTCAGATGGGGAGAAGATGTAAACTGTTTGTGTACGGTATATTGAGGAACATAGCCTATATATAGGGTGATGGTCAATTAGGATTCTCATTATTCTGAAATATGTCATCCTGGCATCCACTCATTTTGAGCTCATATCCAATTACTTAATTAATAAAAATTTAATTAGTTTTTTAAACTTTATTTGACCGCTTAATCAATTAAGGCTCTTAATTTGATAAATAGCTAATATAATTTATATAAATATATTTTCTCACATAATAATTATTCGAATATAATAATTAAATAATATTTAAATATAATTCGTATAAATATATTTGCTCACATAATATATTATATAGGGTGAGTGAGGTAGTCAATTAGTAGAATTTATTAGTTATTGTTGGTTTAAGATTCAACCCTATTAATATTTTCATACAAATTAATAATTTTACTTTTTATAAAAAGTAATTATATCATACAAGTCAAATGTAAGATGTAACACCCGGTATTTAGTTAATTATTTAATTATATACATTCAAATTATTTCGAATTTAATTATTGAATTTGTGGAGTGTTGAGAATTGTTGACATGGGTTTTTATGATTAATTAGTCGATTAATTAATTGATTAAGTTGTAGAAATAGTATTGAAGAAATACTAGATTTATTATATGGACTTAATTAAGTGATGGTGGTAGTAAAAGGTGGGGTGTGAATGTTAGGCCCAATAGATTTAATGAAATTAGGTTAAGATAAGGATTAGGCTAATTAGAAGAGAAAAAGTCTTGGGGAATTTGTTATGGGAAGTTGTAGAGAAGAGAGAAAATAGGAGAGAAATTCATTCCCGTTTTTCTTGCAGCAGTCTCACTAAATCGAAGATCCCCGATTCGTTAACCGTTGGATCGTCACCAAATTTTGTGGGTAGGTTCGCAACACCTATATCTAACTTTTGACCGTTGGGATCTTCAAAATAAGGTCTGAGTTGTGAGATATCATCATCGCACTGTAGCTGCAAATTAAGGAAAATTTTCAGCTTTTTATTCGGATGAAAAGAGGCAATGTTTGGGAGCTAAGGCTAGATGGCTTCGATCGGTAGAATTGTAGAATGGACTCCGAATACAAGGTAAGGGGTGGGGTTCTAACTCTATAACCGGACTCATGATGAATGATATGTGGGGGTTAAATTCGTAGGAAATTATTCCTGATTAGTTGTTGTGATTCTGTTGTGTTGATTCGATGAAATTAGTTGTTGTTGTGGTGATAATTGTTATTGTTTTATGCGAAGTTGAAGGATGTTTCAGTGACGATGTATACCTCTATTTATTAGTATAGTGACGATATAGGCTTATGCCTTGTGACGATGATTTTGTTTGTTGTGTGTGTTTGTTGCATTCATATACATATGCATTTTTGGCGACGGCCTAGATTGGCAAATTAGTGACGAAGGCTTATGCCTTGATGCCTCTGTTTAACTGGCAATTGGCGATGGGGGCTGAAGCCCTGGGTACCACATGCATGTGCAGTTGTAGAGTCTCATTGTATGTGGCATGAGTGTGATTTAATTGTGATGTGACTTGAGTTGTTGTTAAATTGTGATAATGTGGAGTTGTAATTATAAATTGTTATACTAATGACGTGTTGTGACAAGTATTGTCTGGAAGATGAGAAATAGTTGTTATAACTATTAATATGTTGTCGTTATTGATTTTTGTTAATTATAACTGTTCAGGTTAATTGTTATTATAAATGTAGTCTGAAAGCTGTAACGTGATAATTTCGTATGATTAAATTCTAATATATTGTTTATCATGCGTTTGTTTATATTGGTAGATATCTCACCCTTTCTGAATGATGTTTCCCTACCATGGGAAATTGACAGGTACTCAAGATAGCGATGGAAATTTGAAGTGATTTTATGAAGTCTTTAATTGCTGTTAATCGAGTTGGTGTCTTGCTCTGATACGTAGCACTCGGGGGGATAAAGCGATTGTTTTATTTATTAATTTGTTTGCTGAATTTTTAAGTGAATTATGTTTTAAATTGTAACTTAAAGTTACTGTGCAATGATGCTACGATTTGATTTGAATATTTATGAAGTTTGATGATTCCGCTGCGAGTTAACTATTTAATTTGAAACAAAGTGATTTTTTTAATAATGATTTAATTGTCCGTTTTAAGTTACGTGCTATGTATCTATATGAAGGCAATTAAGCCATAATTGTTTTTGAATGACGAATATGTGATACCTCAAATGAATGTTGTTTGCAATTTATACTCTGATTTTTATTATAATTACCGGGTAGATTTGGGGTGTTACATTAGTGGTATCAGAGCAGGTCGGTCCGTCCGGCCAGAGTCGTTTAATTGTTGTTTATCCCTTAGTACGCGACAAGTGTGTATAACACTGTCGGTACTTGTTGCTTTCTGGTTGTTGCAGGAATTAGTTTGAGCGAAGTGGGGGAGAAGCTTTGCTTCTCGGATGTGGTTCAGTTGCAAGTTCGCAAAGAGGATTGTTGTCTTGGTATTTCGGAAACTGAATTTCGGCGAAAGAATGTGTCTCTCGAGTTATAAAAAGTTTGGAAGTGAGGAGATATGTTAAGAGTTGTTTGGAATATGTTTAAGTTGAAGAAAAATGAGTTTTGGAGTGGAAATTCCGTAAGCAAAACGCAGGAAATTGTTGAATGTTTTGTGAAACTTCAAAAATTCATAACTTGAGTTCTGGACATCCGATTTTAGTCCCGTTTGAAGCGTTGGAAAGCTAACGAGATGAAATTTATTTTAAAAATGGTTTCAGAAGCTGTAATAGACTTATTTATAACAGGATGATGTTGGAAAGAGATGGGATTTGCGGTTATGCTTGTTCTTGGAACTGGACTTGTTTGTTGGTGCCGCACAGGACGTCAGCGTCAAAGTTGAGTGAATTTAAGGAGTAATTAATAGGTTTATTGAAAATAAATTTTAAGAATTAGTGTACCATTTGAGAAGTTTTGGAGATACCGTAAAGAGTGTCGCTGCATGGCGTCGATGTTCGCACTTTCGAATAGCGTTGGAATAGTTTACAAGTTAGTAACGGTTATGTTGAAGAAGTACCGGAATGGTCGACATATGTGTAATCGATTTGAGATGTGTTAATGGTTTGTTATGTTGGATGGTTGGACGTGGAGGTGAAGTTGATGATGGTTGTATCGGATAAATTTTCGAGGACGAAAATATTCTAAGTGGGGGAGAGTTGTAACACCCGGTATTTAGTTAATTATTTAATTATATACATTCAAATTATTTCGAATTTAATTATTGAATTTGTGGAGTGTTGAGAATTGTTGACATGGGTTTTTATGATTAATTAGTCGATTAATTAATTGATTAAGTTGTAGAAATAGTATTGAAGAAATACTAGATTTATTATATGGACTTAATTAAGTGATGGTGGTAGTAAAAGGTGGGGTGTGAATGTTAGGCCCAATAGATTTAATGAAATTAGGTTAAGATAAGGATTAGGCTAATTAGAAGAGAAAAAGTCTTGGGGAATTTGTTATGGGAAGTTGTAGAGAAGAGAGAAAATAGGAGAGAAATTCATTCCCGTTTTTCTTGCAGCAGTCTCACTAAATCGAAGATCCCCGATTCGTTAACCGTTGGATCGTCACCAAATTTTGTGGGTAGGTTCGCAACACCTATATCTAACTTTTGACCGTTGGGATCTTCAAAATAAGGTCTGAGTTGTGAGATATCATCATCGCACTGTAGCTGCAAATTAAGGAAAATTTTCAGCTTTTTATTCGGATGAAAAGAGGCAATGTTTGGGAGCTAAGGCTAGATGGCTTCGATCGGTAGAATTGTAGAATGGACTCCGAATACAAGGTAAGGGGTGGGGTTCTAACTCTATAACCGGACTCATGATGAATGATATGTGGGGGTTAAATTCGTAGGAAATTATTCCTGATTAGTTGTTGTGATTCTGTTGTGTTGATTCGATGAAATTAGTTGTTGTTGTGGTGATAATTGTTATTGTTTTATGCGAAGTTGAAGGATGTTTCAGTGACGATGTATACCTCTATTTATTAGTATAGTGACGATATAGGCTTATGCCTTGTGACGATGATTTTGTTTGTTGTGTGTGTTTGTTGCATTCATATACATATGCATTTTTGGCGACGGCCTAGATTGGCAAATTAGTGACGAAGGCTTATGCCTTGATGCCTCTGTTTAACTGGCAATTGGCGATGGGGGCTGAAGCCCTGGGTACCACATGCATGTGCAGTTGTAGAGTCTCATTGTATGTGGCATGAGTGTGATTTAATTGTGATGTGACTTGAGTTGTTGTTAAATTGTGATAATGTGGAGTTGTAATTATAAATTGTTATACTAATGACGTGTTGTGACAAGTATTGTCTGGAAGATGAGAAATAGTTGTTATAACTATTAATATGTTGTCGTTATTGATTTTTGTTAATTATAACTGTTCAGGTTAATTGTTATTATAAATGTAGTCTGAAAGCTGTAACGTGATAATTTCGTATGATTAAATTCTAATATATTGTTTATCATGCGTTTGTTTATATTGGTAGATATCTCACCCTTTCTGAATGATGTTTCCCTACCATGGGAAATTGACAGGTACTCAAGATAGCGATGGAAATTTGAAGTGATTTTATGAAGTCTTTAATTGCTGTTAATCGAGTTGGTGTCTTGCTCTGATACGTAGCACTCGGGGGGATAAAGCGATTGTTTTATTTATTAATTTGTTTGCTGAATTTTTAAGTGAATTATGTTTTAAATTGTAACTTAAAGTTACTGTGCAATGATGCTACGATTTGATTAGAATATTTATGAAGTTTGATGATTCCGCTGCGAGTTAACTATTTAATTTGAAACAAAGTGATTTTTTAATAATGATTTAATTGTCCGTTTTAAGTTACGTGCTATGTATCTATATGAAGGCAATTAAGCCATAATTGTTTTTGAATGACGAATATGTGATACCTCAAATGAATGTTGTTTGCAATTTATACTCTGATTTTTATTATAATTACCGGGTAGATTTGGGGTGTTACATAAGACAATTTTAATAATTTAGTCCTTTAAATATTTAAAGATGATAAAAGACTCTAATTAAATTTTATGGTGTATCTGATATAAACTTTTAATATTTTTGTTTATATTTTTATTTATTATTATTATTATTATTATTATTATTATTATTAATTTTAATGCAGTTTTTGTTCCTCAAATTTTTTAATTGTTCGATTTTAATTTTTTTTACTATCTCAAGTTTGTTCTCTTTTTTTTTTTTGAAATAAAAGAGTATATAATATATTTCAAAAAAAAGTAACAATCAAGGCGATCAAGTTAGATCCAGCCCCATCCTATGTATACAAACTATAACATGAGCAAAGCTAGCTTACTTCTATGCTTAGGTTTCATCCATCCTCTTTGTACAATCATATCAATCGTTTTCCTAACAACACTATTTGTATCATCAACATTGTTCCTATAAAAAATATTAGTGTTTCTATATATCCACAAAGCATAAACAGCTTCAGCAATCGAGAGTTTCAACATGTTCTGCTTGAAGCCTTTCCCACGAGTATGGCTAGTTAACCACTTGATTTCCTCCAGCCAGTTGATAGGTGTATGCCTGATGTGCAGCCATTGAAGGATGTCCCTCCAAATAACAGAGCAGATTCTGCAATCAATCAAGAGATGACTGAAATCTTCAGGGGCCTCATTACAAAAGCTACATTGCTCACTTTGCAAAAGTCCAAGTCTTTTTAATCTCACTTTAGTAGCCAAACGATCTTGGCAAGCCAGCCACAAACATACTACAGATCTAGGCCTCGCTTGGTTGTGTTGAATTAGACTGCTCCAGCTCACACTTGGTACAGTAGGAATAAGACACTCATACATTCTTTTCATAGAGAACTTACCAATGTTCTTCATCTGCAACCAGGTTTGATGGTGTTCATGAACATCACTCCTCCTATCCATGATTGCTCTCATGATCCATGTGCTGGTGGTAGGTGCAGAAGCAGTCCAGATAGTACTTCTCTTCAGGTAATATAAATGTACCCACTTTACCCACAAGTTATCTAATTTCATGGCAATATTCCATAGGCACTTTAGCAATGCAACCTGGTTCCAAATGCCCATGTTGATGATGTTCATACCTCCTTGTTTGATAGGTCTGCATACCTGATGCCAAGCAACAGGACTCTTTCGACCCTTATCTCTGCCTGTCCATACAAAAGCTCTACATATGGCCTCAATCTTGTGGATGACTGCTTTGGGCAAGGGAAAGCACATCATCCAGTATTGAGTGGTGGCCAAGAAAATACTTTTTACAAGCAGCATTCTACCAGCAATGCTCAACAGTTTATGAGACCAATGTTTGATTCTACTAGTTATCTTATCAACAAGTGGCATATAGTGAATTAAGTGAAGTTTTTTACTATACAGAGGAATCCCAAGATACCTGACAGGTAATGTGCCTTCACCAAACTGGGTCTGCAACTTGAGTCTCTCAATGATGTCCTCCTCCATGCTACTGCAGAACATTTGACATTTTTTAGGATTCACATTAAGGCCAGTGGAGTCTGAGAAAGTTTTGAAGGCCTTCAGCAAGCAATTCACAGAGTTATAGTCACCTCTACTAAATAGAAGTACATCATCAACAAAAGCCAGATGTGTAATGCCAAGCTTATCACATTTGCTATGATAATGGAGCTCTGGATCAGTTTTCATCTTAGCCATAATCCTCTGCATGTATTCCATGATGATGACAAAAAGCAAGGGGGAGATGGGATCCCCTTGCCTCACTCCTCTTTTGGCTTCCAAAATATCAGAATATTCTCCATTTATGTTGAATCTGTAGCTAACAGTAGATGACCCAAGCATGATCCATTCAATAAAAGTCTTAGGAAAGCCAAGTTCATATAGAATACATTCTAGGGACTTCCAATCCACCATGTCATAGGCTTTTTGAATATCAAGTTGCAGCATACATTTAGGAGTGCCCTTCTTCCTTGAGTAGCCCTTCAAAAGTTCAGTGGCAAGTAGTATGTGGTTGTGGATTTGTTGCCCTGGTATGAAGGCTGCTTGGCTTGGATGGATAATCTCAGTAAGGATCTTGCTCAGTCTATTAGTTAAAACTTTAGAGATGATCTTATAGAAGGTAGTACACCCTGCTATAGGCCTGTAATCTCTAATAGTAGTAGCTTTAGCATGCTTAGGTATTAGGGTAACCACAGTGCTATTAAAAGCTCTATACAGCTTGTCTTTGAGGAAAAAATTCTTGAACAGCATTTAGAACCTCTTGCCTTATGATGTGCCAGCAAGACTTGAAAAATTTTGCTCCATAGCCATCTATGACAGGGCTTTTAAGGTCACCAATGCCATTAAGGGCCTCTTTTACCTCTTCTTCAGACACCTGCTTCACAAGCTCTAAACCTTGTTGCAAAGTAACAAGCTTTCCTCTTCTGATGGCCTCAATGTCCACATGTTTGAGTAATCTGGCTTTGCTACCCATAATGCTAGTGTAGAATCTCATCACTTCTTGCTGAATGTCTTTTTGCTCAGTGATAGTGGTACCATCCTCAAGCTGCAACATATCCATGCTTCTATGTTGACTTTTAGCCTTGATGGTGGCATGATAGTAGGCAGTATTACAATCACCCTTCTTCAATCAGTCAATCTTGGCTCTTTGTTGTAATAAACTCTCTTCAAGGGTGTTCAATTGATTAATTGTTTCAGTGAGATCTCTGACTTTGTTAATCTGAGCAGGATTCAATCTATCATTTTGCAACTCCATTTGGGCCTCTTCCAAAGCACCTCTAGTAGTATCCAGTTTAATCCTTATATGGGAAACATATTTACTGAATTTAGTAAGCACAGGTTTAAGTCTTTGGAGCTTGTTCCACAGGATATACATGGCATTACCTGTAATAGGCTCTCTCCAGCTATTTTCCACTACCTCCTTGAATCCCTCCATCTCAGTTAGGCAGTTCTGGAATTTGAATCTTCTAGCCCTAGGCCTGTAGTTCTTGTGCTTCAGATATAGTAATGCATGGTCAGACGCACTTGGAGGTAAGCACTTAAGCTTTAACTCATTGCTATGCTGAAACCAATCCATGTTTCCAAGAACTCTATCAATTCTAGAGTAAATATCACTCTGCCTATTGTTCCAAGTGAAATGATCTCCACTACTGTCCATTTCACTTAAATCAGTCAGGTTCATCATCTCATGCAAATCTCTATACTCAACTTCCTTAACCATCCTACCACCAATTCTGTCCTGAGCACTCATCACATTATTGAAATCACCAATAATGCACCATGGTCCATGAACTGTAGAATGTACATTTACAATAGTATGCCACAGAAGTTTCCTTTGAGCCAAGGTATTGTGAGCATAGACTGCAGTCAGGTAGTATTGAAACTTACCCTGATGATCATAAACTCCACAATGTATAGCCTGATCTGTACTAAGGATCTTCTTAATATCATACTTGTTAGTATCCCAGGAAATCCACAACCTACCATTAGCATGATTAGTGTAATTGTCTATGTACATGTTATGTAACTTCAGTTTATCTCTAATACTCTTAGCTTTATGCTCTTTAACCCTGGTTTCAATGTAAATCATAATATCAGGATGAATATAGCGGAGACGGGAGCTAATATCACGCAATTTTCCTGATTTGTTCAGCCCCCTGACATTCCATGAAGCTAACATGGATCACCCTCGATAGTCACTAGAGAATCCTTCATAATTCCTAGTGCATCAAATCCATTTAGACAGTTTATAACATCAGAGACAGCAGGGGAAATTTTCTTACCTTTTTCTCTTGTAGCTTTCACCAAGGTCCAAGGAGTCTCATCATTATTCTTCTCATGGATAACCTTAGTGGGAATTCCTTGCTCAACATTGACATTCTATGCACTAGGTGTGGATTTGGTATTCTCCTCTGAGGTCACATTCACTAGGATCAAAGGCTTAGGTTGCCATTTCCTCTCCACTTTCCTAACCGGTTCCTTGCATTGGTGCCCTATCTTCTTGCATTTATCACAGAATTTGGGCCTCCACTCGTATTCCACCATTTGTTTGATCTTTCTACCCTCACAATCTCTGATGGCAATCTCCTTAACAAAATCCTTAGTGACATCCACCTCCACTAGGATCCTTGCATAAGATACTCGCAACTTGCTAGCTGTGCACTCATCCGTGACCAGTGGAACTCCAATGGCGCTTCCAATCTTGCTAAGACTTCTTGCCCCCCAAAGATACAATGGAAGTTGTGGCAGCTTCACCCAAATAGGAAGTGTCCTCAACATATCTCTTTTCAAGTTGAAATCTGGTCTCCATTCTTGAAGCAGAAGCGGAACATTCCTCAACGTATATGGTGCCTTCATCAGAACCGCATCCATATCATCGTGTGAGTGGAACCGGAGGATGAAGTAACCATCATCAAGTTTGTTCTCTTTGGTATTTAACAGTCCTCCAATAACATCTAAATTAAATTTCGCTTATGTGACATTAGACACATCAAGTTATGCGCAGTGTTATATGTGTGAAAATCCTAAACCAGGAGCCCCTTGCCCACATTATCAGTTTTAATTAAGTTTAGAGTTATTTAATGGCCCGATTATCAATATTATTTTAAAGAAAACCGTATAATTTGGATCAAATTTTGGATTAATTTTTTAAAATCGATTCAAACCAAACCAAACCGCAAGTATGTATTTTATACTTATTTAGTTTTTATTAATTTGATATGTTGTGTTAAATTATTAGTCGATTATACTTATTTTCTTAATACTATTTTTTTAGTTTAGTTAAATCTATTTATTTTTATTATTTTATTAATTTCAACATAATTGATTATTCTCATTACGTAATATTAATTTTTAATATTTATGTTATATATTATATCAAATATATTTTTTATTAGTATTTTTATATTTCAATCAATAACAATATTTATAATTTGAATATATAAAAATCAATTCAAAATAAACCGCATCAAATTGGATCGGTTTGAATTGATTTTTTTTAATTAATCATCTAAAATTGAACCGCGAATAAATTTATCTTTGGATCAGATGAATTTTTACCTCAATACTGATCCAAACCGAACTGGGAACACCCCAAAATTTATAAAGATTAAAGGTACTGCATTGACAGGGTAAAACAATTTTACACTATCATCCAATAGAAATTCATCAATCAACTATATCACATAATTAATTTAAAAATATCAAAGTGATTTGACAAAAAACATAATGGTAGTTGAATGATAGTATAAAACTACTTTACTACACTGTGAGTGTATATTATTTTTTCTGTTATTTTTATTAATCATTACAAATGCGAAATATTTTAATAAGTAAATTTGATTTTTCGTATCCAATCAATCAGTGATGTATTTAGTTCATATATACTAATTCAGATACATCAATTTTGCTTATAATAGTAGTCGAAGGTATTATATACTGGTGTGTGTGTGTATATATATATATATATATATATATATATATATATATATAGGATCAAATGACACTAAGGTGTCAAATTTTAATTTAACACCAAATCTCAATCGTTAAAAAAATAGATCAAACGGTCGAAACATGTCTGTAAAATAATCATTCAAAAAGCCACATCGGTTTAACAGTAGAGACTAAAACAACGTACATAATAATTTTGTGGAGACCAAAATATGTCACTTTTTTTAATAGGGACTTAAAATAAAATTTAAGATATTTACAGGGACCTAAAACATACTTAACCCTTTAAAAAAAGGAAAAATTATTGCACTCGATGTTAAAGAATCAACTACCTAACTAAGAATAGAAGATGCCACCAAACCGTCGAAATTACCCTTCCTTGCATTTTAATTAACACTAAGAATTGCCCCTTATCGTAATTTACTAATTGAATTAATTCCAACCAATGAAAAGAGTCCCTTTGTACAAGTGGCATTCAATTTTTTCAAATTCCCTTTTCCCTCTCATTCTCCTCTATCCACCCTCTTTCCACACTTGTCATTTTCAACACTCTCTCAGTATCTCTCTTTGGTTTTCCCTCTTCTCTCTAAACCCAAAAAACCTAACAAATTACATGAATTTGTAATGCTGCAGGTAAATATTTCATGGCTACAAAATTTTCATGTTAAAAAACGGAACCGTTGCGAATTAAAAGTTATAACACTACTGATCACTATTACTCTTATTGTTCAAAAAAAAAATCTTTCATTCTCATTCTTCATCTTGTCTGATCTTTCTTTCTTCTCCGTTTTCTACAGTTTCAAATCCAAGATCCATCCTTAAGGTAATCTCATTTTTTCATGGATTTCGTGTTTGCCTTAAACTGTTGTTCTAAAATATCTTTTTTGTGCCGAGAAATCTGTGGTTGTTACTTATGTGTTGTTTTTGTTATATTATGGTCTAACAATGGTCGAAGATGTTTCATGGCATTTTGTTGCCCATTTTTCCCTTGCATTTTGCAGGTTAAATCTCTTCCACAACCCCGGTTTTCACAAGGTATGATGTTTAAGTTATTGACCAATGTTCTTGTCACTCTTGATGCTTATTAACATGTTCTTGTCGAAGATTTATATCCTTCCATGTCTCACCTTCACCGTCTCTCCTTATCCTGGGTTTCAAATTTTTTTCTTATGGTTTTATCTCTGGTTATGAAACTGTTAAAACCTAAGTAAATGGAAGCTTACAATGTTTCAGTTATTTTTTTCGATTTATTTAAACCCAAGTGAGTGGAAGGGGGCAAGCAAGTTTTAACCCTTCAATGTATATTTTTTGTTTTAACTTTGCTTCTGAGTTGAATAGTTCCAGTTCAAATGAATTTTTTTTTTTGGTTTTATAGAAATCAAATGATATATTTGAGGTTTTATGGCTTTTTAGTTCTATTGTATTACACTTATAAACATAAACTATCATTTTTTTATGCAGGAAATAGGAAAAAAACGACGCCATTTCATAAAGTTGAATGTTCAATTTGCTGATAACTCCATTTGCCAACTGGTCATGAAGTGTTGGTACAGAACACCATTTCACAAAGTGTTGTTGAAACTTATTCGAGCAATGTATCAGTTTTCTTTTGTAGTGTAAGAGTTTCAGTTTGTTGGGTTTTCCTTTAAGTTGTATTTACATGGTATGAATTTTCATGGATCAAGCTAACCCATTTATAAAAGTTTTCCTGTTATTAAAAGTTTCAGTTGGTTAAAGTATCAAATGTATAAGCTGTTTTTTAACAAGATGATGAAATGTTTTTTTAACAAGTTAGAATGATACAGTGGTTTCTATAGCATCCTGAGAATGGCCTTCAACTTCTTTTTTGTAATGCTACCTAATGCATTTTTTATTTCCAATGTTAACTTTCTCCTGAATCTACAATATAAGAAAATTCATAGTTGTTGAAAAACCAATTTTGCCCCTTTGTTCAAATGGCCTATCCACGTGTATGGCCTCATTAACCAGCCTTGCTTTTTTATTTCCTTTCTTTCTTATCCAACTTGCCTCTTTATTTTTGAATTTTGAATGCCTCATGTGGTTAGAAAAAAATCAATTATATTTAATTAGAAGAGAGCAAATATAAAATCTTTACTATCAATTTAAAATTAAATGTAGGTTATTAATTGATATTTATGTGTATACAGAAAATATATGTTATTAATTGATATTTATAAAACTAAAAGTTTGCATAAATATTTATATAAATGGGAAAGATTTTAACGGGAGAAAATTCATGCGTTTTTAGATTTTACCTTGATTTGTCATAATAATATTTATTTGTCATTTGATACAAATATTTTTATTAACATAAAAAATTGTACTATTGATACAAATATTTTAATAAATGGGAAAGTGAATTGTTGATACAAATATTTATATAAACGAAAAAAATTATGATTGATATAAATATTTTTATAAATGAAAAAAAAGTATTGTTGATACACATATTTTTAATAACACAAAATTTATTGTTGATACAAATATTACTTTTTTGAACAATTCTTTTTGTATTTCATTAATATTTTTTGTCTTAATTTTTGCAGATCTAAACTACAATGAGATGGAACAAAAAATTTCAAATTTAAAATTAAAGGAAGGTGAGTTGTTGCAATGTGTTCATTTTTCTGATTCTGCTTTATGTTTGTGTTAGTAGGGTTTAATAGAAAGAATGTGGTGTGCGTGTGTGTGATCTAGCGGTGAAACGCTTGGGTTTTGAGAGTGTGCTCCTCTCAAGGACTCAGGTTCGAAACCCAATTAGCACTTCTACTGTTTCTGTTCCTATAAAAAATACTTCAATAACAATAAATATTTAAACACGAAATATTTATTGGACGGTTAAAACGAAATATTATTCTTGCATATACTGTCTCCTTGCATTTAAAACGAAATATTTGCAATAAAGTAACAATAAATAAGTTTGAATATACTGTCTCCTTGCATTTTTGGGCGGTTAAAATGAAATATTATCCGAAATCTTATATGAGTATGTTTAAATAATAAAATATTTTAACAAATTTAAATTATTTTTAACTTTAGACATAGTTTAAATTATTTTTAAATTCATTTTAAATTTTTTTCTTTAAATTTTTTCATTTTTTTAAAAATACAAATGGCAAGAAAAACTTAATAAATTTTGTAGAAAGACTATGTCAAAATAGAAGGTAGATTGGGATGATATTGTAATGAGAGGAAGAAGAGTTCTCTTTGTGAGAGTGAAGATTTTTTTTAACATAAGACTTCTCTTTGTAATATAATTGTTATTGAAATTATATTGATACTGAATCTTTTAAAATTTGATGGATATCTTTTATCTTTAATATATTAAATATATAGTATATTTACTCATTTAAAAAAATATGGAAAAATTAAAATGACATGTTCTATAGTATATAAATATTGTTGGAATACCAATATTTTTTAGTTTTACACCAATATACAAATATTTAGTAATTTTTTCTATCGACAATGATCACACATGGATAAGAAAAAAAATAAAATTCAAAATATTTTCAAAATAAATTATAAAAGTAACTATAAAAAAACACATTTTGAATTTTCCAATGCCAATTTCACTCCTTCCAAGTAATTTAGTTCAACAGGCTTAAAGTTAGGTAGCAACAGATTATGTAACAATATAGGTACAACAGTTCACATATAATGATATATGGTCAATTTTGATTACTATAAAAGTGCTTTTTCAGTTTGTAACATTGCCAACACATCACACTTTTGGAGATAATTTTTGTCTAACTGAATCAATTTTCAACTTTGATTTAAATCTGGTTGCAAGTGACGGTCTTGGTCTTTATGTGAACAAACTACTTCCAAAAAAAAAATCATTTCCAAAACAACATATTATCTTGTCTAATCATTCTTTATTTGACCCGTTTTTCATTTTTTTTATCATTTCCAAAACAACATATTGTCCTGTCTAATCCGTCTGCAAATTACTTTTCCTAATGTCTTTTTATTATATTGCAATTTAATGTTTCAATAAATGACCATCTTTACTGCATCCATACTTTTCTCTTTTATAAACTCCACTCTTACTAATACACAAGCGCTTTTAACAAATAATAGTACAATAGTATTATTAGTTCATTTCTATAATCCATGCAAAGAGGGGTGATTTAGGATCAATTTTGATCCAAAATCACCCCTCCAAATCGTTTTTATTTATCTATTACTTAAATAAGTGATTTTCACACCTTTTCTTTTTGTCTTTTTTGTGATTTCGTGGGTCATCGTTTGTTTTGATTTCCCATATTTCTGTGGTGTATTTTGATTTCTCGTCTTTGTGCGGGTATTTTGTTTTTCCGTTTTTGTGCGGTGTTCATTTGTTTCAGGTTGAAAGATTAGTTTCGATATAGTGCAGATTCAATCAATGACTTTGGTGTCGTCAACGCTACAGATCCGGAAGCATGAATATTTCGGACATCTCAATACAGTCAATATATTAATATTTGTAGGCATATGCAATTTTCCGTTTATGCTATTAACATGGATGCTGTGGATTTGTTCGCAGATTCATCCTTTTTGTTTTTGCCGATTTTGAATTTGTATTGCAACGATGTACTCTATCGATTTGAATGAATGAATATAATTTATTTTCAAAAAAAAAACTTCACTCTTACTACTCAATTTTTAAATTTAAAATCTAAATATCAAATTTCAAACTTCTCTTATACACTTCTTATAACACTCTTTTTCTTTATAAAAGCAAAGTTCTCTCTTAATTTATTTCCAATTTTTTCTCTTAATTTCTTCCATTCACTTTTTCATGCATAATTTTTATTTATTTCTCTTCTCTCTCTTTTTTATATTTCACTCTACTTTCTCTAATAGTTATATTCATTTGAAAAACAAAATTAAAAATTCTTCTTCTTTTCTCCTAGAACATACATTTTTCATGATATGTCTGATAATGATAATCAAAGTTGATTTTTCCACTTCATATCATCCGTAAAGAACTGCCATATGTTTTGTTAATTTACAATTTCAAAAAAAAAAATAATTATATTTCAATATTTTTCCCTTTAGATCAGCTATAACAAATATTCTTGGTGAATCTTTATTTTTTGTAAGTGTTAAAAATATTAAATAAATTTATTTTATTAATTAACAAATAAGTTATAAAAATATTAAATTAATTTACAAAAATACATAAAAAATTCTTTTTATTTTACAACAAAAAAATTCACAAAAAATATTTTACCCGATACTAAATACCGTAGACAAGAAAAAAATAAAATAAAATATATTTTTACTATCATTTTATCATAATATTTAAGATGTTTTCTAATTTCTGTTTCTTGGAACATGACTTTTGAGGTTCTTTGAAAGTGTATGGTATAGTATAATGGATGCCCAATTTTATAGTGAGGTACGAGAAATTTTTTTTTATCAATTTTTGTTTTACTTATCTAAATATATACAAAATAAAGCAATGAGATAAAAATTTGAAAGTGATTTTTGCACATTTCTTTTGCAAGTTATTGTTAGTGTCATTTTTTGGTTGAAAATGGGTTATCTTTCTAATAACACAAAACGTTATTAATAGAGTTTAATATCAGCAAAACTATGGTGGATGAAAAAGCGGTATTGTAGTATTGATACACTCTCTCATGCAAAAGATTTTAGTAAAATTACTCTTTTGGGTGTCATATTTTTTTATTATATTTATTATATTTTTATTGAATGAAATGTATTTTGGGTGTCATATTTTTTATTATATTTATTTATTTTGGTCTATTTTTTTTCAAATTTGCAAATTCATCTAGAATTTATGATATAAATACAAGTTATTAAATAAGAATTTATTTTGTTAACTTTTGTGTGTAAATTTTACAACTACATGAAATAAATGGAAGTGAGTTAATGATTCAAATATGAAAGAAATGAGCTAATTGATAAAATGTATAGTTGATCCAAATATTTTAATTAACAGTATTATTTTTATAAATAAAAAAAAATTATTGTTGATACAAATATTTTTATAAATGGAAAAAATTATATTATTGATACAAATATTTTTATATATATGAGAAAACAGTCTACTGTTGATATAAATATTTTCATAAATATAAATGAATATATTGTTGATACAAATTTTTTTATAAACAATAATTTTTTATATACGAGAAAGAGTTTACCGTTGATCCAATTTTTTTATAAATGGTACCAAATTATAGTATACGGAAAAAATTTATTATTGATCTAAATATTTTTATATACGAAAATTTACTATTGATTAAGATATTTTTGTAAGTGATACCTAAACATAAATAATATTTGTATACGGGAAAAAAAACTATTATTTATCTAAATATTTTTATATACAAAAGATAATATTTATGATCCAAAAATAGTATACTTGCAAGAACATGAAGTTATTGATCAAAATATTGATTATTAACGGGACATGAAATTACAGATCAAAATATTGATTATTACGGGATATGAAATTACTGATCAAAATATTTTTTTAAGGTACACAGGGACATGAAGTTATTGATCAAACTAATATTTGTACACGAGAACATGAAGTTATAGATCAAAATATTGATTATTAACGGGACATGAAGTTACTGATCAAAATATTTTTTTTATCAATTATACATTCAATTATTATCTGAAACAAATGCGCGTCCCATACCAGAACCCGTGCAAACGCACGGGTTTGTTACTAGTTTAAACAATGACTTTGTACCTCTATTTATATTATAATTCTATTTGAAAACATCTCATATATTAATATCCTTTTTAAATATTTACCACAAGCATACCTGCCCAGATAAAACTTCATTTAAAAGCACTTTTCTGTCTAATAACGTTTATATGTTTTGCATTCCAAACAAATTTTAATGTGTCTGTTTCATAATGTTGTTTATATGTTTTTATGATTCTTACTTTCAGCAGTAGTGCAAACTATATACTATATATGTAGAAAAAATGTTTGCCATTCGTGTTTTACCAATAAAATGTTACAGTTCGAAATATCACAGTCTATAGAAAATGAAACTGTCACAAGCCGTCTGATTGCAACCAACTTCACTTCACTACATACAATAAATTGGTTTGAATGGTACTACTTTTAATCGAAGATGCAATATAATTATGATTCTCTTGTATACCAACAGTTTATGTCCTATTTCTTTTCACCAGTCAAATACCCACATTGCTTACACAATTCAATGCTCTGTCACCATCTCAATATATTACTTTAATATTGAACATATGCATCGGGAGGTGTGGTTACTATACGGGTTCATCTGTTTTCCCTTGTGTGTTGAACGTAATCTTTGATACTAGATAGCCATAGCAGACCTAATTTACAACAATTAGGCTGACACCATTTACTGACATTAACCTACTTTGTATACAAATACCAAAAAAAAAAAAAACTATCATATTTCTAAAAGTCTCAACTCGGTACCTGCAGCTGAGCATTGCTGCATTATTTCTAAAAGTCTCTACTCGATAGAAGTTGAAAACCAAGTTTTGGTCACTTCATGATCCTTCAAATTGTGAACCTTCTTTTTTTTGTTATAATTAAATTAAAGCACGTTATTTGTATATGCTTCAAATAAAATATAAAAATACACCTATATTTAAAGCTTTATATCACATTTGAATCCTCTCAAAAAAAAAAAGACTCAACAAAAAATTACTTTTTTATTTTACATATTAATTACATCATGCGGTTAAAATTATGAGAATTTCTTTATTCACCCCCTAATCTTCTTGGTCATCCGCGGTGAATTTCCCATAATGCCCCTATATTTCGGAGATATATCTCTGAAATAATTTTTTTTCTGAAAAAAAAATTGATTTTGGAAGTGCACCTCCGAAAACACGAAAAAAAAATATTTTCGGAGATGCACTTCCAAAAACACCCTTTTTTTTTTGGGAGTGGGGTGTCTTCGGAGATGCATATCCGAAATATTAGGGGTGGCAAAATGGATGGATTGGATGGATATGGATTGGATTGTTAATGGATGGATCAAACCAATCCATTAATCCATTACAATCCACTAAAATCTCTTAATAAAAATCCAATCCAATCCATCCATTAAGAAATAAAATCCATCCAATCCATCCATTAACATATTTCAAATGGATAGATATCCATCCATCCAAACAAATAATTAAAAAAATTCTTATTTGTTTTTTAAATTTCATAAAAAAATTAAATTTCACAAAAAAAATATATTGTTAATTATTGTTTATATTTCATAAAAAAATTAAATTTCACAAAAAAAATATGTTGTTAATTATTTTTTAAATTTCATAAAAAAATTAAATTTCACAAATAAAAATATTGTTAATTATTTTTCAAATTTCATAAAAAAAATTAAATTTCACAAAAAAAAAAATATTGTTTATTACTTTTTAAATTTCCTAAAAAAATCAAATTTCACAAATAAAAATTAATATACCCATTATTTTTAAATTTCTTTCAAAAATTTAAATTTCACAAAAAATAATTTAAATATTCTTAATTGTAAAAAAATCTCTCTCTCTCTATCTCTCTCTCTCTCTCTCTCTCTCTATATATATATATATATATATATATATATATATATATATATATATATATATATATATATATATATATATATATATATATATATATATAAACAAATCTTTTAAGTTAATGGAAAAATCCATTGTTCTAAGAAGTAAACTAGACATACACTAATCTGAAATGACATAATTAATGTTAATAAGTTTAGAAAAAGTGATACAAAATTAGTACAAACCTTTCGATTTCAATTACATCAAGTTCTTGAATTACAAAAGAGAATTTATAAGTGAAACAAGATTCAAATTCAAGATTACATACAATACTAGACTACTAGCTACATATCCCAAGTTGAAACAAGTTGAATTCAAGTTGCATAAAATCAAAGTCCTTAAGCTACAAGAGAATTCCAACTGATTAGAGCCACTCAATTTCTTCACCTTTCCACCTCTTCTTTGCATGCCAAAACTTTTCTTATCATTGCTCATCTTCAAGTTAAAGAACCTGCCATAAAGTAAAATGATGAAAGTAATCCATTAAATTGAAATGAAGAGAGTATTGATGAAATTTATGATTGGAAAAGATGGTGACTTCTAAATAAGAAATGATAGAGTTATAATTATGAAATCATTGGCCATGTAAATTTTATTACAATTTTTGCATTTGGCCTTTGGGAGTCCTTCATCATCAACAAACTTTTAAAAACATTCCCAAGCAGTAGAAGTTTTTGCTCTTTTCGAACTAGGGACTGAACTGTCAACTGAATCCTCAATTTGCATTACGGGTTCATCGCCTTCGGTAGACATATTTCCTGCTTGCAAGTCAATAACATGGTAAAGGAAGAATTTAATTACTTCAACCCTATATGAGCCCAAAGTCCATTCACATAAATATAGTTCTTTATCTTATTCTACACTAATTATTCAATCATACATAAATCAAACATAAATTTCCAATTGTAAAACTGAAACCACTAGTACACAAACTTTGTAACAAAAATCCTTAGAAACCACTAGTACACAAACTTTGTAACAAAAATCCTTAGTTTATAATTCCTAACTATTTGAACTTACTGCATGCAGATAAAACCAAATTGTTCAGGCCTTAGACTAATGTAATTTGTAAGCTTAGAAGATGTCATTCTTTTCCAAATCAAAGGTGAAATATAAGGAAGCTTATAGAAAAAAATTCCCTTCACATGCAAAGGGCCAAATAGGCAAAAATAACTTAACACAAACCATTCATTTCATGCTGCCATTCTCCTGAATTCTCAACATGGAAAATGGGACCTTTAATTCTTTTTAATTCTGCATTAATTTTATACCTAGTGATAAATACCTAGTGCATGATTTGGAAACAACAAATTAAAATAAAAAATCACATGCATAGAAATGTTACTTTTCATATCCTTGAAGAAAAGGAATCATGGAAAGAGGGACAAGGAATTGGTGTGGGGAATTAACAAACAAAAGTGGAACAGAATATTTGAATTAGTCTATGGTTGGGTTGGGAACATATGAAACTCTCTTTGACTCGTGTTGTCTATCTTTTTGCAATCTATGTATTCTTTTCTCAAGGAGCAAAATATGGATAGCCCGACAAATGTTAACCATCATACAGGCAGCAGCTACTTATCTCTCTTTTGACAAATTCTTAGAAACCACTAGTACACAAACTTTGTAACAAAAATCCTTAGTTTACAATTCTTATATTTTCATAAGTGAAACACATTTGTTCAAATACAATACAACCTTAAAATCAATTGAGATCAGAATAACCAGAAATAAATTATTTGCACCTTTGTTCTGTAAGACTTGATGGCCGAAATCAGCAACTTGTCTCTAGCAATTTGTCTCACTTTTTGTATCAATTCATGTCTCGAAATCTTCTTTTCCTGCAAGAAACAGAGCAAGTGAATCAACAAAGATTAAAAACAAAACAGCAATCTCAAAACTCTCAAAACAATATGAGGAAACTAAACAAAAATTTACCTTTTTAGCTTTGTAGAACTTGGAAATCAAAGCAATGTCAAGCGATAGCTATGAGCATAATCAACCCTGAAAACACAGAAACACAAACCTTTGAATGAAGCAACCCTGAAACTTATAACATAAGCATAACCATAACCACAAATCCTTTAACATGAAAAATAATAATGGGTTTCAGCATATAAATTATCTTAAATACATCGTTTTTACGTATCGAAACGAAAATCAAACATATGAATTTCGAAACGAAAAATCAAACAATGCATACGGATCGAAGAAAAATTCGGTGAGATCTAAGTGAAATTGAAAGAGAAAGTGTGAAATGGAAGAAAAAATTGTAAAAGGTTTGTTACCTTTGCGCGAAAGTAGGGAAAAAGTGACAAACCAGCTATGTTGAATTTGCAGCTTTGAGATGAAATTGGGGGAAAATATTGAAATTAGGGTTAGTTTGGAGAAGGAGGTACAAATTTTGAACGATAGATTAAGAGAGAGAGAGAGAGATACAATGAAGAGAGAGAATATGAAAGTTGTTTTCTTTGTTTGTTTTGTTTTTTAATATATTTTTAATAAAAATATTTATAATAAAATATAATCCATTGGATTTACATAATGAGATGGATGGATTGGATCAATCCATTTGATTTGGTGGATGGATTGGATCAAATCCATTAAATTACTTTTAGTTTAATGGATGGATTGGATGGATATTTTAGTGGATGGATTGGATGGATTTTTGCTTAATGGATCCAATTGCCACCCCTACGAAATATTCCAATTTTTGGTCTTAGAATGTTTCGGATATACACTTTCGAAAAAATTCAATAATTATTAAAAAAATTAAAATCAAGGTGAATCAATACAATTAATAGGGTATAAAATCAAGGTGAATCAATAAAATCAAGGTGAATCAAAATTTTCTAAACAAGTTAAAAATTATTTTAATAACTTATATAAATTAAAAACATTCTAATTTCATAAGTAAATTTTGAATTATATAAAATTAAATATAAAATTTATTCATTAAAAAAATTAAGATAAAATCTTTTTTATATTTTTTTAAACTAAATGAAAAATTATATTTTTATCACGATTAATTATGAAAAATGATTTTTTTTTATCATAATTCATTATGAAAAATGATTTTTTTTATCATAATTTATTATGAAAAATGATTTTTTTATCATTTTAAATTTTAAAATATGAATCAGAATAGAAATATATACTTATTATTATTATTCATAACTCCTAAATTGTAGCAAAATATATAATTATTATTCATAACTCATAAATTATATCAAATTTACGATATGTGAATTAATTAATATTCTAAATTTTTTTTAATTTTTAAATAATAAATTTTTGCTACTATTTAATGATTTTATAATAATTATAATTAAATATCAACAACAATCAAATCTTATCATGTTATCTATTTTTGTTTAGTTAGAAACCAAGTTATTATGACATTGTTGTCAAACTGTTGCAACTTTAATCTATTATAGTCCAAATGGTTGAGGTATTAAAAACGTTACCTTCAAGCATATTTAAAGTTGTATTATTTTAACATTTCCAAGTAAAGGTTCATTTTTTTTCAAACTAACATAAACAAAGTTTTTCCACTTAGTAAATGCTAATTATAATTAAATATCAACAACAATCAAATCTTATCATGTTATCTATTTTTGTTTAGTTAGAAACCAAGTTATTATGACATTGTTGTCAAACTGTTGCAACTTTAATCTATTATAGTCCAAATGGTTGAGGTATTAAAAACGTTACCTTCAAGCATATTTAAAGTTGTATTATTTTAACATTTCCAAGCAAAGGTTCATTTTTTTTCAAACTAACATAAACAAAGTTTTTCCACTTAGTAAATGCTAATGATCATTTCTAAATAATAGCACATGATCTTCACTTAGAAAACCATACAGGTAAATCTAATTGCCTATAAAATATACTAATGTTGTCTCTGTGACCACTTTAAATAGGAAAATAGTATGGATGTTTTTGGTTTTTTAATATGATGTTAATATTTTCCTATCAATATATTGTTATGTTGTTAGTGCTTTAAAACCATGTAACTCAACCAAACACTACCCGTGTTTATGTTGTTGATTTCGATTTTAATGTTCAATCTAATTAGATTGACACAACTAATATTAAACTTTATATCACTATAAAATATCTCTCCCTGATCTTTGTTTATCTTTTTTAGTGACATTTCTATCAAATTATTTAAGATATAAATATTATACTAATTCAGTATAATGCATTTTAATGAAAAAAAACTTTTTAAATATATAGTAGAATAAAAGCTTTGTGAAAATTTTTGTTTTACAATATATTTAATCAATTTTATTTATCTATTATTACTAAAAATAAGAATTAATCTATTTCTTAATTTTAATAAAATTAATCATTTATTTTATTAAATGGATAATACTCAATAACCGTGCAACAATTAACTTTTTTTTTTACGGGTTACTATCAACGTAATACCTATTTTATTTTAGTCAATATTTATATTTGAGAGATAAAATCTTTATTTCTAGAAAAACAATGTGATATTTGTAAATTTTACTAATTCCTTTGAATTTCATTACTGAAATTCACTATTTTCACATGTCACTATCACCACAATACCTTTTTTATTTTATTCAACAAAATATTTGTACGTATTCATAGTTATCAGTGATACTTGTAATATTTCACTTTCAAGAATGATATTTCACATTAACATTTCTAAATATATTCCTAAGAACCATTTAGATATATATGTTCATTTCGTTTGTAATATATTATTCACATTAAAATATGAATTACCCGTGCGGACGCACGGGTCTTCTACTAGTTATTAAAGAAAAAGAGAGTCATACCAATTGGGTTGAGTCAATTATAAATGATGAGTGAGAAAAATGGAAGGACAATTTTTAGGATTTTAATGCTAATAATAAGAAAGGAGGCGGCGAGCAAGTAATGCCAAAGTTAAGTGGAACAAACATTACAATTTACCCTGAATTGGGTAAAGTAGAATATGCTCTAAGGGGTAAGAGCCCGTTTGTTTTAACTTTTTTTAAAAATGATTTTTATAATTTTATATAATTTTGTGTAAAAACAATTTACAAAAAATTTTTTTATAAAAGTTTTAAATGAAAAATTAGTTTGAGTAGTTATTCTTAAAATGTTATTTTAGGTAATTTTTTTATCGATAAAAAATATGTTTTTTCTCGAAAAAGTTAACTTTTGATATTTTCTGCAAAATATTAATTTTTTTCTAGAAAAATCAACTTTTTATATTTTCACCAAAAAATTATTTTTTTCCGAAAAAGTCGACTTTTTATATTTTTGATAAAAAATCGGGTTTTTTTTTTCAAAAAGTGTACGTTTTATATTTTCGACAAAAATTGATTTTTTTTAAAATTTTTACTTTATATTTTCGACAAAAAATCGGGTTTTTTTTTTGGAAAAGTGAACATTTTATATTTTCGACAAAAACTTGGATTTTTTTTCAATACAATCGACTTTTAGTATTTTCGCCAAAAATCGGTTTTTTGCCTAAAAAGTCAACTTTTTGTATTTTCGACAAAAAATTATTTTTTCGGAAATGTCGACTTTTTAATTTTTTTTTACGGAAAAAATCAATTTTTTTCCGAAAAATTCGATTTTTTTATTTTCGAAAAAAATTATTTTTTTACTGGAAAATCGACTTGTATTTTTGACAAAAAAATCATTTTTTGCAGAAAAGTCGATTTTTCATATTTTCGAAATAATCGATTTTTTTGAATTTTTAAAAAATAAAGTGAGTTTTTTTTTAATAAGGGTGTAATATTAAAAAGAAAAGGAAGTATACAAAAAGGAGAGGGGGACTAGGCCAAAACCCTCTCAAGTACTAATAAATCTGAAAAAACTCATCCCCAACCTATTTTTTACAAAATCACATCTAATAGCTAAGGGGATGGCATCAAAAAGAGTGAGAGACGAAGCCGTGTGACCAAGACCAGTAAAAAAGTCAGCACAGGTATTACCTCCTCAGAAGAAATGAGTAATCCCAAAAGACATGTTCTCTATAATATGTTTACAATTTAACCACCTATTTCTAAGCTGGCAAGGAACCAAAGTATCCTTTGAAAAAGCTTGGACCACAACAGAAGAGTTACTCTCAATCCAAAGCTTCAATCATGCTCTATCTCTAGCTAGTTCAATGGCTCTGAAAACCGCATAGAATTCCGCATGTAAGGAATTAGGTTCCGAAGTAGGCTCGGAAAAAGCTAAAAGAAAGTTACCAAGAGAGTTTCTGAAAATGCCGCCACAACCACTAGCATTGTTATCGAAATAACCATCACAATTACACTTAACCCAATCCAAAATAGGGGCTGCCAAAGGACTTCAATAATCTTGGGAGCCCGAGGATAATTCAACGAAATACGGAAAAATTTAAGAATGCAAAAATCAACCATGTACGAAGAAGCGTGCAAAGAGGAGTTGTTTCCAATCAAACGAACCCGAGCCATGATGCTGGAAAAGCTTGGCTGACCCGGCAGAGATTTATTGAAAAATCTTGCATTGTTTCGAATCTACCAAATATGAGAGAGTATGCCGACAATCGTGGCCGAGATAATGAGGGAGCATTGAAGAGAGTTGCTGCAATGACACAAATCCCAAACAGTGTCCTTCGAGAAGCTACGAATGGACGAATGCAAAAGATTACGAAACCAACTCCAAATTTTAACAACATAAGGACAACCAAAGAAAATATGGAAGGATGTTTCACAACTATCCTTACAAATACTACACATAGAGCAAGTAGTACAACCGCGAGTTTGTAAGGCGTCGTCCGAAGGAATCTTGTCATGCATGATTCTCCAAGCTAAGAGAGCTTTTGAGAGAGGAATGTCGGCATTCCATATTCTACCAGCCCAGCTCAATTTGATAGAGGGAGAAGCTTTAAATCTATAAGCCTCTTTCATCGATAAATTGTCGTCCGCAGTTGAAGGCCAAACCATTATGTCCGGAAAAATGTTAGGAGTAAGATTCGAGATAACCGAAAAAAAGTGAGATTTTAATTTTGTAAATTTTTTTTTCAAAATAAAATTAATTTTCAAACCATTTAGTTTTAAACAGATTATATTTTGGGGTCCTTATTTAGTCCTATAAAAAATAAAAATATGCGAGGACTTTGAAATATAGGAAAAAAAAAATATTTATTTAGTAAAGTGTCTAAAAAGAAAGGTCATATAAGGACCTGATTATTAAGGCTTTACAATTTAAGATTTTTTTTTACTCCTCCAGTACTAGAATTGACATAAGTGCTGACTTTCTAAATGGCATGGCAAATTGCTAACATAAATAATACAACACGTTCGGGTAAGGTTACCCAACCATTGTTATAGGGTAATGAAGTTGTCCCGAAAAACTTAAAAACATATGATAACTTATTTGAACATCTCTTGAAAAGAGGATATAGATGAAAACATTAATCGGAAATAATTGAGCAAATTCTTTGAGAATAGGATAAAGATGAGAACATACATCGGAAATAATTATTTTCTTACATCATGGTATCATGAAATCCAAAAGTAAACATTACTGTTTTCCAAACCAACCTGAGAATAAAAATTCTATTTGAAAACAGTCTTCCTATTTTAAATAGAAAACTTATAACTTATATTTTCGCCCGCATGTGCATGTCATAAAATATTGATTTAAATGCATTTTTATCCCTATAAATTAGAGAATTTTTTATTTTTGTCACTGTAATTTTTTTTTAATACTGTAATTTTTTATTTTCCTCTCTGTTCTATATCTTACTTTTTTTTTTTGCGGTTTAATCCCAACGAAAAAAACTCCTAACTTCCAAGAAATAAAAATACATTTAAGCCTAAATATTTTATCCTAGCAAAAACTTCAATTAACTTAACTTCAATTAACTAATCATCTATAAATCATCTTACCAAATAATTCAATGCCATCAACTATAAACATATATCACATTCGGCAACAAAGAAATGTGTTAATTTGCTCCATTATTTAAATGGAAACCGAGACTTTTATGGTAGTTCAATCATTTGGATTCTAACAATGTAAAAGAAAAAATTAACATTTTTTTGAGGAAGAAAGAGAAGATTTCAGTTATTGGGACACATGTTTATACAAAAACTAACTTGCACACATAAACTAGTAATCTAGTACATCTCTAACAAGAACATGCAGTACATTGTACATACAATTCAACATGCAACCAAAATACTTAACACCTAAATCCACACTAAACATACATAATAACATTACTTACTAAACTTAATTAATTATACATAACATAATCATTTTCCTAAACGCTTAAACATCATGCAGATTCATTCATAAGCCGTATAGTTGTTCACAGCTTTAATCCCTTCAGCAACAGCATGTTTCCCAAGCTCACCAGGCAAAACAAGCTTAACCGCTCCTTGAATCTCCCTGGATGACAATGTCATGTTTCCAGTATAATCCTTCAACCTACTAGCCTCACAAGCTAGTCTCTCAAACATATCATTCATAAAATTATTCAAAATCACCATGCATTTCGACGAAACCCCCATTTCAGGATGCACTTGCTTTAACACCTTGTACACATACCTTTGATACCCTTCCACACTCTTCTTCCTCTTCTTCTTACCATTGTTATTGTTGTTCACTTTTTTTGTCTTGTTCTTGATATTAATGTTTCTGTTTTGTTGTTCTTCCTCTTTTGGTGTGTTTTGTTGGTCGGTGTTTTTGTTTTCAGTAGTGATTGTTGTTGTGCTTGAAGTTGAACCGTCTCCTTTTTCTTCACGAGGTTCAAGAACGGGAATGACTCTTCTTACTTGTTGCTCTTTTTCTTCGTCTTCTGGTTGAGCATCTTTGTTTCTACGTGTTAATCTTTTGTTGCTGCTTATAACTGAAACTTGAACACTTTCTTCTACGACTTTCTTTGTGGATTTAACCACCATTTTCTTAGCACTCTTTCGACCCATTGATTAACTAACCAACTAACCTTTCTATTCTCTTTGAATGTTTGTTAGGAAAGGTAGAAATGGAGGTGTTTTTATAATAATCAGCATGATCAGGTGTGAAAGTTTTAGCAGGTTTTAATGATTGACGTGTGGAGGATTAGGTGTCGAATGCATGTTAATGTTGTAGCTACGTGGGGGGTTAAAAGTGAATGGTAAGTACTTTATTGTGCCCTTGTGTCACAGTTTTATCTTTCTATACATCAATATTAAGGTTATTTTAATTATTTAGACTAACATTAATTCCAATAGCTTCATTTGTATTTTGTAGACTATTTGGTCAGGTTAAAGTCTACATTCAATGCAAGAGGTTATTTTTTTGGGCATTACAATGCAAAGGGTTGTTTATAGATAAGATGATCTATTTTTTTTAATGGTAAATTATTTGTGGTTATTGTTAGTATTTTTTGGTTAGAGATTGAATCGTGAACACCCATACTAAATTTGCAATTATCATAAACTAAATCAATAAGAAATTTTGAGTCATTGTCAAAAAAGAAAAATTTAGAAAGAATTTGATTAAAAAAATGATAAATATTAGTAATAATTACTAAAAAGAATTGATTTTTTTATAAGATAAAAAGTTTGATTTAAAGGTGGTTGGTTGGATATAAGGTCAAAGATTGAGTTCCAGTGCATCTCCCTTTAGTGATTTAGATGTACTTTAATGACATTAATTTACTTTCACTTTAGAGAACCAGTATAAGCAGGATAAATCAAAATTTACTATATGTATTTACGGAAATATGAGATCATAGAAATTGTCATTTCATTTCATGTGCCATTTGATAAGATGATCATTATCTTAGACATTGTTTCTTGTCTATTATACCTTTTCATTAGGGGTGATTTTTGGGACTCTGTAAAAGTTATGATTGAAGATGATTTCATTAATTATGATGTGGAGTTTTTGGGAGCAGGTTAGAGGAGGCAAGAAAATAGGTTTGTGCTTGCAGGGTTCTGTAGTGGTGAAATTTGTGAGATTAGAGCCATTGATTGACTTAACTCATATGTTTTAACAGAGTCGCCACTGCGCTTTATTGTTTTCAAAGGAAATGGGAGAAAGCGAATAAAACCCACAAAAGTTTTTAAAATCAAAATTAATAAACTTATTAGAGATTTGGGTAAGGGGGTTTGTTATGCAAGGAGAAGGTTTTAAGCACCCCTAACATCTATGGTACTCCATAGAAACCTCTTTGAAAATATTATATAGTTACAGTTATAAAAAATTGTTTTTTTTTTGTGTTTTTTGTTTAAATAGAGTGGGAGGATGAGAAAAGAAGATTTTAAAAGTGAGTTCGGTAAGACATTGCGTCTCAGGCCTACATACCCCTTAAGTGGAGTAGGGAAGTCAGAGCATTTGCAGTTCCTCTTAAAAAGAAAAATAAAAGAGCCTAGTGCCAAAATCTTTTTGAGTGTTGAGCTTTAACAATACTCAACGGGTTTTTAAAATGTTAAGCTTTAACAACACTTAACAAGTTTTAAAATGAGCCAAGTTTTAACAATACAAGGCAAAGATTTAATAAAAGAAGTTGGTTGAGTTTTAACAATACAAAATCAAAGGTTGATTTAAAAAGGTTGAGCTTTAACAATACAAAATCATTTTCAAAACAAGTGCGATGCAAGCTTTAACAATACTAAGCACAAAGATAAAAGAATTTGGAAGAGAGATTGAGTACCTTGACAATTTTAGTCAATACCATTCTCATTCCTTTGGATATTTAGGCAACAACTTAAACAATCAAATCATGAATACCTCAAGTGATGTGTGTGATAACATGTGTGTCATAAAGATAAACAAGTGAGTATAACAAAGATATCAATGTATAAGACTCAAATGGGGAATGTTTTAGGACAAGGGGATGTCATACCTTAAGATAATTTCATGTATGAATGAATGTGATGTGATGATGGATGGATATCTCATGCATGTGGTTAGTAATCAAAGTATGTATATACAATGATAAGACCATAAATAAAGTATAAATGCACAAGAATAAAAATTATCAACAAGTATATGAGTGAGAAAAGATCAAAGCTACAAGTTATGTTGACATGGTTGAAGCTAAGGATCAAAGAAGTTTCAAATTAAGGTTTTGAAACACCTAAACCTAATTGATTTTAAGTTTGATTAAAAAGCCAAATCCTAAAGGAGGATTGGTCTAAGGGAACATGAAAGTTGTTTTAACCTAGCCCTAATTAATTCACACAAATATATTAACAAATTACTTGGTGGAAAAAGTAAAAAAAAATGATTTAAAAAAAGGTTTTTTAAACATATAAAAGACTTGTTTTGATTTATTTTAAAATGATCAAATAATAAATATTTTTGAATTTTTGAAATATATTCAAAAAATAGATAGGTTAAATAAGAAGTGTGCAGAAAATCACTTAAAAATAAGTTGATTTGCTATCTAAATCAATTAAATAAATTTGCAAAAGAAATAAAGGAAATTAGTAGTAAAAATGAAGGGATTGCTGTCAATGGGGTTTGAACCCACGCCTTCAAGCTTGCAAGCCAAAAGCCTAGCCACTGAGTCAAGTGCTTGCGTCTGATCATAAGATCCACTCAGTTCAATACATGGTAAAACAAGTACTAAATTCTTAAAACTGAAAAATAAAAACTCAAAAGAGAAAAAGGGGGGATCGAACCCACACCCTCTTGTACCAAAGCCTCATAACACACACACACACTTGCCATCTGAGCCAATTCATTTAGTCATTAATTAAACGCATATCAATAAAAATAAAATAAAACAATTTATGAAAATTAGAAAATTAAGTTCATCTTCAACCTCACGGCACTATGATTTTTGGAAATTCATTAACACCAAAACTCAACTATTTTCAAAAATGTAAAAGGCAAACATGTTCAGAATTTAATCACGAACTCAACCATGTATCATTCATTCATTTATATTAACTGTAACTCTTGAGTTTCTCAGAAAACGTGAAGAACCCTAAAACTTCAAATTCAAATTAAATAGCTAACATAAACAATCAATCTCTAATACCTTAGGGCTATCATTCACCACATCAAAACAAACAATCTAGTATCAAGAAATGCACAAATTGATGCTTAAACCATAGAGTTCAAAATTGAGTTTTATACCTCTGAAACAGGAGACCGAAACCTTGATTAATGGAGATCTGGAAGTGTTGTAATGATCCTGTTAGCTTCACCGAACTTCCAGGAAGCTATTGCAATGCTCACTCTGGATTGAGCGTGCCTGGATTCTTCTGTGGATCTCGAGTTGTAGAGGTATTTTGGCTGAGTTTGGATGAAGTGTTAGGGGTGTTTCAGTGACAAATTAATGCATACAAAAGCTTAGATATGGTGTGGAAATGGTGTTTGGATGCTTAGTTCACAAGGAAATTGCTTAGGATGGGTGACTCGAAGAATTGAATTTCAAGCTTCAATGGATTTCTTGAAATGCCAACTCTGAATACAAGGGTGTTTGGAGGATTTTAGGGTAGTGAATTGGTGTTTTGTAGTGAAAATGACCTCTGTATTTATAGGCAAAAGGTTTGAGGACTTGAGGTAACCAGAATTCTGAGTTCCAAGTTTATGGTTTGGTTTCATTTGAAATTTCAAGTTACATAATGATGGTGGTTCCATTGGTGAAGTACAAGCATGCTTCTTGGAGTTGTTGAATGTAGAGAGGTTGCATCTGAGCATAAAGATATAGGAATGTAGAAGCAACAATGTAGAAGCTCAAGACAAGTTGATCTTGTGATTAAAGCCTCTTTATGTAAATGGAAGTGTAATATTTTTGACAAAACCTTCCACCAATGGTATATTCTCATGAACCATGCTTCTAATCAATGTGTAATGCCTCAAAAGCTTGTATAATCTACTGATTAAGGTGAGTTTTGTAACACCCTTCTAAACCCCCGCGGAAATATAATATAAATTCAGAGTAAACATGAGACAAGGATGTCACAATTCAAAATAAATAAATAAAACACCAAATCGATTGTCATGCTTTTCACGAGGAACAAAACACAATTATTCAGTAAATCATGTTCAACACAGCGGAATGAATTCAAAAACTGAATAACATAACTTTCAGGTATAAACACCAAAGTCTCTGGTTCATAAACCAATTAAACATAATCCGTAAAATCAATAAATTGAGAGTATACCAATCAACTCTAAAAATAAGCGTTCCCCAATGTTACAAGATCAGAGCATGACACTGACGCAAAACTAACGGACTAGCCTATAAGCTATCCTCACCAAGCTCAAAATGCCGCTACTCCTCAATCTGAAAATGGTCAACAGTAAGGGTGAGACATATCACAATTAAACTATATTATAAGTTCATAACAACAAAACATCATTAACATATTATTCACCCAATTGCAATATATTTAGATTTTCAGAAATTATGCACCAACAACACAATATATAATTAACCACATATCCAGAAAATAACACTGGAAATCTTCCAATCATATTATAACAACATATATGTGTTTACACTGATTTTTGGTAATATAAACAATCATGATTCATCAACACTTTAGGACTGAATAAAAGTCCTTTTACGGTATTCATTCAAGTTTCGCAATTTATGATATCACTTCATGCATTATTTAAGAACAAAATCATGTTCTTACTAGTGTTAGAATTGATTCCAACAACTTTTATAAAACAAGTTGTCTCATGACAAGTTAAAATAAATAACACTCGAATGAGCATTCAAAAGAAAGAAAAATAAAAAAAATGAAAAGAAATGTAGAATGGCATGAGAAAAATGAAAATAAACAAAACGATCTTAAATTGGTTGAAAATATAAAGGATGGTCGGAATCCATCTCTTTCCACCCCTGAACTCATTTGCCCCTGCGGCGTAGATGTTACAAGGTTTTCAAAAAATAGGATCCAACCCCTAAATACATAGTAATTACAACTATTTATAGAAAAAAGGAAGTAACTTCCTACATCTAATATTTTGACAAGTGTCTTATTTAATAACTTCATTAATCTAAAATTGACACATGTCCCTTTAGATAACTACTTATAATAACTTCTGATAACTTTCTTGTAGGAGTTGTTTGCTTGATCAATGCAATATGTCAATATTTGACTCTTTGCATGACTTCTTCTGTTGTGAATTCAATGCCAAGAACAAAATATAAAACAAGGAAGAATAAAGGACAAGGAAGAAGATGAACACAGGAATTGGTTATAACTGCTATTCTTTTACTTTCTCTTAAAACAAGATTACAAGTTTACAAGAATAACAAATAACCTCTCTCACCCTAAATTAGGATTTGCAGCTTAGCAATGATAAGAGACTAGTATGCTATTTATAATAAAACCTAACATACTAACTAATGGGCTTTTTCAGCAAGGCCCATTACACAAGCCAACTTAATAAACAAGCTAACTTAACAAATTAGGGTTTAAACACTAAAACCTAATTTAACATGCTAACAACTCTAGCATCTTCGACATCTGCATGCTAGACCCATCTTCGACTACATCATGCACACTTCGACACCAGCATGTGAACAATCCTTCGACTTAATGCTTAACTCTGTCGAACTGTCGAACCAAGAAGCTACCCTTCGACAATACTAGAGTTCGATCCAATATCTCACAAATCTCCACCTTGGACCTAACTCTACAACGTCAAGGAACAAACTAGCTTTCTTCATGCAGCTTTATCAACTGCATACAGTGGAAAAACTTGCAACTCGGCAATGTCTTGGTGATCATATCAGCAGCATTGTCTTCAGTCGAAACCTTCAGCACTTGGACTTCTCCACGCTCGATTACTCCTCTGACGAAATGCAGCCTCACATCAATGTGCTTAGTTCGCTCATGATAGACTGAATTCTTCGACATGTGTATTGCACTTTGACTATCACATTTAACAGTGATACCTCGACCTTGAAGTTGCAGCTCCTTCACAAAACCTTCAAGCCACAATGCTTCTTTCACAGCTTCAGTGAGAGCAATATATTCCGCTTCAGTGGTTGATAGAGCAACAACCTTCTGAAGAGTTGCTTTCCAACTAATTGCTGTGCCAAACATAGTGAAAACATATCCAGAAATAGACTTTCTAGAATCCATACAACCTGCATAATCAGAGTCGACATATCCTTCTATTGCTGCTTTACTATCTTCACCCAAGGCTCCACCATAAATTATGACTCTATTCAGAGACCCATTTATGTACCTTAAAATCCACTTCAATGCTTGCCAGTGAGCCTTTCCAGGATTCGCCATGTACCTGCTTACAAGACTGACTGCGTAAGCTATGTCGGGTCTAGTACAAACCATAGCATACATCAAAGAACCAACTATATTAGCATACGGAATGCTATTCATATAGGCTCTTTCGACATCAGTACTGGGACACTGATCAATACTCAGCTTGAATTGAGGGTTTGTTGGAGTCACAACTGGCTTCGAATTCGACATACCAAACTTTTCAAGAATCTTCCGTAGATATGCCTCTTGAGATAGACATAACTTCGACTTCTTTCTATCTCTTCGAATGTCAATTCCAAGAATCCTGGAAGCAGCTCCCAGATCCTTCATATCGAACTCCTTATTGAGTTCAGCCTTCACCCTCATCACATCTTCAACATTGTTGCTTGCTATGAGAATATCATCCACATAAAGCAACAAAATAACAAATGAATTACCAGGTCGAAATCTGAAGTAAACGCAGTGGTCGAACTGACTTCTAATGAAACTTATGTGTGCCATGAACTTGTCGAATCTCCTATTCCACTGTCGAGGAGATTGTTTCAGCCCATACAAAGATCTCTTTAACTTACACACATAATCTTCCTTCCCCTTTTCGACATACCCTTCAGGTTGCCTCATCAGGATCGTTTCATCTAGATCACCATACAAGAACGCAGTCTTCACATCCATCTGTTCCAGTTCAAGATCGAACTGTGCCACCATGGCAAGCAACATTCGAATGGACCTATGCTTCACAACAGGAGAAAACACATCATTGAAGTCGACACCTTCTTTCTGAGTGAAACCCCTTGCAACTAACCTTGCCTTGTATCTTTTCGACGTCACTCCTTCAATTCCTTCCTTAACTTTGAAAATCCATTTACAGCTGACTAACCTTGCCCCAACAGGTTTCTTGATCAGTTCCCAAGTATGATTATCATGAAGAGATTTCATCTCATCATCCATGGCCTTCAACCATTCAGTCTTATTTCGACTCCTCATAACTTCCTTATAGTCTCTAGGTTCTTCGTCTAGAACCTCACTTGCAGAGATTAAGGCATAAGCTATAAGATCTGCATATCCAAGTCTCTGAGGTGGCTTGATGACTCTTCTCGACCTATCTCTCGACAATAGGTAGTCATCGTCAGTTTCCTCAACTTCAGCATCTTCTGCTTCTTCTTCGACTTCATCTGGGATATGCAATTCAGCATCAACATGCTCCACCTCAACAGGAATCTCTACCTCTTCCAGCTCTTCGTCAGATGTTTCTGTACTTCGACCAACATCATTAGTTTTCTTAAAAGCCATTTCAGCTTCATTGAAAACTACATCTCGACTGGTGATACTCCTCCTGTGACCTGGCTCTAGGCACCATAGCCTATAAGCTTTGACTCCTTCAGGGTATCCCATGAACATGCATTTCAGAGCTCTAGGTTCGACCTTGTCTTGCCTAATGTGAGCATAGGCTACGCAGCCAAATACTCTCAGTTTGTCGAGATCTGGTGGATGTCCCGACCAAACTTCTTCAGGTGTCTTCATATCTAACGCTGTCGAAGGACATCTGTTTATCAGATATGTTGCTGTCGAAACAGCCTCAGCCCAGAACACCTTTGTTAACCCCGCACTAGTCAACATGCATCTGACTCTCTCCAAAATAGTTCGATTAAACCTTTCAGCCAAACCATTTTGCTGTGGAGTACCTGCAGTAGTTCTATGCCTTGCAATACCAGAGGCAGCACAAAAACTGTCGAATGCCTCATTGCAAAATTCAAGGCCATTGTCGGTTCTCAACCTCTTGACCTTTCTGCCAGTCTGATTTTCAACCAGAGTCTTCCAACTTTTGAAATTCTCAAAAGTTTCATCCTTAGTCTTCTGGATGAATACCCATAATTTTCTGGAATAATCATCTACTATGGATAGAAAATACCTTGCTCCTGAATGTGATGGACACCTTGCAGGCCCCCAAAGATCAGCATGGATGTAATCAAGGGATCCATGTGTTCTTTGTTTGCCTTTGTTGAACTTCACTCTGCAAGATTTTCCAAGTACATAGGGTTCACAAAACTTCAGCTTTTCGACTTTGTCTCCACCAAGCAGATTTTGTTTCCCTAATTCGACCAGACCCCTTTCACTGACATGGCCCAATCTCATGTGCCAGATTTCTGTTTTCGACAAAGGTTTCGTGGATGCAACATTTGTCGAACCACTTACAACTTCAGCCTCAAGGGTATACAAGCCTTGTTTCTTCACGCCTCTCAAGACTTCCTTCGAACCCTTCATGACTCTTAGGATACTTTTCTCTCCTTGGAAAACATATCCTTTCTTGTCGAATTCACCAAGAGAAAGCAGATTTCTCTTCAAATCAGGAACATACCTGACTTCAGTCAACAACCTTATTGACTCATCATGGAGCTTGAATCTCACAGATCCAACACCTGCAATCTTGCAAGCCTTGTTGTTTCCCAGCAATACTGATCCACCATCTTGATCACATAATTCCTCGAACAAGTCTTTGTTTGGAGTCATGTGCCAAGTGCAACCTGAATCCATAATCCACTCCTTCTTAGAGTCACTGCTTGAAACCACAAGAACATCAGATGATTCGAAATCATCTTGAACAATGGCAGCGTTGCCATTATCCTTACCTCCATGATATTTCAAGCGTTCAGGGCACACCTTTCTTGTGTGACCCTCCTTCTTACAATGGTAGCATCGAATGCCAGATGCTTCACCACTGTAAGTCTTCGACTGGCTTTTGCCTTTCTTCTTGTCGAACTTACCATCCTTTCGTAAGAGTTTTCCTTTAACGGCCAAACCTTCGCCAACAGTCGAAGGTTTATGCTCCTTTCGTTCATTCAAGTCCTTAGAGTACAAGGCTGATTGAACTTCTTCAAACGTCAGGGACTCCCTTCCATACAAGAGAGTTTCTTTGAAGTGAGCATGTGATCGAGGCAAAGAACACAATAGTAACAGCGCTTGATCTTCATCATCGATCTTCACATCAATATTTTCAAGATCAAGAATCAGCTTGTTGAACATATCCAACTGCTCAGCCAATACTTTGTCTTCAATCATCTGGAATGAATACAAAGCTTGCTTCAGGTAGAGTCGATTTACCAGCGATTTGGTCATATACAAACTTTCAAGTTTCACCCATAACCCTGATGCCGTCGTCTCCTTTGATACCTGCCGAAGAACCTTATCACCAAGGCTCAACAAAATTGCGCTGTGTGCTTTCTCGATCATATTTGTCTTCTCTGCTGCCGTCAATTCTGCATTCATGGCTGCCTCTCCCTTCAACGCTTCCAAACAACCCTGCTGAACCAGTAGGGCTTTCATCTTCAAGCGCCACAGACCGAAATCATTCACTCCGGTGAACTTTTCAATCTCATACTTTGTTGAAGGAATCTTCTCCACGCTCACCGCACCAATTTGTTGTGAATTCAATGCCAAGAACAAAATATAAAACAAGGAAGAATAAAGGACAAGGAAGAAGATGAACACAAGAATTGGTTATAACTGCTATTCTTTTACTTTCTCTTAAAACAAGATTACAAGTTTACAAGAATAACAAATAACCTCTCTCACCCTAAATTAGGATTTGCAGCTTAGCAATGATAAGAGACTAGTATGCTATTTATAATAAAACCTAACATACTAACTAATGGGCTTTTTCAGCAAGGCCCATTACACAAGCCAACTTAATAAACAAGCTAACTTAACAAATTAGGGTTTAAACACTAAAACCTAATTTAACATGCTAACAACTCTAGCATCTTCGACATCTGCATGCTAGACCCATCTTCGACTACATCATGCACACTTCGACACCAGCATGTGAACAATCCTTCGACTTAATGCTTAACTCTGTCGAACTGTCGAACCAAGAAGCTACCCTTCGACAATACTAGAGTTCGATCCAATATCTCACATCTTCGAATGTCTTTTCCAAATGCCTTTTTGAATATATTATAACATATGCGCATTGTTGAAATTGAAGCCTTCGAAAGCACCATAGTATCTATCACACCAACTCAAATTCCTTCGACATCCATCAATCTCTTGCATATAATTTGGTTGACAATCGGAATACAAATACTTTAATTTTATATATTAACAATATGCAAATGCACTGACACTATGCATGTGGTACCAATCGTCATGGGACTAACCCATCTAACCAATCCAAACATCCCCGGGATACGGTCCTGCCAGCACTAATTCCACAAATGGGAATTATGTCTCCACTGATCCAAACGTCACCGGGATTCAGCCACCAAAATAAATGATTATGAATGCATGCACAACATATAATATACTCACCATCATCACCGATACGATGAACAAATTCATCTCAACATAACTCACCAATAACAACACCGAACTCAGTATGTTCATGTTTCAGCATCATTCAATAACCAAATCATACATAATCACACTCAATATCACAATCGTATCATCACCATTTTACCACATTATCATATTTATCAATCTATGCACACAATGCATAACTCACCAAAATAAATTAAATCGGAATTTTAAAATAAAATTGAACTACAAGCCGTCTCATCATTTTCACATAAAATATTTCATTAGCTATACAACGCTCAAAACGACGTTCAAAATAGACCTACGGTTTGAAATATGCGATAATTCAAATTTTGCAAAACTGGGCTCACTCGCTCGACGCCACGACTGACTCGCTTGGCGCCTCGACTGACTCGCTCGGCGATCTGTAGCAGTAGCTTGCCACCCTCTCACCCGCTACATTCACCTGGAAAAAGCGTGTAGGCGCACGCTCACCCGGCGCTCCGATCCGTCCGGCGCTCCGCACCAAAACCAGAATTTCTGCTGTGCGAATTTGGCACTCTTCCACTCCCAATTCAAACCCAATCACACTAAAATGTGTATCATACCAAAACATCACCAATTAATATATTCTAACACAATTCTAACACTATTTATGGGTCATTTAACATCAAACATATTCGTCATTCATCCAATTTCATCAAATCATTCTAAAGGTTCTAAAACTATCAAAACCCCAAAATCCCAAAACCTAAAACATTCAATCGACATGAACAACATACATAAATCAGTTCTATCATATCTAAACTGAAAATATAGGCTAAAAGGATTGTCACCCCTTACCTTAGTCAAATACTGTTGAATACTCTTCTCTTCTTCCTTTGCTCTTTCACCTTCTCTAGGTTTCTCTTCTTATCCTTTTGGCTTCTAATTTCCTTCTTTTCTCAGATTCCTTATTTTATAAAAATAACATTTATCTAAGTAAAAAGGCCTAACAATTAATACCTCCCCTTTACTAAACACAACACTGGCCCAATACCATTATTTTCATAATTTCTCCAATTATTTCACCAAAATTCCAATTAATTCTAAATAATTAATTTAAATTCCAATTAAATTAAACAATGAAATTATGGGGTGTTACAAGTTCTACAAGTTATTGATAATGAAAAGTGGAATCCTTTGCTTAGTGAAGTGTATCATGAAGTTGTTTATGTTGAAAACGGTTTGAAATCCAACTTGCATGAAACCATCTTCTTTAATTCGAATCTCTCAAACCACATATGCTATGGAGGTGTTAGAGTACTCTTTAGAAAGCTCTTGCAACACTCTTCAACTTTGGTCTTTGGTTCCCCTTCAGATTCATCTTGGATCTTGGTGAAAAATGTCCATAAAATTAGGGAAAAAATACGTTAAAACACTTAGAAATTTTCTAAGTCTTTTGTATGAAACTTCATGATCCCATAACTCTCAAATGATTCACTTTTTGGAAAATGTTATATGTGACAAAGTTGTTGTATGGAAAAAAGGATGATAAAGACAACCTAAAGGAAAAGGTTTATTTTATGAGCAATAGAGATTTTATTCATGGAATGGTAGCACACGAAGGCTTAGTTTCATATGAGATTTTACAAAAGACATAGAAAAAAAATTGAAAATGGCAATGGGAAAATGTTTGGAGTTTCCATTGGATTACAACTACTACAACTTTCCCTATAACCCTAAGACTACAACACCCTGCTTCTAAAGAGAGTGATTGGATTGATCCACCACGTTTATGGTCTTTGCATTGACCAGTCTTGCCCGATGCAGTTTATTTGCGTTGACAAGTTCTCAGCTCACTAGGATTCCCTTTTTTATCATGAGTCTCCCTTTCAGGTTTTCAACTTAGCATACTATTATTTTTGTTCTTGTAACTTTACTTTTTCTAAACCTCTCTTTAGAGTTTTCAACCCACCAGGATGCCTTTTTTTGCATGAGTTTCATTTTTGGATTTTTGATTTAGCAAGCTTTTTTGTTAGGCATAATATTTTTTTGACTGTATCACAGTTCACTCGGAGTGAAAACTCTTCACCATCCATTATTGTAAGAATTAAAGCTCCTTTAGAGAAGGCCTTTTTCACAACATATAGGCCTTCATTATTTAGGGTCCACTTACTGTGTGAATCTTTGTGTATGAGCAAAATCTTCTTAAGCACTAGGTCACCTTTCTTGAATTCTTGGGTTGGACCTTTTTGTCGATTTCGCTTTTGATTCTTTTATGATACAGCTGACCATGACATAAAGCTATCATTCGTTTCTCATCTATGAGGTTCAGTTCGTCAAACCTTGTTTGGATCTACTCGAATTCTTCCAACTTATCCTCCATCAAGACTCTCATTTATGGGATTTCGTCACCTTCCTTGAATTACCGGGTTGGACCTTTTTGTCGAATTCCCTTTTGATTCTTTTATGATACAACTGACCATGACATAAATCTATCATTCGTTTCTCATCTATGAGGTTCAGTTCGTCAAACCTTGTTTGGATCTACTCGAATTCTTCCAACTTAGCATCCATCAAGACTCTCATTAATGGGATTTCTACCCGGATATGAAGTATTGCTTCTATACCATATACAAGAGAAAAAGGGGTTGCCTCTTTTGAAGTGAGGATCGATGTCCTATAGTCGTGTAGTACAAGAGGAAGCATTTCATACCAGTCTTCGTAGGTTTTCACAATCTTTTATAAGATCTTGATATTTTCATTCGCTGCTTCTTCGGTGCCATTCATCTTTAGTCGGTATGGTGTTCAAGTGTTTTTTAAATTGGATCAATTGACGATGATAATTTTATTAGGGAGTCCATAGCAGGAAATTATCTCTTTTTTAATGATTTTGGTGTTCAATCTCATTACGTTGGTGTAAGAAGGAACTTCAACCCATTTGGTGAAGTAGTCGATGGCGACTAAAGTGAAATGGTGTCCATTTGAAGATTTTGGTTTGATGAGACCGATCAAATGAATTCCCCACATAGAAAATGGCTAGGGTAACGTCATCATATTCAAAGGAGTTGAAGGTATCTGCACTTTATCAGCATAAATTTGACACTCGTAGCATTTCTTGACGTAATTAAAATAGTCATATTCCATTGTCAACCAATAATAATTGGCTTTTTAAAATTTTCTCGCCATTGCATATCCATTGGCATGAGTCCCAAAAGATCCTTCATGGATTTCTTTCAAGAGCAAGTTTGCTTCATACTTATCCATACATATGAGAAGAAACATATAATAATTTCTCTGGTAGAGCACATCACCGTTTAGGAATAATTTGGATGTCGACCTCCTTAATGTTCTCTTGTTCCTATTTGAAACACCTATTGGGTACTCCTTTTTCTCAAGATAGCATTTAATGTTATGAAACCAAGGTTTTCCATTAGATTCTTCTACAACTGATTGACAAAATGCAGGTTTATCCAGACTTTTGATTCTTATAAGTTGTACCTCTCTAGCCTAACTTACTTTGAACATTAACGATAAAGTAGCCAATGCGTCAGCCAATTGATTGTTGATCCTCTTCTCAAAGGTGTCACATGCAAGTATACATGTTTTGATTCTAGCAAGTAATAAGTATAAGAGTATCGTACCCACAGGGAGTGTACTACTTAGATATGACTTTGTATTTAAACCATTCTTTCACTTTAAGCATAAGTAGAGAAAAATTAACAATAGATGATGGTACTATATCTTGTTTTCTTGTGATATGCAAATAAGATAAAACTAATAAGGTGTTGTAAAAGTGATGAGAAAAATATAGTTGAGTTATGACCCGTTAATATATTATGGTCTATTTATGTGCTAAATATGTGTGAGGCGAAAAGAAGAGTTGTCCTCCATCTGTTTGTGCATGGCGGAAAGGAGGGCATCTCGCGTCGCTTCCCGAGCTAGATGGTCTTGCCACATCTCCTCAGTGATATAGAATCCAGGAGTGGTACCTGTAGGAGGGTTAGAAGAAGAGGGTGCAGTGTGTGCAGGTGGTGGATTGTGAACAGGCGACTACTCACACAAGTCATACTCATCATCAGTGTTGTTACCCTCATCCAAAGGAACATTTAGGGGTAACGGACTAGTGAAAGGTGGGGCACGCAAATCATAAGTCCAATTACGCTCAAACCTCACATCAGTGTGCCGAGTGAAAGGAATAACAACACTGGGTACAGCAGCACCATGAACCATGAGGTGAAAACCTCCTTCCTTCCTCACCTTGCACAATCACATATCTTTAAAAAAAAAAAAAATTTATTGTGCGGGGAGGAAATGGCTTGAGTGTGGCAAACTAAGTGTCAAGCTCTAAGGCGCAAGCAATAGAAGTAATCATTCCACCAAAATAAATTGGCCCCCTTTTTTCAAAACACAACTCATATGGGTGAGCATAAAAGGGACAGGGTTAATTCTAGTATTTGTGAGGCTCCCTTGCATAAACATAACTTCTTTAGCATTAACTTTCTTTGGATTCTCTCGGCTAAAAACCGCACATGCTAAAAGATAGTTGAAAACATGTATAGCCGGGTTATGGATACTTGAGGCCAAGAGGCCTTCAAAAGAACTAGTAGTTTGTTTTGACAATTTAAACCAAAACGCATAAGCCTCAAGTGACCAATCTGAATCCAAGGGTGCCTCACAAATGGCACCATTGCCATGAGGCATTCCTAACAATGTCGCAAGATCTTTGGTGGAGTATTGGTATTCAACATTGACCATTCTAAATTTGACTCCACCTACGGTGCTAGCGGTGTTAGGACTGACAGTTTAAATTAAAGAACTTAAAAATGCATGTGTTAGCCTCTCATAGGTAGGTTCCTTGCGAGCAAAAATATCATGTAATCCTAGGTTATCTAGCATATTGAAAACATTATGGTAAATCCCTAAAGTGTGCAAACAATCCTCATCAATTAACCTGGTAGAGTGGATCTCTTGCGTCTGCAACTTCTCAAGCAGCTTCCTTTTCCTCTCTCGGGGTTTGTCTCCACGAAGAACATAACCATTAAACTCCATTTTTGATGTTTGATAGTGAAAGATGAAGAAAATGAGTATTTATAGTGGAAGAGGATAAATGGAGGATTAGTGGATTTTTAATGGGGGAAATGAAGGAAGAAGATTGAAAATGTGAGTGGGGTTTAATGGTAGTGGGAAAGTTATGGACTTTGGTGGGGTTTAATAGAGGTCAAAAATGGAGTTTGGAAGAGGAAGAAGAGGCAAAAATGAGGGTTTTACGAATTCTGTCCGTCAAAACCTTCAGACTGCACAGCACCCGCGGCTGCCGTCTTTGAAAGATGTTGGGCCGGAAATTATTTTGTTTTGGGCATTTGGATCATGTTTTTGCTACTTGGGTGTGTACAGAGTATCTCCTGCATATTTTTGTTAATATATATAATGTTAAGATTCCGTCAGTAAGTCCCCCGATTTTTTAATTATCTTAATAAAAAAACGAATTTAAATGTGTTAAGAAAACTTGTTGCGCCAAAGTTTTGAACCTAACACCTAATGGTTAGTGGTATGGCCTACAAACCACTGGGCTATGATGCATTTGTATTATTGAGTTTGAGATTGGTTGATATATTACATGCAGGTAATATATTAATGTATATTTAATTCATATAAATTCAAATATATTTAAATTAATGTATATTTAAATTCATAAAAATTTAAATTTATTTAAATTAATCTATATTTAAATTCATATAAGTTCAAATATATTTAAATTAATGTATATTTAAATTCATATATATATATATATATTATATAAATTAATGTATATTTAAATTCATATTTATATATATATATATATAAATTAATGTATATTTAAATTTAAATATATATATATATATATATATATATATAATATATTAAAATAGGTTTATATATATATATATCAAAATATTACTGCATAATACGTTTTTCAATTAGCAACAAAACTATGAATAAATAGATACTAAAGCATTCACTAAGTAAGTAAATGAAATATAAGAACCAATATGAAGTATTATAACATAAGGTGATCATAGACCAGTGGTTTGGAGCTACTTGTGTAACGCTGCAGTACCTGGTCTTGCAAGTTTTTGGAAATAAACACATTTTAATTCGTTTCTTTATTTAAATAATTGAAAAATAAATAATTAAATAAATAATTAAATAAATAAAATATAAATATAATACACGTGGATGAATAGGTGTAATTAAAAAATTAAAAAAATTTCACCTAGACTATCATGTCACAAGCAAAATGGAATTTGAAGTCAAATAGTGTGCACGGGGCTATAGTGAGGGAGTCTGAATATTACAAGGCATGTTTTACAAAAAATAACTTTACCAGAGGCTAAAATCAAAAGTCGTTAACATTACAGGGGGTGTTGTATATTTAACCCTAAAATAAATAATTACTAATAAAATAGGTAAACACACAAAAAGGAAAATAAGAACATATGGATATAGGTGTATAAGTAGCAACAAGTGAAATACACAAAAATGCCAAAAGAGGAAACATATGCGGGAATGTAACTACATAACATATAAGGTCAGCAATAGGTACTAAGTCTGATAAATAAATAAATAAAACAACATAAATGACATCTCTTGGTCAAGAAGTAGGAATAGTATCACCAGAGTGGTGGTGGCTCGGCGGTGTATCCTGAACCTCGTATCTCTACCAGCTGACGGCGAAGATCAGCAATCTCATGAGACAATACATCAACCTCTGTTGCATGGGTAGCATCATACACCTTAACCTGCAAGGTAAGATCAGTGACCTCCTGGCGAAACGTAGTCAGCTCCATGCACATCTGGGCAAGCTCCGTATGGACGTCTGACGCTGCAAAGTGTGGTTATTAAAAAGCACGGTGACCCTAGGTGGTGGATGCATAGGGTGGTACTCAGGCACTGGAGGGTCCACGGGCTCATCAATCGTCTCACCCTGAACTTCCAAAGCATAAGTTCAGTTGGCTGGTGTCATACTCCAATTTTTGACCCTAAGATCATACATCAATTGCATTCAATCATTAATCAAGAGCACCATTGTGAGGCTCTATCTTTGATACTGTGATCATCTCTGAGGGGAATCATCAAGCACTTTTAGCTTTTTATTTGTTTATACTAACCAAAATCCAAAAATATGCATTTTGTCTCTTTTGTTTATATTTTACAGGTAAAAGATCGGGCAGAAATCAAAACAGTGCAAGGAAGCAAATTTTTGAAAATTTGAAGAAGGAAATCGATTTACCTAAGAAGGAAATCGATTTCCTTGGGGCGAAAATTCAAAAAAATAGAGAGGGAAGTGTGACATCATTTTGGCACCTTTTTTCTTTGATCATTTTTGTTATTTTACCAATTTTCTACCTCATCAAAATTAATTCCCTTCATTTTACCATTTAAATACCATTTTACCATTTAAATACCATTTAAACACCAATTAAACATAAGCTAATTACCAAATGCAAAAAGACCAAACTACCACTACTCTTGCTCTCATCCTATAAATAGAGGTCTCTACTCTCTCATTTCTCAAGCTTTGAGAGCCAACAAACCCCTTGCAATTTCTCTCCTCATCCTTACCAAATTCACCAAAGCTCTTTTTCTTTCATAAAGTTTGTGAGTCACATCTTGAACCTCACAAACTTTGAGCTAAACCACCATCCATTTCACTCTTTTTTCTTCAATTGTTGAGAGATCAAGATTTGTGTTGGTGATTCTTGAAGTAGATCTAAGTTTTGTTCAAGATTTGGTAATTTTCTTCATCCTTATTCATCCATCATAATGTGATTCTTTTGTGCTTGTATGTGATGCATCTTTGATGCTATATTGGTCCTATTTGATGGTGATTTGATGGAAAATTCGTGCTCTAATTGATATGTGATCATAAGGTGTTTGTATGTTTGCTTAAGTCAAGTTTTATGCTTCCTAATGCTGATTTTTTGAAAACTGCACAGAGGAAATCGATTTCCTCCTTAGGGAAATCGATTTCCATTCCGTTTCTGCGCCAGATTTGAAAACCTGCACTAAGGAAATCGATTTCCTCCTTAGGCAAATCGATTTCCCCTGGGACGAATGTGTTTTTTTGCCTTTTTTATGCTTGTTTTGGCTTCCTTCTTCGTCCACTTCATTAATATCATTGGATCTAGGATGTTGATAGGTTTGAAAGGACCAAATCCATAATATTAGATGAATGGTATTAATGATAGTGTGAGTTGATTTTACTTTATACATTTTATCTTCTTCTTCTCCTTTTTTTCTTTTGATCGATGAAAGTCTTAACACCTTGAGAATTCTTATGGATTCTTGGTAAAGACTAGATCGCTCCTTATTTTCTTTTCGTGCGGTATTGCTTTCGGAGAGTGATCTACATATCACTTCTCTCGCATGCATTAGCACATAAAGTTTTGACCGGCCTCGTTGTAGGGTGATTTCTATATAAATCACTTGGCGATCTGCTTAACATAGCGCAATATTTCGTGTCCCGAATAAAAAAGATCAAATATGGAAGAGAATTGTATGCGGTTGATTTAAGACTTATGGAAATTTATCGTGTAGTCGCTATGATTTTATCAAGCTTCTGATAAAGTTCCATTGAATTTAAATCCGAGAACATCCTTCACTCACCATCGATCTTCCTTACTAACTTTGATAACATACTTGACAAGTTTCAAGATGGTTATCTTTAACATCTAACAACTAACTTTAATTTCCTCAATTTATTATACCGCTCTTTATATTTCTCGCTTTATCGCTTTACTTTATCATTTCATCATATTTACATTCCGCTATTTTTCCTTTGTCCATTTGGACGTTTATATTCCGCTATTTTTTCTTTGTCCATTTGGACGCTATGTTTATGTTTCCGCTATTTTCTTTTTGTCCACTTGGACCATACTTTACTTTTATGCTAAAACACTAATAAACAACAAAAATCTAAAAAACGTTTAAGGCTCTCTTTTGGACTATTGGTTACTATCCCTAGCTTTTTGGAGATTCGGACTTATGGACTTAGTGCCTCTGGACCCCCTATTCTGTTGTTACTCTGCTGTTATTTTGTCTGTCTGGCATTGGATTGTTGTCTGTTTATGTGTGCAGGTATTTCCTTGAAAGCCCTTGACGGTTAATTCCAAGGCATTGATATAAGGATTTTACCCGAAAACAGCCGTTACTCTGTCCGATTTTCGTCAGAATTTTTAATGTGCTTAATGCAAAATGGTGCTAAGATAATAAATTCATCTGGATCCCCAAGTGACAATGTGTCGGTTTGGTAATGATAAGTCCAAAGGATGGGAAATCTACCTTGACTCACAATGTCAAGTGTTGGCTTCTTATTTCGGTTAGACCGTTCTTTTCCTTAGCTTTTATTTTACGCAATAGGATAGCCTCTTCATCTCCTCCCCTTCTTTAATTTTCAAAATCTTCTCCCTTTTTCAAAAACCTTCTTATGTTTGCAAACCTTTTTAAAAAAAAACCTTTCTTCAAAAATATCTTTTGCCCTTAGTGGCCTTTTTCTTCAAAAGTTTAGACACTGTTAATTGTCGAAACGAGTGGTTATACCCCACAATTTTGAAATTGATTGATATAATGAGATCTTTTCCGCGTGAGAGAGCTAGTGGCATACTCGTTGATTTTATCCGAGTTGGAGCCCTTCTTTCATTTGCGATGCAAAGAACTCATTTGTTCTCATGCTCAAGATCAATGGCTGAGTATTTCTCTCCGACGATGATAAAGTGTTTATTCGTTTTTAAAACGTTTTCCCCTTTTAAGCGGAACTACATTAGCTCTGACTTCTCCATTGCACCGAGGAGGTATGTAGGCACAAGGCTTAATGTCTTGCCGAGCTTATTTTAAAAATAAAACAAACCGTTTTTAGCACACACGACACAGATTTTCAAAAAGGTTCCTGTGGAGTACCACAGATATGAGGGGTGCTTAAAACCTTCCCCTTGTATAATCAACACCCGAACCTGAGTTCTCTTTCTTGTTTTAAAAACAACTTTGGGTTTTACGTTCTTTTCCCTTTTCTTTTGGAAACAATAAAGCGCGGTGGCGATTTCAAACGAAATATTGAGTCAAGTCAATCCTATGGCTTCGATCTCAGATTTTCCCCGCTACAGCTGGGTCATAGACACAAGTCAACTGGGGGTCAAGCAGGGTGAAGTAGTGTATGGTCTCATCATCTATTAGGAGCCTAAACTAGTGTGGGTGAAAAGAGGCTCGTCTCATCGGGCCATGGTCCAAAGAAAAATCAACGTCCATCAAGGTGTAGCCACAGTAAGACGTCAGGTGATAGAGATTGCTGTCAAGGCCCAGAGCAGACGCTATTTGTGTCATTGTACCTCCCACATGAATAGGTCCCTCGGAGGAGGAGGCAGTGAGGTGAAGACTCTCAATCAAGAAGTTTCCGCTAGCTATAGGTCATGACTGAGCGGTGCAAAATAGAAACAAGATCTCCTCAACGCTAACCAGGTTATCACTATCTCTTCTCCCAAAGAAAGTGTGAGTGTCGATCATCTGGAAGTACCTAAAGGCGGGGTTATGAATCTTCCTTGATAGCAGGGTGGAAGGATCAGTGCTACCTCCACCGGTAATATCTCTCCTGAACCTATCTATGTCCTTATTCATGAAGTAACTCATAGGGAGCTCGGGTATAGTATTAAAGGAGGTCTGAAAACCTAGCAAATCACCAAATTCCTTGAGATTATAGCTGTACTCGGTCCCAAATAATCTGAAGTTAATGAAGACTCGGGTAGGACCTCCACCAACATATGGCTCATAGTCAAGTGAGCTAAGAAACTCAAGGGTAAGGTTCATGTAGGTCACATTAATGTCATCAGCATATTCCTCCCATTGAAGTTGGTTGCATAAGTACCACACACTTGACTCAATGCCTAGGGCTTCCATACAACTTTGGTTTAGGTAATGGGTAGGTAACATGGGGCTCTGAGATAGGATCATGTATCTCTGTCTCTAAATGTCATCACGGAAGGTGACGTGCATGTCATCGAAGCTCTGCATCCTGGAAAATATGGTTAGAGGAGAATGCTCTCGAGAGAGATGTCACCTGAAAACATGAACATTATAATAAAAGTTAGTTTAGATAAAATTGAAAATTACAAATTAAAAAATAAATACAAGAAATAAAATGAAAAAAAACATGGGTTGCCTCCCATGCAGTGCTTGTTTAACGTCGTAAGCTTGACGATTGAAAACTCATATTTTAAGAAGTAGGGACCGGTGGGTTGATCAAGATATGGCTGGAGTAGTCAGCAGGGATGTCATCTCCTTTATCGTGCTTTAACCTTTGTCCATTTACTATGAATGAAGCACAAGAGTTGTTTCTGATTTCAACGGCTCCAAAATTCATTACTTTAGAAACCTCATAGGGGCCAGTCCATCTTGAGCGCAACTTCCTAGGAAAAAGTCGTAACTTGAAATTGAAAAGGAGAACATGATCGCCTATATTGAAGTCCTTTTTTACAAGTCTCTTAACATGCCATATTTTGGTTCTTTCTTTATATATTATGGAATTTTTGTAAGCGTTTAGACGGAGTTCCTCCAATCTATGAATGTCAAGGATGCGTTTTTCACCAGCCACTAAGTAATCTAAATTCAGAGTTTTGATATAGTTCGAAGGGCAAGTGACAAGATTTTCCATAGACCAACTGGTAAGGGGTAGTTTCAATAGGGTTTTATAGGAAGTTCTATATGCCCATATTTCTTTTTTTAGCTTTTAAGACCAATCCTTTCTCGATATCGAGACATTTTTTCTAGAATCTGTTTAATTTCCCTAATTGATACATCTACTTGACCACTAGTTTGCGGATGATAAGGCGTTGCTACCCTATTCTTGACTCCAAACTTACTTAAAAGGTTATCACAAATCTTGGATATAAAATGTGATCCACCATCACTTATGAAGACGGGGTACTCCAAATCTAGGGAATATGATATTTTTGAACAACTTAATCACTACTCTTGTGTCGTTTATGGGTGAGGCTATGGCTTCTATCCACTTAGACACGTAGTCAACGACCACTAAAATATACTTGTTTCCCATTGAGGATGGAAATGGTCCCATAAAATCAATCCCCCAAACATCAAACAATTATACTTCTTGGATATTTCTTAAAGGTAATTTGTCACGTCTTAAAATGTTCTCGGTACGCTGGCATCGATTACATTTGACTATGTAAGCATGAACATCGCGCCATAAGGTTGGCCAATTGAGGCCAGCTTGGAGAATCATGGCGCATGTTTTGGATGTGCTTGTATGTCCTCCGTATGGAGCAGAGTGACAATGTTCAATAATGTTTCTTACCTCTTCTTCTGATATACAATGTCAATAAATGTTGTATATACCTCTTTTAAAAAGGAGTGGTTCGTCCCAATAGAAATGTCTTACATCATTAAAAAACTTCTTTTTCTGTTGATAGTTTAGGTCGGGGCACTATATCAGCAGCTAGATAGTTTACAAAATCTATGTACCAAGGTACATTACTTACTATTGAAACTTTTTCAAGGTTCTCATAAGCCTTGAGGTCATTATCTTCAATGGTGTCTATCTTAGCTATCAGTTTCTCATAGGTAAAATCATCATTTATAGATACCAGATCTGGTTTAAGGTATTCTAGCCTAGAAAGGTGATCAACAACTACGTTTTCTGTGCCTTTCTTGTGTCGAATATCCAAATCAAACTCTTGTAGTAAAAGGGTCCACCGAAGTAACCTAGGCTTAGCATCCTTTTTGCTTAACAGTTATCAGATAACTGCATGATCTGTATAAATTGTAATCTTAGCTCCGACCAGATAAAATCGAAATTTATCAATTGCAAAAACTATAGCTAATAGTTCTTTTTCAGTCATCGCATAGTTAAGTTAAGCGGCATCTAAGGTTCTATTAGCATAGTAAATTACACGTAATTTCTTATCTTTTCTCTGTCCCAGAACAGCTCCAACAGCATAATCGCTAGCATTGCACATGATTTCGAAAGGTTGAGTCCATTCAAGGGGTTGCATGATAGGTGCTGAAATTAGTGCTTTTTTCAAAAGGTTGAAAGCTTCAATACATTTTTCGTTGAAAATGAATTCGACGTCTTTCATCAGGAGGCCAGTCAAGAGTTTTGATATTTTGGAGAAATCCTTGATAAAATGCCGGTAAAAACCAGCATGTCCAAGAAAAATTCAGACTTTCCTAACGGTTTTAGGTGGTTTGAAATTTTCTATCACTTCTATTTTGGCCTTATCGACTTCAGTGCATTTTTTAGAGACTATGTGTCCTAATACTATACCTTTGTTAATCATAAAATGACACTTCTCCCAATTTAGAACAAGGTTTACTTTTACGCATCTTTCTTGGATTTTCTCAAGCTTAGAAAGACAATTTTTAAAATCAAATCCACACACCGAGAAATCGTCCATAAATACTTCCATAATTCCATCAAGATAATCTGTGAAAATCGACATCATGTAATGTTGGAAAGTGGCGGGAGCATTACAGAGTTCAAATGGCATTCGCATATAGGCAAATGTTCCGTAAGGGCATGTAAAGGTTGTATTTTCTTGGTCCTCAGGGCGAATAGGGATTTGTAAAAATCCTGAATATTCGTCCAGATAACAAAAATGCGAGTGCCTAGCTAGGCGCCTAACCATTTGATCTATGAACGGGAGAGGGAAATGATCTTTTCTAGTTGCCTTGTTTAATTTTCTGTAATCTATGCACATTCTCCAACCGCCTTCTACACGTTTAGCTACGTGCTCGCCTTTCTCTTTTTCTACCACTGTGATTCCTTCCTTTTTAGGTACCACATGTACAGGAGTTACCCATTTACAGTATGAAATTTGATAAATTATACCGGCCTCTAACAATTTAAGCACTTCTCTTTTGAAAACATCACTCATTATAGGGTTTATTCTTCTTTGATGCTCTCTGGAAGGTTTAGAATCTTCCTCAAGTAAAATTTGATGCATACACACAGATGGACTTATACCTTTTAAATATTAGATGATATACCCTAAGGCTTGGGGATATTTTCGTAAGACATCTAAGAGTTGATTTGTTTCATCTTGATTTAAGATAGCACTTACTATAACTGGGCGATTCATTTCTTCATCTAAAAACTCGTATCTTAGATTCTTAGGAAGTTCTTTAAGTTCTAGAGAAGATTTCTTAAGGCATGGCATATGATGTGAGGTGAGGGATAAACATTCATAGAGGTTGTCGTTAATGTAGGGGGATCGAGATTTCGTCGTCTTCTTTAATGTACATAACCACGAAATCCGTTGGAATATATAGTTGAAGATTTTTACTAGGATGTCTTCTAATATGCCTATTGGATATTTAACAGATCTGTCGACTAATTGAAGGGACATCTTAGTCCGTTGAAGTTCTCCTAAGTTTAACCTCTTACAAACTGCTCAAATCATTAAACTTACACTAGCTCCTAAGTCTAGAAAAGCCTTATCGATCATATGACTCCCAAAGATACAAGGGATGTAAAAACTCCCAGGGTCCTTCTCTTTCTTAGCAAGTTTATTTTTGAAAATGAAATTGAATTCCAAGGGTTTAGGATCTTCTAGCCTACGTTTGTTGGTCAAGATGTCTTTTAGGAATTTTGCATAAGATGGTATTTGGGTGATGGATTTAGTGAAAGGAATCTCAACATGGAGTTTCTCAATTACCTTTATGAATTTTTAATATTGATTATCAATTTTGGTTTGTTTAAGTCTCTACGGATATGGAATTGGCAGTTTGAAAGGATTTAATGGTGTTTTATCTTTAACTTTTTCTTCTTGGTCTTTTTGTTTTTCAGGTTCCACTGGTTCCTCTGGTTGGTTTGTGGGCTCAACATTTTCTTTAGGCGCTTTGGGTTTGCTTAATGTTGGGTTAACAGGCTCAACATAAGCGGTCCCACTTCGTAAGATGATGGCATTAGCTTGTCCTCTAGGGTTGGGTTGAGGTTGTCCAGGGAATTGTCCTCCAGGTGTAGTCTGGGGGGCTTGTTTTTGGGCTACTTGTGAGATCTGAGTTTCAAGCATCTTGTTGTGAGTGACTATCTAGTCAACCTTAGTTCCTAATTGTGTGATTAATTCATTCACATGAATATCCTGGTTTAGGAATTCTTTGTTCTACTAAGTTTGTGCCGAAATGAAGTTTTCCATGATTTTCTCAAGGTTTGGTTTCAGAGGTACTGAAAATTCTAGTAACACACGCTCGATGTCAAACTGGATGTTATGACATCCACAATTATGCAGCACAGACAGTAATAACAAAACAACATAAAAACAATAAAGAACACACAAAATTGTTTACCCAATTCGGTTCAAACAACCTACTCTGGGGGCTACCAAGCCATGGATGAAGTCCACTATCAGTAGCATCAATTCAAAGCTAAAATCCCCCGTTTACAACTTCTCACTTAATCACTACCCAATGACCCTTCTACCTAGGTTCTACCTAGATATGGAATATCTCCATTCCACTCCCCCTCAATCACAACAGTGATTACACAGACGTTTCCTAGAGCGGCCGCCATGTTGAACGCCATGAGTACAATAGTGTGTAAAAACTTGATTTCTTGGCCTTTTAGCTTCGTTTCTTCAAGGAGAGGTCCAAATGAGCATGATACCTGAAAATAAGACAAGAACAAACATAATACAAGAAAATAACACTAAAAACTATAAAAAATGTGAAATTCGAGTCAGAATATGTAGTGTGATTCAGTGTCACCAATTACTGTGATGATTGAGATGTGAGTCACAATTATAATTGATTATGAATGTTTCCTCTATGACGATTGAGATGCGAGTCTTTCTTATATCTTTTATAATTGATTATGATTACTCACCCATTTTGTTTGAATGTTTCCTCTATGTGTGTAACATGCTGACACTCAGGAGTAACTTCCATTGAAGTAAGTGGAAGCTAGTTGCGAAGACATTTCCTTCGATTATCGTTTTATTTAGTAGTTTCTGCTATGATCATGTAACATCGGGTTGGGGTTGACGTTTGACTTTCCTAATTATGATGTTGTTTATTTTTTGAGACAATTTGTTGAACTATGTTTACTTCATTTCGAGTTATACGTTTTTGGACTCAAAATGAGTTTTATTTTATAATGAGTATTAGACGATGATGAGTCCTCTACAAAGTTTTTAAATAAAGGTTGATGATGATAAACATCCTTGAGTGTGTAGTTTTGAAAGGTTGAATATTACTTTTGTGTAACTTGTGTTACGGAGCAGGATATTTTGTGTTGTTTTGATGAAGTGTGACATCCTTGTGTGGCTTGTTTTAATTAATTTTCTCGCAAATTATACATAGGGTAAGAAGGGTGTTGCATTTCCCATTCTCCTTTTACTTGATGAATAACTAAGGCTAAGTTTCCATGTACTTCCATAATTTAAATTCTAGGTGAATGTCTGCTTAGATACATATGATGCATGCTTTATACTCGGCTATGTTATTGAAGGAAAATTGCGATACAATGCCCAACGGGATTTTTTTTCCTTTAGTGATCCTTATGAATGGGAATGATCACGAGTGATTATGAGTGTTGATGAAAAACAACGCCTCTACTCAGTCCACACGAACATGATTCTCTTCAGTCTCGGTGCTAACTTCAGACTTTGAGTGAGAGATTGAAAGATAATATGGGTATGATTCCAAAGACCAAACTTTCATCAAGACTGAATGCTTCTACATAAGGGTTCTATTTATAGAACAAATTGTGTGGGTTGCAAGCCAAAAAGTCCACTTAAGTGCATGCACATCATACCATATGATGTACTATATATCACTTAAGCATGTGGTACCTTACCATATTTCATATTCTTCTTAAGTGCACCATACCTTACGGTGTTCTATAATTCACTTAAGTGCATCGTACCTTATGGTATTCCTTATTTACTCTATCTCTCATCAATCTGTTCTTATTTGTGTAACCCTATAGGTTTTCGTGACGTTGGCAATTATATTAAATCACATTTAACATAATAAATAGTGACGGTATCTAGCAACAAATCAATGCTACCCAAGTCACGACAATGTGATATGTTCTAACAACATATAAATGCTACCCAAGTCACGTCAATCTCATATGTTCTGACAAAACCTTATCGTGATAATACTTGTGTGTATAATTACCCTTTTGACCTTATGTCTATATTGAACACAAGGCATAGAGCGTGTCACCCTTGTCCAGTTCAATATTGTGCCCTTAGAAATTTATCTTGTTACGCAGGATGGGCAAATTGCATCTAGGTCACTCATGTCCCTCAGCATGCTTTGTGGAGTACCCATCAACTATCTTTATGGTCATCCAGTTACAGACAATGTTTGATCACTAATAAAGTACTCGACTCTACATCTACGGTCCATAATGGTTTCAAGTCGAAGGGTGGTATACACCACTTATCGCCATGAGAATAACTTATGACACTTTGCATAACATTCTATGTAGTATTCTCATAGCGGGTCAATCCATTATAAATATTACTCCTAATATTCACACATATGTCAAGACTTGATAACTCATTATCCATGATCCATAAAATGTGATCATGAGTCTATTTTCAGAATAGTCTCAATGCTTTAATGTTATACCACTTCATAATAAAGATCGATTACAGATAATTTAAGAATAGTATCCTTATGTTTAATGAGGTCTCATGATTAAGTCACACTTAAAATTTCATAAACGGACTAGCTACTCTAGGGAATTTATTATTTTGGAAAAAAAAACATAGTAAAAAAATTTCTTTTATTATTAATAAATAATTCGATACAAATACCAAAAGTATTGGCCTATAGGGCTTACACCAACAGTTATTGGTACAGTCAAAACACAATATTGTTGTAAAGGGAAGGTAAAGGTTCCTTTGGAAAATCACAATATTGTGACCCAAAGCGTTTGAAGCGCCATCGAATATGAGAGTCAATTTTTATGTCTTTGGGTCCTTCATCCTCAGCTAGGACCATTATGTTTTTGTCTGGGAAAATCTAACCGCATTGACTGGTAATCTTCCACTGGTTGATAGGCTATGTGATGTACTAGTACACTTCCTTTGACGACTTTTTATGAGACATATAGGATATCATACACAAATAAGACCATTTGCCAACGAGAAATCTTTCCCGTTAGAGCAGGTTTCTCAAAGATGTATTTGATTGGATCTATATTTGATATTAACCAGATTGTGTGAGATATCATGTATTGCCTCAAGTGACGAGTAGTCCATGCTAATGCACAACAAGTTTTTTTCTAGTAATAAATACCCAGTTTCTCTACTAGTTAACTTCTTATTTAGGTAATATATTACATTCTCTTTTCTTCCATTTTTATCATGTTACCCCAGTACACATCTCATTGATCCATCAATAACTTTAAGTACATGACGAGGGGTTTCCACGAAATAGGTGGTACCAAGATTGATGGGTCTTGCAAGTACCATTTAATATTTCCAATTGCCCATTGACACTCTTTATTCCACTCGATAGCTTAGTCTTTACACAGCAACTTGAATATCGGCTCACAAGTGGCGGTAATGTGTGAGATGAATCTAGAGATAAAATTCAACCTTCCTAAGAAACCACGAACTTGATTTTACGTTGGCATTTCTTATACTACTTTTACTTTACAAGGATCAACTTCAATCCCTTGTTGACTAACTATAAATCCATATAGACATAGCAGGGTTTGATCATAATGTGAACTTTCTTAACCGCACAAACAACTTCTGTAGGCGAAAAATGTGATCTTCCTCGGTTTGTGATTTGGAAATCATGCCATTTATATAAACCCCTATCTCTCTATGCATCATGTCATAATATAGAGCCACCACTGCCCTTTGATAAGTTCGCCTAGCATTTTTAAAACTGAAATGTTTTATTTTGCAGCAAAAGGTTCCCTAAGGGCTAATGAATGTGGTCTTATTCATGTCTTCAGTATCCATCTTTATTTGATTGTAACCATAGAATCCGTCCATGAAGGAAAATTCTGAAAATTTAGTCGTGTTGTCTACTAACACATTGGTGTTTGGTAAGGGGAAGTCCTCTTTTGAGTTGGCCTTGTTCAAATCCCTGAATTCAACACACATGCACACATACACATTTTATCCTTCTTTGGGACTTGTACAATATTAGCGACGAACTGCAGGTACTTTTCCACAACTAAGAATCTGGCGTCGAACGACCACTTGACTTTTTCTCTAATCTTGAGTGATATGTCTGGCATATTTCTTCTCAGCTCCTGCTTTACAGGAGGTCATTCTGGTTGGAATGGTTAATTTTGTTCGACTATATTTGTGTCTAGACTTTCCATATCGTGGTATGACCATGCAAACACGTCCACATAATCTTGCAAAAGTTTGACATACTTTTCTCGTTCGCTTTCTTTTAGAGATACCTCAATTTTAACCTTTTTTCTTTCATGCTCAATCCCTAAGTTGCTTACTTCCATTAGCTCTTGATGTGACTGTATCAATTTAGACTCGTGCTCTAGTAGCCTTGTCAATTCATCAGGAAGTTGACAATCGTCCTCACAATCCTCTTCAACGTGATTAATGTGGAGTTCAAGGTTATGTGGGATTATAATAGTGTTGTTTTCAATGGATTCATTTTATGGATCTGCATAATTTAATGATGATTTTTTTTTAGAAAAATAAAATAAAATGAAATATTAAAAAAAATGAAAAGCATATTGAAAGAAAATTTCATAAGTAATAAAAAAGAAAAGGAAAAGATGATTCAGACAACAAAATGCTTTTTATTGGTGATAATTAAACATCTAAAAACAAAAGGGGTGCCCTACAAGCTATCCTTACGCCTTGGAAAGAACAAAAGGATTTGAAAATACAACAAATTATTTAATAATTGAAAAGATTTTGGAATTTCATTAGCCTTCAAATTGTAAAGGGTTGCGTATGGAGCGCAACGGTACACCTAGAAGGGTGCCTCCTCTTTAACTGTGGCATCTTGATCATCATTGATAAATCCTAAAATGTAGAAAACCTTCTGGATGCTATGGATATGTGTCTTTCCGACATTACGAATTATGGCTCATTTCTTCCGCATGGATGGCACATATCCCAATCAAAAACTGTTTCTTTTCTCCAGAAAATTCAACAGCTACCCCCAACCTTTTGAGCTCCCCATTTATACCATAAGATTTTCATTCTTCAAGGAATTGATAGGCAGGTTTGGCTTCTTAGCCTAGTCCCTTTCACCCACAACAACAACATCGGTAATCTCTAAAGCCTGGAAAGAGGTTTTTAAGGCTTCTTCACTCTCTTCAATGTATCAGAACGACGACAAATGGATGACAAGCATATCCTCTTTACTAGTAATAATTATAAACTTATCTTTTATTACAAATTTTAATTTCTAGTGTAGGGTGGATGTGACAATACTGACTGCATGGACCTATGGTCTCCCTAGCAGGAAGATGTACGCTGGATTGATATCCATCACTTAGAAAGTGATTTTGAAAATATGGAGACCAATTTGTGTATGAAGTCCACCTCTCTGACAATTGTCCTTCTTGATCCATCACATGCTTTTACCATCAGAGCATTGGGCTTCATATACGGACCCTCGAATGATAATTTAACAAGAGTGGATTTGGGAATAACATTTAGTGAAGACCAAGAATCCACCAAAACCCTGGTAAGAACGCCATCTAAAAACTTAATTGATATATGTAATTCATTGTTGTGGTCCCTTCCCTCAGATGGTAGCTCATCATTGCCGAAACAAAAGTTGCTACATGCAATGATATTAGTTACTACCTTATCAAACTGGTCTACCGTGATATTTTGAGTGATGTGAGTTTGGTTTAAAACTTTTAGTAATGCTTCTCAATGTGCCTCTTAGTTCAACAGCAGCTAGAGGATTAAGATCTTGGAGAGTGTTTAATGTATTTGATCAAATATATTATACTCGCTCCTCTTTATGATTTTAAAGAACTTTTTGGACTCGTCAAAGGATGTAGCCTTCTTAACAAGATTTTTCCCCTTGTTGGGATTTTTCACCTCTTTTCTTGTTGATGGTCCATCTAACGCCTCAATAGTTACTCCTCTGAGTTGTTTTGGCACAAATATGCGAACACTTTGAGTCATCCCACTAGTTCCTATGACATGGGTAATGTCCTCCTCTACAGCTTTCACATATTTTTCTTTTACGTTTCCCTCTCTTTCCCCAATAAGGGCAGTCACATAATAGTTATGTGGTATAATTTTTGAAATTTCATAAGGTAATGGCGCTGAAACACAAAAAACAATTGGTGCCCTCTGATTCACCACTAGTTAGATGATCTCCCTTTGGTACATGATCTCAAGAGGCCTCGACGGTTTATTGTCAAAGTGCTTCTCTAGGCTCAATATGTTTACATCACTTTTGACATAGTTGATATGTAGAATAGGATGATCCATTAGCTTATGATTTTTCTTTTTCACAAATCCACACCCTTCTTGATAGGTGATACACTCTTCACAACCATCATGAATCTCTTTAATTAAACCAAAATCCACTAACTTTTCACAGAGCGCTACTAGTGGGTCTTCAATTTTCCTGCTTCTCTTATCATAAGATGGCTTGGACTTTCATCAATGGCATTAATAGTCTAGCTTTTATGCCCAGATAAATGGTTACTTTTTACATTTGGATCATCTTCCTTGAAGGTCAGAATCTTGTTATTAATCGATTCCTACACGTTAGATTTAAGTGCCCTACAATCATCCACATAATGTTCTACTGCCTCATCATGGTACTCACATTTATCATTTGAGTTGTATCAAGACGGGAATGGTGGTATCAAAGGAAGGAGATATAGTGGGACCACCAATGAGTTCTGGATTAAATGCGGGAAAAGTTGGTTATATGGTATAAGAATCGAGTCAAAGTGAAACCTATTTCTCTCTTGATTTCCTCATGGCCATAACTAATTTTGGTAGTTGATTATGGATAGGGAACTGGCACTATCGCTGCCACATATGGATGTGTATAATACGGTATTTGAAGTGGTGGTTGTTGATAAATCGGGGGGTGATGGTAGGGTATTTCTTGGTAAGAATTTCCACCACTAGCCATGAAGGCATTGATTTCACCCTCTTTCTTCTTTTGGAAGTTACCAAAGAAATTATTTTACACCACTTTGTACTCCCATGTTCAATCCTATCACAAATGATTACCAAAAATGAAAGTCATGATGATACACTTCCAATCATCTTTTCATAGTAAGGGTTTGTAAAGTGTCCATGAACATGCCTACCAAATCTCGTTTAAAAGAGGTGGCTAAAGTTGAGAGGCTATCGTTCTCCAACGTTGCATGTACTCCTTGAAAGACTCATTATCTTTCTTAGTCAGATTCTGCAACTACCGTTTGTTTGGGTCCATATCCATATTATACTTATATTGTTTCAAAAAAACATCTGCCAAATCTTTCCATGACTGAGTTATAACCCTCTCAAGATTCATGTACCAGTTCAATGATGCCCCACTTAGGATATCTTGAAAGAAAAGTATCAATAATTTGCTAGTGTGAGTATGATACGACATCTTTCTGCAGTAAATTACCAAATAGTTTTTAGAGCAGTTGAGGCCTTTGTATTTTTCAAAGTCTGGTGTTTTAAACTTTGGTGGAATGGCAACATCAGGGACAGGGAACATATCAAAAGTTTTGAGACCTTATACATAGTGCCCCTCAATGGCCCTTATCTTTTTTCTAAGAAATGGTATTTTCCTTTAGGTTCATCATCCTCGATTGATGCAGCTGGAGGTCAATTTTGCATAGTGTAATTATTGGATCTAGGAGGTATGTACCTATAATCTGTTGTGTGGTATGCAATCCTCAGGGGGGCCTTGGGGTGCAGAGTAGCCAACGGGATACATTTAGTTGGTTATTGATATCTGCACAGGATGATGATGGGATTAACCACTATTAGTGGCATTTTCCAAAGGTGGAGTACACCCTGAGGGTAGACCATAGGGCGAGAATTGGACATTTTCCGCTTTGACTTGTCGAGGTTCTAGAGCGAAACCTGGTGGATAAGAGGGGGTAATAGTTTTTGTCAGTGCAACGGGTTACGGATAGTCTTTACTTACTTTCTACCAATTTCAAAGTATCTAATATCTTATCCAATTTGCTCTTGAGCATAACAACATCTTCTCGTAGAGTTTCCTGGTCTTGTTCCAAATTTTCCATTATCCTCTAAGATTTGTTTCTTGTTTGATAACAGTGTTGGGGAATGAGTTTGTATTGTTATTTTCTAAAGAGAAAATATGGAATGAGTTTGGGTAAAAACTAATGGATGCTTGTAAATTTTATGAATGTTAATGCATGATTTTAGTTTTTGTTTTTAGCGAATCGTGTAAACTTATGATTAATTGCAAGCATATATAAATCAAAAGGGAAATATAGTGCATGAATTCAATACAAGCTAAGGTTTTTATTTTCATTAATGAAAAAGAGAGTACAAGTTTACATAGCCTAGCATTACAAAATTTTGAGTTCATCCATTTTTGCCCTAAATTCTTCTAGCATAGTATTACAGAATTCGAAAAAAATCATAGACTTCTCCTGGAGTATTTAGGTGATGCATTGCTACATTGGCTTCCTTTAGTTTATCAAGGATGTCCATGATTACTTTGTTTGCAAATCGTGTTAACTTCGAGAAAGAGTCTTTCCAATGGGAGTTTTTATCTTTTATCACTTTGAAGACAATGTGATGTTGATTAACCACATTCTTGTAGTGATCCTCCTAATGTCTACACTCTCTTGTATAATATTCAAATGCTTGCTCTTGATACTCGATATATTCTCTTGACTTTTTCAAGTCTTTGAGTGCTTTTCCTAAATCTGCTTGGCTTTTTGAAAAGTGTTCTAAGACTTGTTTCTTCTGTTGCCTTTCTTCTTGGATACGACCTTTATACCCATTGAACGCTTTTGTTTCAAGCCATAAAGTTCTTTTTTTTAGTTTCTTTCCTTCTCCATATGATTTCTTCCATAACTCATTCATTTCACGGACTCTAACCAAGGCATCATCTCACGCTTGATTTCAAAATTTTAGTTTAGAGTTTTCCCCTTCTGGGAATCCTCTCACTTTGTACACTTGATGCTATTAATACCTCAACCCTTTTGTTGCTACCTTCAATAATTTTATCTTTTAGAGTAGCTTCCCATTTTAACTCATAGTTCTCTTGATAGGTTTTGTCCAATTTGGATTGCATCCTCTTTTTCTTTTTCAAGTCAAAGGATGGTTGCCTTAATTTTATCGACCTCTTCTATGGAGATAGGAGTCGGCTTATGTGATTTAGGTTGAGCAGGAAGTTCAATGATGAATGGAAGTCTGACTTCTCTGACCCCTTTCCTTTACCCATTGACGGTAAGGTTCCTTGGCTATATAGTTCTTCTTTCCCAATTCGCTTCCTTTTGCATGGACTTTATCCCATGCCTAGAAGATCTTTTGTAGCATAGTTTGATCATTATAACCTATGTCATGCAATATTAAACCTTCCAAAGCCTCATCTTCGGGCTTCTCTAGCATAGGGTATCCAATTTTTCTTAAAGCTAGAGTTGGGTTATAGTTTATGCAACTCTTGGATCTATGAGAGGTAAGTTTGGAAACTCTTCACAACTAAAGTTGACCTCCTCCATATTTAGCTTCCTTGCATACCAGAAGATAGATTTTTCACTAAGGGAGACTAAGCTTTGGGACCACTCATCATTGGTATTTTCTTTGATCTAATGGTATGCCTTGAATATGTGGGATGTCAGCCAAGTATAGAGCAAAGGAAGACAACACATTAAAGTACCACTCTTCTTCTCATGTATTTAGTGAAGTGTATGGAATACATTTGCAAAGAGTGCATGGACGGGATTTTCCCTTTCTTTCAAAACTTCCCAAAACACACTTATAGCAGCAGAGTCTATGGAGCTTTGGAAGGTTAGAAAGAGTATTAACCCATATATTAGGAGGGCTAACATGTGTCTGAAAGCTTCCCATTATTGTTCTTTTGCCAAGTCTTGGGCTTTTTCTTCTATGTACCCACTCCAGAATCCTTGAACATCTCCTATTCTTTTCACGTTGGCCGCCATATTTGGAACTTTGATTTTTAAGACCTTGCCAACGTCTTCATTCTTGGGAGTGTGCTCAATTCCTCTATAAATATTTTTTTACTTTTAGGGGAAGATCAAATATTCTCTCAAATTCTTCCAAGGTGAGTATCAACTAGAAATATTGAAAGAGGAAAGTTTTCAGTGGAGGATCATAAATTTGAGCCAAAGCAGTGATGGCTTTTGTCTGTACTTTGATGGACAAAAGGTCAAGTATCTTTCCGTTCTTGCAAATAAAAGCGTCTCGAGGGATAGTGGTCAACTTGGAATTAAGGTCTTTCAAACTAACCAAATTAGGTAGCTTGGCTTTCAGTTGCAAATTTCTTATCTTTTTCCAACCCATTATAACTTTTTACAGATGCTTAACAATAATTTTAGCTTTTACAATTCTCTGAAAACAAATTTTGTATGCTAAGAAAAAAATTTCATGATGAAGCATGCAATATCATGTGTGAGCTCAAGATTATTTGGGTAATTGGACTATAGAACATCCTATACACGACGACTCCTTATGATATGATAGCTCTAAGTTTTTTTTTACCTAAACTACTCACAAAGGTTAGCCCTAGATTTTTGATAAAGGTTCCAAGAGTCACATACCTTAACTAGAACTTCGCCACAATAACGGGATAGCCATTTTATGATATCATTCGGGAAAAAGATCTAGTCTAGGTGGGGTCTTCATGTCAACCGTATAAGGTGTACACCTCAGGGGCTAACACTATGCAAACTCCATACTAAAAATGGTTATAAATGGTTTCTAGAGTCATAGACCTTAATTGGAATTTTTCCATAATTATAGGCTAGCCATTTTATGACAAGATCTGCGAAAATGATCTACTCTAGGTGGAGTCTTCATGCTAACCATACAAGGTGTGCATCTTGGAGGATAACATTACGCAATCTCTGAATTGAAACTTAAATTTTTCTCTAAGCTTGGGAATAGAGCCTCCTCACTCGAGTAACAATCTCAAACCCACAGATAAATATGTACAGAAATATACAAATCATAAAAGTAAGGCAAGATAATAAGAAAACAGAAAAAACACAGGAAGGAACAAAGCTAACAATCAAACCCTAAAACTAACTAAACTAGGCTTGACCCTCTAGAATCCCTAGTGAATTAGCAAGTTGTCGCAACGCGAAAAATACCAGAGCGAATAGACGCTCAAAAGTCAATGAATTCGTCATCAAAATTTAATTTTTAAAAGGGAAACATCGATAAAACCCTTGAAAAATAAAAACAAGGTCATCGGAAAAAAATTTAGGCCAGATGGTCTATTATATGAGGGAAATGTATTAGCACCTTGCAACTTCCGTTGTAACGAATGGGAATCGTTTAATTAGTTTTGAAAGAAATGTTAGCTTAAAGTATTTAGTTTCTTCTGATTATTAAAATATTTACAGGAAATGAAAAAAGACTAAAAAAAGGTTCTTTATTAGGGTGCTTGATGAGACGTTGAATCTCTCTCTAATAAGGTTTTTGTTAGGGCACGCATCTCCAGGTGCAATGAGGAACTCAAAGCTACGTAGTTCTTGGGGTAAGGATCCTCTACCTTTAGGGAGGGAAAGGTAGAGTGACTCTAGGCTAAAAAAATGAATAAGACAAGAGAAATGATGTTTATTTTGGAGGGAAAAAAGATGTGAGAGAAAGTAAATCATGAGAAAGATAGAGAGAAAGTTAGAGAAATGTAGAGAGTTGAAAGTTAGGGGATCCAAATTCGTATGGGTAAGGATCCTCTACCTTTAGGGAAGGCAAGGTAGAGTGACTTTAGGCCAAAAAATGAATAAGACAAGAGAATTGATGTTTATTTTGGAGGGAAAAAAAAGTGAGAGAAAGTAAATCATGAGAGAGATATAGAGAAAGTTAGAGAAAGGTAGAGAGTTGAAATTTAGGGGATCCAAATCCGTAGGAGTAAGGATCCTCTACGTTTATGGAGGGAAAGATAAAGTGACTTTAGGCCAAAAAATGAATAAGACAAGAGATTTTAGAGGAAAAAAAAGATGTGAGAGAAAGTAAATCATGAGAAAGATAGAGAGAAAGTTAGATAAAGGTAGAGGGTTGAAAGTTAGGGGATCCAAATTCGTAGGGGTAAGGATCCTCTACCTTTAGGGAGGGAAAGGTAGAGTGACTTAAGGCCAAAAAATGAATAAGACAAGAGAAATAATATTTATTTTGGAGGGAAAAAAGATGTTAGAGAAAGTAAATCATGAGAGAGATAGAGAGAAAGTTAGAGAAAGGTAGAGAGTTGAAAGTTAGGGGATCCAAATCTGTAAGGGTAAGGATCCTTTACCTTTAGGGAGGGAAAGGTAGAGTGAGTTTAGGCCAACAAATGAATAAGACAAGAGAAATGATGTTTATTTTGTAGGAAAAAAAAGATATGAGGGAAAGTAAATCATGAGAGAGATAAAGAGAAAGTTAGAGAGTTGAAAGTTAGGGGATCCAAATTCCTACGGGTAAGGATATTCTACCTTTATGGAGGGAAAGGTAGAGTGACTTTAGGCCAAAAAATGAATAAGACAAGAGAAATGATGTTTATTTTGGAGGGAAAAAAGATGTGAGAGAAAGTAAATCGTGAGAGAGATAGAGAGAAAGTTAGAGAAAGGTAGAGAGTTGAAAGTTAGGGGATCCAAATCTATAGGGGTAAGGATCCTCTACCTTTAGAGAGGGAAAGGTAGAGTGACTTTAGGCCAAAAAATGAATAAGACAAGAGAAATGATGTTTATTTTGGAGGAAAAAAAGATGTGAGACAAAGTAAATCATGAGAGAGATAGAGAGAAAGTTAGAGAAAGGTAGAGAGTTGAAAGTTAGGGGATCCAAATCCGTAGGGGTAAGGATCCTCTACCTTTAGGGAGGGAAAGGTAGAGTGACTTTAGGCCTAAAAATGAATAAGACAAGAGAAATGATGTTTATTTTGGAGGGAAAAAATATGTGAGAGAAAGTAAATCATGAGAGAGATAGAGAGAAAGTTAGGGGACCCAAATCTGTAGGGGTAAGGATCCTCTACTGATCTTACCGAGCAGATCAGATGGTCAGCAACGATGAAGGCTTGAAATCCTGAGCGGTTGGAAGGGAAAAAATGGTTGTACCTGCAAGGCACTCCGATGCCAAAGTAAGTGTTTGAACAACAAGGTACAACAAAGTGAGAGGTTTTGGGTAAGAAAAAGATTACCTTTCCCTCAAGGTTTAGAGGGCTATTTATAGGATTATTCCATGCGAAAAAGGCTCTACTTTACCAGGCGCTAGGCTAGGTAATACGTAAGTTGTATGCTACCGAGCACGAGGTTGTTGCGTGCTCGGTAATGTCTAGTGTTTGCCCGGAGGAGGAGGCTGTCGTGCGCATGGCCAGGGTGCCTTGGGCCGAAGGCTGGAGTGGCCCAATTGAGGTAATTGGGCCGGTCAAGAATAGGAGCCCCCTAAGTCGTTGCTTCCATTCGTGGGAGTGACGACTTTGAGGATGTCGGGCGGAGGAGATCTTCCGGGGAAGCGGGTCTGATGTTTCCGAGGGAAATTTCCCCGGAGCCCCGAGGAGAAGAAAGGTCAGGCCAGGAACCAGGAAGCATGTCGCTTCAGAGTTGTCAGTTGGGGGACGTGTCGCATTTAATGTGTGATGATGGCTATCCTACCCGTAGGCTACTAGGGTTAATGATGACCGTTTTGTATCCAGAGGTCGCGTGTTGCGCACGTGATATCCTCAGGCGCTTATAAATATCAAGGGTTGCCATTTTCCCCAAACTTTTCAAATTCGTTTTCTTCACTCTCCTCTCTCCGTCGCCGATCGTGAGCTCCGCCGCAACGTCTCTTGTTCAACCTTCGTTTCTCCTTCCAGAATTTCACTTGTAAGTTTGCTTTTCCCTTCGTTTCCAGTTTTCTGTGCTTTGATTGTTCTAGAAATCGCCTGCATGTGGTTAGGATAAGGTTTTGAGGTGATTTTGAGGGAGAGTTTAAAGGTAGTTGGTGGTAGACGGCGGAGATGATAAGCTTCTTCGCCGTTGATGGCTGCGAACGATTAGCCTGTTAGTTTTGACTTTAGTTTCCGTTTTGCTGATTGTCATTGGGGGTTTTGATCACCTTTTAGTGTGTTTTTGGGTTTTCTCTTGAAATTGTGTTACCCTAGCGCAATATGGATATTAAACCTTCCCTTTTGGCGCGAGTCGCCTTCTGCTCGGCGGACGTTTCCTCGGGAGGGATATGGTCGGGGGTTGCTTCGTCCCTGGATTGTTGGTGCGCCCTTTCACACTGAACGGTGGTGGAAGGTGTCATACCCCAAAATTTACCTCCCAAACCTCTCTCATAACAAGGGCCAAGTTCAAATCTCAAGACATGGCTCACTCAAATGATCCAGATAATTCACAGTCAACTGATTCAAACTGGAAGGTCAACTAATATCAAAGCATGATTCAAACCATGATCATTGGGCAAACATCAAGTGTAGGGATGCATAACCATCATTTGATCAAAGATTGATCATGATTCCATTAATAGAAACTCAGAGATGAACAAATGCAAAAAGGTTCAAATTAGGGTTTCTTAGAGAAAGTCAACCCAATTTTGACTGGGCATAACTTTCACATGGAACATCAAAAATTCTCCACTCAAAGCCTATTTTGAAGGAAATTGGATTCTCTACAACTTTGTGTCTCACAAGCAAAGGCTAAAAATGCTTCATTTAAAAGATACAAGGCAAAAGATTACAGGTCATTTTCAGGCATCCTTCAGAAACAGTTTTTTCCCAAAGAGAATATGATCAAGATAAAAGCTTCAAATGAGAAATATGTCCCAAAGTGGCTTGTAGAGGACCTCCTGAGGTTTCTAAAAAGTATTAGAACTCCCTCGCAGCTTAAAAATTGAAGGAGATATGCTTGATCAAAGTCAGGTGATTTTGAGGGACCAAATGTGAAAAAGGAGGGTTCAAATTAAGGAATTTTGCAAATGGGCCTATGTTTTTATGGTACAAACTTGATCCACAAGCCATTAGCTTGTCCAAAACAAAAGGGCACGAAATTTATCATATTAATTGATTTAATATATTTTTTTTATTTCATTTTTATGATTTAATTAAGTATAAAATCAAATATTATGATAAAATATTCATAAAAGGCCAATTTCAATCACAATTAATGACCAAATACAATAACATTTTCGTGCATAATTAAATAAGGAAAAATTGATATGAAATAGGCTAGATATGATAACTTATGAATCAAGAATAAATCAAATTTCCAAGATTGGCAAAAGAGATTTTTTGGATCCATGGGCCTCCAATTCGTGACCTAATGGAAGGCTATAAGTAAGTGAAGCTATGCACATGAATAAGGGTTGGCAAATCTGGGCAGAGCAAAGGTATTCGAGAACAAAATATCCTCACAAAGCTCAAACTCGGTTTCAAGGATTCAGGGCGTTTCAATCCAATTTGAAGGTTGCAAGAGTTTCTTTGGAGGATTTAGAACGTGTCTGGATACTCGCACGACTTCAACACCCCCAGAAATTTCTCCATTTAACTCAGGTAGGTCATTCCAAAAACTCACTCGATCTGAATGATTCATGCACTTACATTGAAATTTGAATGCATATTTGAGTTTGCCTTGTTGTTCTGATCATTGCTGAATTAATTGTTTGGAGTTTGTTTGTTTTAATCGTGTTCTGCCATTAGAGTTTGTTTTGAGTTTTAGGGTTTCAAATTGGGGGTTTTAATTAGGGATAAAATTGGAGTAAATTAACCACAGGGTTGGGTTCGCGTGATTCATACGAGTAAGATAGATAGGTCGCGAAGGGTTTATAAGCGAGCATGTCGTATTCGCTATTTTCCTAGTCGGGTAGCCATGAACGGATTCTGTAGCTAAATCGTAGCGAAATCTGCAGAGATTTACCAGTCTGGGGGTGGAAGACGATAACGTGTCTTGGCCTGGTTGGCTAGTTTGAATTTGCGCGCGTGTTTTAGTGCTGTGCAGGGTTGTTATGTTTCATTCGTTGAACGCGTCTTACAAACATATTGTTAGCGCAGCTGAGTTGGTTAAAAGTGACGCTTGGGAGTGGAGGGTCACAGGTTCGAACCCTCCCTCCAACATATTATTTTTCTAAAATTTCCTACATGATCCTGTGCGCTCCTCATCATAGCTCTCACCGTACACCCTCTTAATCTGACCATACAATCCCATTAACTTCAGATCTAACGCCCCTGGTTGAGTCCCTATAACATGAGCCTCCTAAAATACCACACTTAATCAAATCCCTAATAAAAACTTAATAAATTTTGATTATTGTATTATTTTTAATTAAAACATTTATTTTTATATATATTAATTGTGTTATAATTATTTTTTAATAAAATCAATGCATGACATTTATATTAAAATTTTTAATTTGTTATTCGCGCCGATTAAATCGATTGATCGCTGTGGTTAACAATAATTTTAATTAAAATACTGTTAAATTAAGATAAAATCAAACTATATTCGATTAAATGGCTGCAATCATCTTATTGATTGTGGTGATTAATCATGCCTCGTTCTATAATTAATCTGTTATTATTTGTGACCGTATTAACCGGTTATGAGAGGTAACAGTATAAAATAAAATTCATAAAATAATAAAATACAATAAGTCATTATTAGTGATAATCGAATCAATCGGTTTGAATTGGTAATGATGCAAACCCTTAATCTTTTAACTATGGTGATCAAACCTATTGATCATTGCGGTTAATTGTGCCAAATCAGGGTTGTACGCCCAAACCCTAAAATAATTCTAAAATCCATCCAAAACTACAAAATAATCAAACTACGATAGGCCATTCAAAAAGCCTCTAAAAAACACATCTCTAATCAAATTCAATCCTAATGGCGTACAACCTTCCCCGAACTACGTAGACTCTGATCCTCCCTAAGGAGGTACGTAGGCACTTGGCAACAAGGCGAGTCCCCCTCTTCAAAATCTCAATCATGTCATTAAAATGTTGTTTGCCACATTTCTTTACAAACCCTGCCATGCAACCCTAATCTTTGAACATTAGCCTTTAGGAAAGGGCTGAGGGTGCCTAACACCTTCCCTCAGCCTGATTATAATAACTTACCCTCAATCTCTTATCTGCGTAGGGTTTCCTATTCGCCCTTCAGAATAGGTGGCGACTCGAAAGCTGAAATTTTTAGGCAGGTTGCTACAGCTGGCGACTCTGCTGGGGACAACACTTTTAGTGAATTATTATGCTCCTAAGGCTTGAGTGGGTTTAGGTTTATGGCTCGTGGTTTATGGTTTAGGGTTTGTGGCACACTTTAGGGTTGGCAAGTTGCCACATTTAGGGTTTGGGGGGAGGTTTATCTTTTAATAAACATTAAATTATTTATTTGTTTATTTGTTTTATGTTTTTTTATCTGCCTGAAAATATCTGCTTTTATTATTATATATTTGCTCTATTTTTATGTCGGTTAAACCTTAAGTGTGGGAGTTAACTTTGAGACCAAAAGGGGACATGAATCGCCTTACGAATCTCACTGATAACTCCACTCGGAGTGGGTTAGGTATTTGGAAAGGTCCGAAACGAAGCTTGACTTTGTGGAGGGCTGGACTGGATACTTAGCTGATCTCTCCGGGAACCTACCCAAAAATTCGAACCTCATGGATAAAATGAGTTGTTCCAAAATCCGAAGAGACGAAAAAGTCTCGGAGGCTACGAACGACCCCATGAGACCTTTTAGAACCCCCATGTAAAGGTTGGCTCCCAAGAGCCCCCTACGTCGAACCTATGAACCTGGGTTCTTCTGAAATATTATGATAATTGTTTGATTGTGTTCTTTTTATGTTGGTATTGTTTTTTTTGTTGTTATGTGTTTGCATGCATCATCTAATCATTTGCATTTTTCATCATGTCTTATCCACAAAAAAATAATACACATATATCTATTTTTTTTGGTAAGATTGTGTTTTGTTGGTGGATGTGTAGGAAGGATGAGTACGAAGAAGACAATCGTGCACTTTACTGTTTCTACTCCAGACATTAAGAAATTGAAGATCATCAAAGAAAAATTGCCATCAGGTGCTTTGGATAGGTTTGAGATTCGCTATGGTAATATCTTGGATTTGCTAAGGGTAAAAGTGCAAGAAGAAGCTATCACCGCTTTGGTACAATTCTATGATCCACCTTTGAGATGTTTTACTTTCCAGGATTTCCAGTTAGCACCTACCATAGAAGAAATGGATGCTATGTTGGGTTTTTCGAGGATAAAAAAGGAATTCTATACTGGTGTGGGTAAGGAAGTTGACTTTTCAGATCTAGAAAAGGCTTTGGGAATGTCGGCTGCAGAACTAAAAGTTCATTATAAAACTGAGGAAGAAGTGCATGGGTTCAAAAGATCTTATTTAGAAAATCAAGCATTAATGTTTGCTCAAAGGAAACAATGGGACATTTGTGGACATGTGTTAGCTCTCTTGGTTTTTGGAGTTGTTTTATTGCCAAAGAATATTGACTATGTTGATCCTACCGCTATTCATGCTTTCACTTCTTTTAGGCTTTTTGACAAAGATCCAACTCCGACTATCCTCGCTAACATTTACTATGCTATTCATATGAGGTATGAAAGAAAGAGAGGAGTGCTAGTTTGTTGCGTTCATTTGCTCTATTCTTGGTTGACTTCCCATCTCTACAAAGCTAGTTGCTTTATCAAAGAATTAACTAGGAACGATTGGTCTCAAAAATTAAGGGCTCTTAAAGCGGACTCTATTCTATGGTATGCAAGAAAATTAAATTCAGATAAGATCATTTACAAATGCGGAGAATTCAACAATGTGCCATTGATAGGAACTCTTGGTTGTATCAATTATAATCCTACTTTAGCACTACGTCAACTGGGGCATTCCATGGATAAGGAACCTTCTGAACAACGTATAAAAGAATTAATTTTGCATGACAATGGTAAAGGTGAACCAAGAACATGGAAAAAAGTAATTCAAGCTTGGAGTAATGTGCAAAGGAGAGACTTTGGGCCAAAGAATGTAATTGCAAAAGCATCTTATACCGCATGGGTTCAAGAAAGAGTTAAGAAAGTGTTGCTTCCTTTTGTTGTGGATCCCGCCTACAAGCCTGATTCTCCTGATCCTGTTCCTTTATCCATCGAAGAGATAGAAGGAATCAGGCTGCCCTAGAGGCGTCCCGAAAGGAGAAAGAGAAATTAGAACTTGATTTGCATCAACTTACTAATGAAAGGAGCCAACTACGCTTTGACCTTAAAGAGAAAAATCAAGAACTCCAAGCGATGAAAGAAGAAAATGATAGGCAAAGAAGTAAAAGAAAGCGTGCAACCGAGGGAGTTCTAAATGCTAATTTTAATCTAGAATCACATAATGAAAGGTTGGCACAAGCGGATGTAGAGATTGCAAAATGGAGAAGGCGTTATGAAAAGGCTTCCCAGGACAAAGCGGAATCCGAAAAAAATCTAGAAGCTGTGGTCTTTGAATTAACGGATAGAACTAAGGACCAAGAAGTGGAAATAAGGGATTTAAAGTTTGATCTTCAAGAGGCCCGCAATGCTGGACAAGAAGAACGCACAAGGAGGTTAACCGCGGAAGAAGCACTTTTACAGCGCACTGATGAGCGTCATAGAGCACTTCAAGCTTTGGCCGTGCTTAGGCAATTACTACTAAGGCAAAAAGAGTTATGTGATGCTGCAAGGGATGAAAGGGATTATTGGGAGAGACAATACACAATTGTTTCTATTGCTTATGAGCACGTGAGTATGGTTCCCAAGATGCTCAAAGACTATGAAAAATGCCGCGATAATTATGATAAGTTAGTTTATTTGTGCAATGACTTGATCCTAGACATTCCAAAAAGTTTGGCAAAGGCGGAATCATCTCTCGTTATCCTTCCCAAAGAAGTCAAGGAATTCATAGAGCTTTGTAGAGATATGGTGGATAAGTTCAAAGAAGACATCCAAAGGCGTTCTTAGTTTTAGGCTTTTTTTTGTCCTTTTATTGCATTCCAAGTATTTTCAATTTGTTATTTCAATTTCTATCTTTGTCAACCAACAATGGAGTTTTTTTTTTAGTATTTTATTTCAATAAAGTGTGTTTCTTTTTCGTTACTCATCGTTTCTATAAATATTCACCAACTTTATTTACCTCTCTAAAAAAAAAACATATGTGTATGTACATGTACAAAAAAAAAAAATACATATGCAAAAAAATATATACATAATACATATGTGCAAAAAAAAAGAAAATGTACATGTATATATAAAAAAAAAAGAGGAATAAAAATAATATATAAATATATATGTGTATTATAATAGTGTGGATAAGACATAAACAAGGCATAACCATATCATTCATAGCATGCATATCATATTTATTTTTCAAAACATTAAAAAAAAAACTATCTTCATCTCCAGTCACATCATTGCAACTCAACCACAAATCAAGACCAGAGCTCAGAAGAAGAAAGCGATGGAACAACTAGAGCAGAATCAAGCCGCCCTTCGTGAAGAAATGACCCAGCTGAAAGGTACTGTTGAAGACCTCAAGGGAGGAATGACCCAAATGCTGAGCTTCATGAAAGACCTCAAAGATAAGCAAGACAAGGCTAAGGAGGTTCAGGATCAGTATGAGGAGATACCTCAGGATGGCAACCCATTGTTAGGGTATGTTCGAGGTCATGACCCTCACAAAACCAATGCTCACGCATCTAAAAGGGTCACTACGACCCATGAAGAGGGAGAGGCTTCTCGGGAAGGGTTTATTCCTACTGCTCAGAAAGAAGGGACGTCTCGCACAGTTCGCATTCCTGTCAGTAACCCCCTTAGGGATGAAGACTACTTGGACTTGCAATATGGGGACAATGAGGATACAAATCAGGTCCCTCAACCCAAGCTGACTCCCCCTAACTCTGGGGATGACTCTAAAGATAGCGGACAAATCAAGGCGCTGGAGGAAAGGTTAAAGGCTGTGGAGGGATATGATGCCTTCGATGTGGATACCTTCGAGATGAGTTTAGTCCCAGATCTGACTATTCCACACAAGTTTAAAGTTATGAATTTTGAGAAATATAAGGGACTCACCTGCCCGAGGAATCACTTGCGCATGTATGTGCGAAAAATGGCCGCTTATGCTCATGATCAAAAACTGATGATTCATTTATTCCAAGATAGTTTGAGTGGAGCATCGGTCGACTGGTACATGCAGTTAGAGAAGTCTCACATCCGAAGCTGGACCGACCTTGCCAATACATTCCTTAAGCAATACAAGTATAATTTGGATATGGCACCCAATCGGATGCAACTCCAAAATTTGTCACAAAAGAAGGAGGAATCATTCAAGGAGTATGCTCAGAGATGGAGAGAGATGGCTTCCCGAGTCCAACCTCCCTTGTTGGAGAAAGAATTGGTGGATATGTTTATGGCTACACTGCAAGGGCCATACTACGATAAGATGGTTGGAAGCGTGTCATCAGGATTTTCAGACTTGGTAGTCATCGGTGAAAGGATTGAGAACGGAATCAAGAAGGGGAAGATACAAGGAGCATCATCTGGATCCTATCAGGCGAAGAGGCCTACCCCCAATTTCACAAAGAAGAAAAAAGGAGAGACTAATGCTGTAGGGCATCAGGAGAACAGACCTCCCATGTCATATCCACCACAACAAAACCGGTTTCAGGGAGGACAAAGGAGATTCGATCCGCTACCTACTTCCAAGAAAGAAATTCTGAAATATTTAATAAATGAATCCTTGGTAGAAGTTAGGCCACTACCACCTCTTCCTCCAGGCAAGGTTACACCCAACTACAAGCCGAATGAAAGGTGTGAATTTCACGCCAATTCTCCCGGACACACCTTGGAGAAATGTTGGGCCTTCAGGCACATCGTTCAAGATTTGATTGAATCAGGGGCAATCGCCTTTGACAAACCCAATGTGAAGACGAACCCGATGCCGCACCATGATGGCGCAGTCAATGCAATAGAAATTGTCAATGAGCAAGAGTTGGTTCAACAACGGAACTCCCCCATAGATGCCCTTAAGAGGTATCTTCTTATAAAGGGGTTTGTCCTAGAACACAACGAGGCTTTCAAAGACACTTTGCAGAGACTCACGGATCAAGGATTGATCCGGCTGGAGGAACATCCTGAAGAGGAGTATGTGGCAATGGTGGAGAGAAACGAACCTTTAATAATACCCGCACAAGGGGCAAGAAAGCCATTAATCATCCCGTGCTCAAGGTCACCAGTGATGATACCTACTCAAGAGCGCACCAAGATCATCCCAATCAGAGGACCATATCCTTCGGACAAGATGAAAGCGGTACCATGGGAATATGAGACCGATACTAATACTGCAGTATCAAGCATCGTTAGACCTGGAGGCATGACCCGTAGTGGGCGCATATTCAAAACTGCGCAAGTACAACCAACGCCTAGTGAAAACTTGACGCAATCTGGAGAACAAGTTTTCATGAGACCAAGTGACGAGGTTGAACCTAAGGATAAAGAAACTTCTAATAAGGATGCTGAGGAGTTTCTCGCTCTGATTAAGAAGAGTGATTATAGAGTGGTAGATCAGTTGCAACAGACACCATCTAAGATATCGCTCTTATCACTATTGATACACTCTGAGAAACATCGGGATGCTCTGATGAAGATCCTAAACGCTGCCCATGTAACTAAGGACATCACAGTCAATCAATTTGACGGAATGGTGGCCAATCTAACTGTTGGGGCATGCCTAGGTTTCAGTGACAATGAGCTACCCCTACAAGGAAAGTCACACAACAAAGCCTTGCATATCTCCATGCAATGTGGGAAGGCTCATCTAGCTAGAGTTTTGATCGACACAGGGTCATCTTTAAATGTGATGCCAAAAGCAACACTTGACAAGATAGCCCTAGAAGGACTGGTAGTCAGACCAAGTCGTCTGGTGGTAAAAGCTTTCGATGGATCACAAAGTCCGGTGTTGGGAGAAGTGGATCTGCCCGTTGTAATCGGTCCTCATACCTTCTGCATCAATTTCCAAGTGATGGAAATTGAGCCAGCTTATACCTGCCTACTAGGACGCCCCTGGATCCACGCAGCTGGGGCAGTCACCTCCACCCTCCATCAGAAATTAAAGTTTGTGAATGGGAATTCCATAGTGACTATCAATGGAGAAGAGGATATATTTGTCAGCAATCTAAACTCATACAGATATATTGAGGCTGGAGACGAAGCATTGGGTACCGCATTTCAAGCTCTAGAAATTGCAACCGCTATCACACTACCAGTGGAGAAGATAAGAAGGGCGGTGACATCATGGAAGGATCTACAAGACACAGATGCTAAAGGATGGGGCAAGCTACCAGAGGTGTCAGAGAAGAAAGACCGCTCAGGGTTAGGATGCCAACCCACCAAGGTCACAAGCATTAAGAAAGAGGAACGACCATTTCCCCCAATAATGCAAACTTTTGTGACTGGCGGGTATGAACATGTGGCTATGGTGTCCAACCAGGATTCTCGAGAAGGGACGTCCAATTTCATTCGAGAAATCAGGCCAGGAGAACAGCTTCAGAATTGGACAAGCCTGGAGATACCGGAGATAGTTTTCATTTCAAAGTAATTTGCTTTTGTGTGTTTTATTTCCCTTTTTAATAAAGAAAAACAATAACGCTCATGCCTCGCCCGAAGCATAGAGCTAGTTTGTAAGGGCCCCATTTACTTTCAAGTTCGAAGTTTATTAATAAAATTGTCTTTGCATTTTGGTATTGAAAACATTGTCTTTTCTCGCATTTATTCCTTTTTCATTTCTGAAAACGACAAATAAATTTCTTGCACAAACAAAGCACGTTCACATCTGCATACTAAAAGAAAAACAAAACATAAAACATGTGCAGATCACCTTCTGACACCACCGATAATAATACTGCTGAGGCTCTATACAAACTCGAGGCTCTCGCTAATCAGGCTGAAGAAGGGGATGAGGAAGACGATGAACTTCCGGAAGAGTTGTCAAGGTTAGTGGATAAGGAATCCAAGAGCATGCTCCCTCCACAAGAGGCCATTGAAATCATAAACTTGGGAACGGATGAAGAACCCAAGAACATTAAGATTGGGGCAACGCTAGGTAAGGACGTAAAAGCAACGCTAATCAAGCTCCTCCACGAGTATGCAGAGATTTTTGCTTGGTCATACCGTGATATGCCGGGGTTGGATACAGACATCGTGGTACACAAGTTACCTCTCAAAGAAGGATGTGCGCCGGTCAGGCAAAAGCGCAGAAGGGTTCGACCAGATATGGATAGTAAGATTAGGGAAGAGGTGCTCAAACAGTTCGATGCCGGGTTTCTTGCTGTAGTTGACTACCCACCATGGATTGCAAACATAGTGCCAGTTCCTAAGAAAGACGGGAAGGTGCGCATGTGTGTAGGCTACAGGGATCTAAATAAAGCAAGTCCAAAAGATGATTTCCCACTACCACATATAGATATCTTGGTGGATAATACAGCACAAGCTTCGGTGTTCTCCTTTATGGATGGGTTCTCCGGATATAATCAAATCAAGATGGCCCCTGAGGATATGGAAAAGACCACCTTCATGACATCTTGGGGCACCTTCTGCTACAAAGTGATGCCTTTTGGATTGAGAAATGCAGGGGCAACATATCAAAGAGCCATGGTCACATTATTCCATGATGTGATTCACAAAGAGGTCGAAGTGTATGTAGATGATATGATTGCCAAATCCGGCACAGAAGAAGAGCATATTACAAATCTACATAAGTTGTTCGAGCGCTTAAAGAAGTACAAGCTAAGGTTAAATCCGAACAAGTGTACATTTGGTGTAAGGTCGGGAAAGCTGTTGGGATTCATTGTAAGCCAGCGAGGTATAGAGGTTGACCCTGACAAAGTAAAAGCCATACAAGCGATGCCCGTTCCAAAAACAGAAAAAGAGGTACGAGGTTTCCTGGGTCGATTGAATTACATCTCAAGGTTCATTTCACACCTAACAGCTACATGCGAGCCTATATTCAAACTACTCAGGAAGGATTAACCCATCAAGTGGAATGATGATTGTCAAGTAGCCTTCGAAACTATAAAGAACTACTTACAAGAACCACCGATACTTTTACCTCCCGTACCCGGAAGACCGCTGATCATGTACCTCACAGTACTTGAAAGATCTATGGGGTGTGTACTGGGGCAACAAGATGAAACAGGCAGGAAAGAACACGCTATCTACTACCTCAGTAAGAAATTCACGGATTGCGAATCTCGGTATTCCCCATTGGAAAAGACATGTTGTGCCCTAGCATGGGCCTCCAAACGTCTAAGGCAATATATGCTGAATCATTCCACATGGCTAATATCGAGAATGGATCCTTTAAAATACGTGTTCGAAAAACAGGCGCTCACGGGTAGAATTGCAAGGTGGCAAATGTTGTTGTCCGAATACGACATACAGTATGTAACTCAAAAAGCAATAAAAGGGAGTGTATTGGCAGAACATCTTGCTCACCAACCCCTCGAGGAATACCAATCTATGAAGTTCGACTTCCCCGATGAGGATATTATGCTAGTAAGAGACTATGAAATACCAGGACCCGACGAGGGACCCGAACCGGGTTTGGTATGGAAACTCATGTTCGACGGTGCCTTAAATGCACTAGGACATGGCATAGGGGCAGTATTGACACCTCCCGATGACCGGCACTTACCCTTCACTGCAAGACTATGTTTCGACTGCACCAACAACATTGCAAAATACGAAGCATGCATATTGGGGCTAGAAGCTGCAATCGACCTAAGGATCAAACTCCTTGATGTATACGGAGACTCAGCATTGGTAATCCATCAAGTCAACAAAGAATGGGACACTCGAGATGCAAAACTAATCCCATACCGAGACCTTATACTGGAGTTGACGGCTGAATTTGATACTATCACTTTTACTCATATCCCGAGGGAAGAAAATCAAATAGCCGACGCACTAGCAACACTCTCCTCTATGTTCAAGGTGACCTGGCCAAACCATGAACCACGGATAACTGTTAGACACTTCGACGAACCTGCCTATTGCCTTGCGATTGAGGAGCAGTCTGACAACAAACCATGGTACCACGACATTAAAAAGTACCTGGAAAAACAAGAATACCCGGAGAATGCCTCAACAATTGATAAAAAGACACTGAGGAGACTTGCATCCAAGTTCTTCTTAAGCGGAAGCATCCTATACAAAAGGAACTATGATTCAGTGTTGTTGAGGTGTGTAGATAAAAACGAGGCCAAGGAGATTATCAGGGAGGTACATGAAGGAACCTTTGGGACCCACGCAAACGGACACTCAATGGCTAGAAAGATACTGCGAGCAGGGTATTACTGGTTAACAATGGAGGCCGACTGTTTCCAATATGCAAGGACATGTCACAAGTGCCAGATTTACGCTGACAAGGTACACGTACCACCAAACCCGTTGAACATTCTGAGTTCACCATGGCCATTTGCAATGTGGGGAATCGACATGATAGGAATGATAGAACCGAAAGCTTCAAATGGGCACCGATTCATATTGGTTGCCATAGACTACTTCACCAAATGGGTTGAGGCTGCCTCTTACACCAACGTGACGAGACAAGTAGTCACTCGGTTCATCAAGCATAATATCATATGCCGGCATGGGGTTCCAAGCAGGATTATCACCGATAATGGGTCGAATCTGAACAATAACATGATGAGGGAGCTGTGCGAGGAGTTCAAGATTGAACACCACAATTCTTCACCATACAGGCCTAAAATGAACGGCGCTGTCGAAGCTGCAAACAAAAATATCAAAAAGATAATACAAAAGATGGTGAAAACATATAAGGATTGGCACGAAATGCTTCCCTTCGCCCTACACGGTTACAGAACCTCGGTGCATACATCTACAGGGGCAACCCCCTTCTCCCTAGTCTACGGTATGGAAGCTGTCCTCCCAATCGAAGTGGAGATCCCGTCACTAAGAGTCATAGCTGACACAAAGTTAGAAGAATCGGAATGGGTAAAAACTCGTTTTGATCAGCTTAATCTCATTGAAGAAAAGCGACTGACAGCTTTGTGTCATGGACAACTCTATCAGAAGAGGATGAAAAAAGCGTTCGATAAGAAGGTCCGACCTCGAACCTACAAAGAAGGTGACATTGTCCTCAAGAAGATACTGTTACCTCGACTCGACGCCCGTGGAAAATGGACACCTAACTACGAAGGTCCATACATTGTAAAAACGGTGTTCTCAGGAGGGGCATTAGTCCTCACTACAATGGATGGGGATGAGCTACCGCACCCAATCAACTCAGACGCGGTCAAGAAGTACTATGCCTAGCAAAAGCAGGATTACCGGACATAAGCCGAAGGCAAACTACGAAGGATAAGGGGTCGTGCAATCATCTACTTCTGAAGTCGAAGGATTATTGGGGCCCTCGATAACAAAAAAGTAACGGCAGTATTAATATCATTTCTATTTGTCATTTTCTTTCTTCGCATTTCTGTACACTCGCCAATTCAAGGCAATATCAATAAAATTTCCTTTTTTGCATACTACGCTTCATTTCTAATTTCAGTACCATTTGCAAAGGATAATTTATTTTTATAAACTTTAACATGGATTTAACATGAGAAACTTGCAAACTTGCAACACAAAAGCAAAAGACAAAATCTCCGGAAGGCTACACACACCTTGCACTAGTGTTACCCCAGATCGATCCTTTCACAAAAAAGGGGTCGGCAGGTCATTCAAATACGAACTGAGCCAGAATTCACAAACAATTCAAAGGAGGTTAAACAAAGGCAATGGGTGATAAGGAGATGAGTGATAAGGAGATAAGGTGTCGGGGTTATCATACATACATCATTGCATACATTCATCAGTATACATACAACCTATACATGTGTAAGCATTCACACATACGCATCATACAAACAACAGGGGCATGTGCACGACGCATAAGCATGATGCATACGCATTTACAAAACAAAATTCTACATAGGTAAATTTCGCGATAACACTCGCGGATAACCCTATTGGTGGTACAGGTAAATTCTGCGATAACGCTCGCAGATAACCCTGGTGACATAGGTAAATTTCGCGATAACACTCGCGGATAACCCTATTGGTGGTACAGGTAAATTCTGCGATAACACTCGCGGATAACCCTGGTGACATAGGTAAATTTCGCGATAACACTCGCGGATAACCCTATTGGTGGTACAGGTAAATTCTGCGATAACACTCGCAGATAACCCTGGTGACATAGGTAAATTTCACGATAACGCTCGCGAATAACCCTATTGGTGACACAGGTAAATTCTGCGATAATATTCGCAGATAACCCTGTTGGTGCAGGTGAACTTGCTAGAATTATAGCAAGCAATCCTATTGGGGTCCACAAACTACGGAAACTTACTAGAACTATAGTAAGTGGGGGTTCACAAACTGCGGAAACTTACTAGAACTATAGTAAGTGGGGGTTCACAAACTGCGGAGGCTTCCTGACCATAGCAAGCCAATTACACAACCAACAAAAAGTCCTTGCTATGTAAGACTCAGGCCTTACAAGGACATTTCACTTCACTCATACTCAAACTTAAGGCAAATTTAAGGGTCTTCCAGTATTTAATAACCCTTTGATCTGAACGACGCGAGGTCTATACACCCTCTAGTCATTCAATCCAAGGTAATTAAATAGGGGCAGCTGTCATACCCCAAAATTTACCTCCCAAACCTCTCTCATAACAAGGGCCAAGTTCAAATCTCAAGACATGGCTCACTCAAATGATCCAGATAATTCACAGTCAACTAATTCAAACTGGAAGGTCAACTAATATCAAAGCATGATTCAAACCATGATCATTGGGCAAACATCAAGTGTAGGGATGCATAACCATCATTTGATCAAAGATTGATCATGATTCCATTAATAGAAACTCAGAGATGAACAAATGCAAAAAGGTTCAAATTAGGGTTTCTTAGAGAAAGTCAACCCAACTTTGACTGGGCATAACTTTCACATGGAACATCAAAAATTCTCCACTCAAAGCCTATTTTGAAGGAATATGGATTCTCTACAACTTTGTGTCTCACAAGCAAAGGCTAAAAATGCTTCATTTAAAAGATACAAGGCAAAAGATTACAGGTCATTTTCAGGCATCCTTCAGAAACAGTTTTTTCCCAAAGAGAATATGATCAAGATAAAAGCTTCAAATGAGAAATATGTCCCAAAGTGGCTTGTAGAGGACCTCCTGAGGTTTCTAAAAAGTATCAGAACTCCCTCACAGCTTAAAAATTGAAGGAGATATGCTTGATCAAAGTCAGGTGATTTTGAGGGACCAAATGTGAAAAAGGAGGGTTCAAATTAAGGAATTTTGCAAATGGGCCTATGTTTTTATGGTACAAACTTGATCCACAAGCCATTAGCTTGTCCAAAACAAAAGGGCACGAAATTTATCATATTAATTGATTTAATATATTTTTTTTATTTCATTTTTATGATTTAATTAAGTATAAAATCAAATATTATGATAAAATATTCATAAAAGGCCAATTTCAATCACAATTAATGACCAAATACAATAACATTTTCGTGCATAATTAAATAAGGAAAAATTGATATGAAATAGGCTAGATATGGTAACTTATGAATCAAGAATAAATCAAATTTCCAAGATTGGCAAAAGAGATTTTTTAGATCCATGGGCCTCCAATTCGTGACCTAATGGAAGGCTATAAGTAAGTGAAGCTATGCACATGAATAAGGGTTGGCAAATCTGGGCAGAGCAAAGGTATTCGAGAATAAAATTTCCTCACAAAGCTCAAACTCGGTTTCAAGGATTCAGGGCGTTTCAATCCAATTTGAAGGTTGCAAGAGTTTCTTTGGAGGATTTAGAACGTGTCTGGATACTCGCACGACTTCAACACCCCCAGAAATTTCTCCATTTAACTCAGGTAGGTCATTCCAAAAACTCACTCGATCTGAATGATTCATGCACTTACATTGAAATTTGAATGCATATTTGAGTTTGCCTTGTTGTTCTGATCATTGCTGAATTAATTGTTTGGAGTTTGTTTGTTTTAATCGTGTTCTGCCATTAGAGTTTGTTTTGAGTTTTAGGGTTTCAAATTGGGGGTTTTAATTAGGGATAAAATTGGGGTAAATTAACCACAGGGTTGGGTTCGCGTGATTCATACGAGTAAGATAGATAGGTCGCGAAGGGTTTATAAGCGAGCATGTCGTATTCGCTATTTTCCTAGTCGGGTAGCCATGAACGGATTCTGTAGCTAAATCGTAGCGAAATCTGCAGAGATTTACCAGTCTGGGGGTGGAAGACGATAACGTGTCTTGGCCTGGTTGGCTAGTTTGAATTTGCGCGCGTGTTTTAGTGCTTTGCAGGGTTGTTATGTTTCATTCGTTGAACGCGTCTTACAAACATATTGTTAGCGCAGCTGAGTTGGTTAAAAGTGACGCTTGGGAGTGGAGGGTCACAGGTTCGAACCCTCCCTCCAACATATTATTTTTCTAAAATTTCCTACATGATCCTGTGCGCTCCTCATCATAGCTCTCACCGTACACCCTCTTAATCTGACCATACAATCCCATTAACTTCAGATCTAACGCCCCTGGTTGAGTCCCTATAACATGAGCCTCCTAAAATACCACACTTAATCAAATCCCTAATAAAAACTTAATAAATTTTGATTATTGTATTATTTTTAATTAAAACATTTATTTTTATATATATTAATTGTGTTATAATTATTTTTGGCTTAAATACACTTTTCGTCCCTGTAAGTTAGCGTGTTTTTGATTTTCGTCCCTGTAAGTTATTTTTTTGGGGTTTAGTCCTTATATTTCAATTTCGCGTTCGTTTTAGTCCCTAAAATCAAAATCCGTAGGAAATTTCACAAGAAAATCCGCAGGTAACCTGCAGATTTTCCTGCGGATTTTGGCTTTAGGGACTAAACCTCGAGCAAAAAGTAAGATATAGGGACTAAAACTCAAAAAAATAACTTACAGGGACGAAAATCAAAAACACGCTAACTTACAGGGACGAAAAGTGTATTTAAGCCATTATTTTTTAATAAAATCAATGCATGACATTTATATTAAAATTTTTAATTTGTTATTCGCGCCGATTAAATCGATTGATCGCTGTGGTTAACAATAATTTTAATTAAAATACTGTTAAATTAAGATAAAATCAAACTATATTCGATTAAATGGCTGCAATCATCTTATTGATTGTGGTGATTAATCCTGCCTCGTTCTATAATTAATCTGTTATTATTTGTGACCGTATTAACCGGTTTTGAGAGGTAACAGTATAAAATAAAATTCATAAAATAATAAAATACAATAAGTCATTATTAGTGATAATCGAATCAATCGGTTTGAATTGGTAATGATGCAAACCCTTAATCTTTTAACTATGGTGATCAAACCTATTGATCATTGCGGTTAATTGTGCCAAATCAGGGTTGTACGCCCAAACCCTAAAATAATTCTAAAATCCATCCAAAACTACAAAATAATCAAACTACGATAGGCCATTCAAAAAGCCTCTAAAAAACACATCTCTAATCAAATTCAATCCTAATGGCGTACAACCTTCCCCGAACTACGTAGACTCTGATCCTCCCTAAGGAGGTACGTAGGCACTTGGCAACAAGGCGAGTCCCCCTCTTCAAAATCTCAATCATGTCATTAAAATTCTGTTTGCCACATTTCTTTACAAACCCTGCCATGCAACCCTAATCTTTGAACATTAGCCTTTAGGAAAGGGCTGAGGGTGCCTAACACCTTCCCTCAGCCTGATTATAATAACTTACCCTCAATCTCTTATCTGCGTAGGGTTTCCTATTCGCCCTTCAGAATAGGTGGCGACTCGAAAGCTGAAATTTTTAGGCAGGTTGCTACAGAAGGGTGGATTTGATCATACTATCGAATTCACTATTCTCCCCTATTTTTCAGGTGAGTATGGCCGATCCAGGACGCCCTTCTACGTCGGGCTCATCGTCCGCGACTCCCCCGGCTCAGCGGGTGGTGCCTCTAGAGTCTTGGGTGCTGCCGGAGGCGCTAGACATTGAGAGCTTTTTTATAGAGGATAGCTCAGACATTTTCCTGGAGATTGGGGGCTACGTGGATCCTTCGGGGGATGCGGCCAAGAACGAGTGGCCCGTGCTTATCCCTGCAGAGGAGGACCGTATCTGTGATGTCTATGCCCCTGATTTGATCCCGATGTATGAGGTGGTCTTCACAGAGATTGGTTTTCGTGTGCCCTTTACAGAATTCTAGATGGCCGTTTTTAATCACTTGGAAGTGGCTCCCAGGAAACTCCATCCAAACGCGATCGCGTTTATCCGGGCGTTTGAGCTGACCTGCTCATATCTGAAGATAGCGACGACCATCCCCTTGTTCTTTTACATTTCCTGCGTACAACAGAAGGTAGTTGATGGTCGTTTTGGGTGGGTGTCCCTGAAACATTCCAAGAAGATCTTCAAATCTTATTCGGATTCTTTAAAAAATTATAAGTCGCGCTTCTATATCATTCGTCCCCTGTCTCGGGAGGCTCGCGACAGCGTCTTTGCCCGGGTAGCGACTTTGGACGTGCACGGTCGCCCGGTCCTCAACGACATAGGAGAGCCTGTTACCATTCGGAGGCAAAAGTTCAGGTTCTTCTGGTCGCGGGACCATTTTGTGTACGGGACTGACTAATACATTACCAGGGTATCGGATCTGGACGAGGATGCTCAGGCTGATTATGCCATCCTCCAAAAATTTGTGTAGGGTCTCCCACCGATCGCGAAGCTGGATCGATCGGGGAGGCCCGTGGTTGATGATAATGGGGATCCTATTACGGAGCCGGGTGTCATTAGTATAAAGGACCTGCTGGCCAGTTGATCTGATGAGGGTGCAGTGGTCTATCTGGGTATCCGCCCTTTTTTTTCTTTTTTTTCTCTCTTTTTGTTTTGTGTCTGAATCCCTCTTTAAAATGATGGTTTATGACGGGCTGACCCTTACGTATTTGTTTCCTTATTTTTCAGAATCAATGGATCGGGCACGCCATGATAGGATGCTTAAACAGGTGAGCAAAGCTAAAGCGGTTGTCAAAAAGAGTGCTGGTCCCCGGTTGGCTGCTGTGCAGAGATCCCCGACGACTGGTTCGGGCACTTCCTCCTCTTCTCCCGCGGCTGTTGGATCTCCGTTGAAGACTTCTGATCAAGGGGAATCCTTGAGGCCCGCGGTGGTTCATCCTTCTCCTCTTCATCAGCAACCGGATTAGGATGCTCTGGTCCGTCATAAGCGGCAGAGGGTTGAGGCAGTGGATTTGACTCGGGAGGAGGCTGGTGATGTCTTTACTTTGCCTTCCTGTTTTCACCAGACCTGGTTTTTTGAAGGAGGGCCCTCTCTGACTATCCCCCAGGCAGAATCTCTTCATATTGAAGGCCTGGATCCGTCTATTCGTCAATGGTTCTTGGTGCAGGATGCCGCGGCTGTGGTTAAGGTCCTTGAGCTGGCCACTCTATACGCCCGTTCGGTGCCCTTATCCATCGAGGCCGTGAGGAGGCTTGAGGAGGAGGACAGGAGTAGGGCGTCTTCCCTGGAAGAGCGGGATCTGGAGCTGAAGGAGCAGGGTGAGGAGCTGGCGGCCGTGAAGGCTCGGCTGGAAGTTAAGGAGGATGCTTTGGCTGACGTGCAGGGGCAGTATACTTTGCTCTACCGGACTCTATACGGAGTGATGTTGTCTTCCTCGGTGAAAGAGGCTTCCCTTCGTCGGTCTCAGGCTCCAGCAGAGGATGAGACGGACGAGGACAAAGCCCTCTTGACCCGGACGGATTTGATTCAATACATACAGGTCCTGGGAGGCGACTGTGTTGCTGCTGCCGAGGACACCTACAACTCCACCATGGCCCAGCTTAAACTGAAGAACCCTGGGGTGGACTTAGTGACCGAGGGCACCGGGCCCTATCACCGGGTGGAAGGTGACCAGATCGTTTCTCCCAATTTTGGGGAAGAGCCAGCAACCCATGAGACCGAGGAGACCCAGATGGAAGAAGGTGTATGGAGTTATACTATGTTTAAGTTTTTGGCCTGCGTGCCATTTATTATTTTATTGTGATGTCCCGGGGGGAATGCCCCCCATTTTTGGTTTGTAAGGATATTACCGGCTCGACCTTCATGGCCGTTAGTCGGGCATATTTTTGGGCTTCTTGCTCTAGGTTAATTTGAACGTACTTTATTTGTAACGCTTTTATTTTTCTGTGTCCGTTTCTCGAAGTCTGTGTGTGTAACACCCCAAATCTACCCCGCAATAAAGAGGAATACCAGAGTACAAAATTTCAAGCAAATTGAACATAACGATTCGGAGCATCACATTTTAAACAACAAAATCACATACATATATCATGCTCAATCACTTAGATACATAACACACATGTAGGAGAACAATATCGAAATCATTAATCATTGTCAGCCAGTCAAGTACTTGCAATCGCAACGGAAAATCATATGTCAACAACAATACAACTCATAATATCACGGCCAAACACGGCACGATACATCTAAAAAGTCTCAGCATAATATAAGGACAAGGTTTAACAAGGATAAACACAAGAAACCAAAACATAAACAAGTAATCCAACGTTCCCCGAGTGCTACGTATCAGAGCATCGACACACACCGACTCGAGCTATAGGTACACGACTACTCCGCGTCATTACCTGCACGTTACCAACGGAGGGTAACATTCAAACAGAAAGGGTGAGATATCAATCATTATAAAGAAGCGTATGATAATATTCAAAGCGGAGAAATAATCATACATCGGTCACCACTTCTCAACATATATCACTTACTACTATTCACAACATTCAACATCTTACCGACAACAATAATATCAATCTCAATTAAGGCATACACAGTCATTTATCACATATACTCGACGAAACATCCGTCAAATTGACACAAGATAACGTTCATGTTATGTGCACACAAATATTCAAATACGACTCATCATACGACTTTACTTATGCAACTCGAACAATGCAAATGCATGTGGTACCATTGGAGTAAAACTCCCGTCTCAAACAATTGCCATTGGGCCGTCTCAAACATTCGCCACAAGGGCCGTCTCAAACATTTGCCACTAGGGCCGTCTCAAACAATGCAATGAATGTGACTCAATGATGCACATTCACAATCACACTTAACGACATAATCGACTCGAACAACACAATCCACGTAAACGACATGATCGACTTAAGCGACATAATCAATTCCGGATATCCAATGTCAACAAAATCCAATTCAAGAAGATTCCAAGAGTATTAAAAGTTATACAAAGCATATTCTACGGCAAGACATCAATTAGGGCTTCACATAGGTTCAAACGGCACTTAAAAAGGAGTTACGGTTCAAAAGATACAGCATTTCAAAGTTTAGGAAAAGTTCTGCAAAACAGGGTTCGCGGCGCCAACAGGGTTCGCGGCGCGAACTGAGTGAATCAAATATTTCCTAAGGTTCTGCCAAGCAGTTCGCGGCGCGCACAAGGGTTCGCGGCGCGAACTGGCGATTTTCAGAAAACCCCAAACACAGAAAACAGCATACGAAACCCATCCCAAAACCCCTAAACTCAACCCAATCAAGTTGGAAAACATCAAACATCACGAACAACCACAGAATACATGGTATAAACACAAATACAACACATATTATGGGTCTTATAACGTCATAACATCATCAAACATCAATTTAAACACATTTCAAATCATCAAATCAAGCATTTGTTCATAGACCCTAACATCTCTACACACAACTTCCATGGATGCAACATACAATTAAATCCCACCCAAAACATCATCATACATCCCTTTAGCATGAAAGAATCCCACCCTTACCTTAGGTTTGGATTGAAGACAACTCTAGCTTCAACCTTGAGATTCCCCTCTTTCTCTTCACTCTACTCTTCTCTTCTTTCACCAAAAACCCCAAAATGAACTTCTAATTTCTATTTCCTCTAAAACCCTTGTTTTAATTAAATCCTTACTATCTTAAATTAATAATGGGCTCTAACTAACACCCCTCACTTACTAATACTGACTTAGGCCCAATTATCAACAACACTTACTATCTTATATTATTACTAATAATCCCCAAATAAAATAACATAAAATCAATTAAACATATAATTAACACATAATGCACGATTAATTCACATAAATAAATAATTAAAGAAAAAAGTTCGTTACAGTGTGCATGCGTCTTGACTCCTTGGGCGGTGCGTCGCTAGTTTCCAACGGTTTTGTCTTTTAATGCTTTGTCCATTTCCCAAGCGTTTCTGTTTCCTTTCCTTTTTCCTATTAAAGGAGGTCTTATGGGCCTCTCCTTCTTCATTTTTACGCAGGAATGGGTGGTGCTAAGGGGAAGAAGGTTTCTACAACCTCATGCCCCCGTGGAGTCAAAGAGGTGAAGGAGAAGAAGAAGAAGGTTTCTATCGGATCTACTTCCCGCTCTCAGGGGGCTCGCAGTCTGGACGTACAGGCTCAGTCTTCAAGCGTGAGGGTTGTGACCAACGCTGATGGTTCTGAGACGGAGTGGGATGAGGACTGGTATCAGTAACTTTATTCGGATGAGTTCGCACGTCGGGCAGAATGATGTGTTTTTTCTTTTGTTTATTGCATGTATTTTGTAACTCCTGCCAACAATAAATAAAGAGGGACTTTTTGTTGTAGTTTTTGCTCGCATTTTCTTTAGTTAGGAGGTTTGCTCGATTATAATGTGTTGATCGCCTAGTGTGTGGAACTATGGTCGATGGTCGGGGACGAGTGCTTGGCGAGGGTGAGTCTCAGGCCTCGAATTCTCGTTTGATGACTTTTGCGTCATGCCTTAGGGCGATTTATTGTTTGAGCGAAGCCTCACGCAGAGCGGCTCCTGTCCGGATTTCTTCGACTTGGTCTAGCTCTTCTCTGATGGCCTCGATGTTTCCCTCCATCTCGAGGGGTTCCTCGACGCGCCTTGTGGGCACGTGTACTTCGACGGGGATCACGACTTCTGTCCTGTAAGTAAGCCGAAAGGGCGTTTCCTTGGTAGTAGAATATGGGGTGGTGCGGTTGGCCCAGAGGACGCTGTGCAGTTCCTCGACCCATCCTTTTTTGATTTCGTCCAACCTTCTTTTGAGACCCCTCAGGATTACTCGGTTAGCGGCTTCGGCTTACCCGTTTGTCTGGGGGTATTCGACTGATGCGAAGTGTTGTTTAGTTTCTTAATTTCGTGACGTTTCCCGTTGGTGAACTGGGTGCCGTTGTCGGTGATGATAGCTAGTGGCACTCCGAACCGAGTGAGGATGTTTCTTTTATAGAAACGTAGCAGGTTCAGGGACGTGATTTTGGCCAATGGCTTGGCCTCGATCCATTTGGTAAAGTAGTCAACCGCAACTATGAGGTATTTATTCTGGTTGCTTCCGGTCACGAACGGTCCGAGGAGGTCCATGCCCGAGCACGCGAACGGCCAGGGAGATGACAGAGGCTTGAGTTTGTTAGGGGGTGCAAGGTGCATGTCTCCGAAGCGTTGGCACTTGTCACATTTCTTAATGTATTCTTTCGCGTCGTGCTGCATGGTGGGCCAGTAGTACCCTGCTTGGAGCGCTTTCGCGGCGAGGGATCTCCCCCTAGGTGTTGGGAGTTGATTCCTTCGTGTATTTCTCTGAGTATGTGGGGGGATGTGCCCTCGTCGATGCATTTGAGGAGGGGAATCGAGAAACCCCGTCGGTAGAGTCGATCTTCGACCAGGACGTACGAGCAGGCTCTTCTCCTGATTACGGAGGCTTCACTAGGGTCGTCCGACAGGAGGTCGTTAGTCAGTAGTTGTATACGGGGTCATCCAGCAGGACGCATCTCCGATTGCGTTCACGTGTGTTAGCCCGGTCGGAGGTTCGGTGCTGGGTCTTGGCAATATCTCTTGGATCACGGACTTATTGCACCCCTTTTTCCTCGTTCTGGCCAGTTTTGATAAAACATCTGCTCGGGAATTATGTTCCCTCGGGATATGCCTTACCTTGGCGTTCTTGAACCAGGCCATCCTCTCGTGCACGAGGTTTAGGTACTCAGCGAGATGGTCGCTTTTGACTTGGTATTCGCCCGAAACGTGCGATGCCACTAGTTGGGAATCAGTGAACACTTTGATCTCTTCGGCCTCTAGGTCGTTGGCGAGACCTAGTCCTGCGAGCAGTGCTTCGTATTCTGCTTGGTTGTTGGAGGTAGGGAAAGAGAGTGATAATGACACTTCTATTAGTGTTCCTTCCCCGTTTTCCAATATGATACATGCCCCGCTTCCGGATGAGTTGGAAGCCCCGTCTACGTACAAGGTCCATTTCCGAGCGTTGTAGGTCATTGTTTCGGGGAAGGCCATTTCAGCCACGAAGTCCGCCAGGACCTGTGCTTTAAGGGCTTTTCTTCCTTCATACTTTACATCGAATTCTGAGAGCTCCAATGACCAGCAGAGCATCCTTCCGGCCATGTCGGGGCGTCCGAGCAACTGCTTTATGTGTTGCTCGGTGCGCATAATTATGGTGTGTGCTAAGAAGTAGTGTCTCAACCTTTTGGCCGTGGTGATCAGCGCGAGTGCAACATTCTCGATCTGCTGGTACCTGAACTCTGGTCCTTGAAGCGCTTTGCTTGTAAAGTAGATGGGCCTCCGGCCCTCTGGGGTTTCTCTGATGAGGGCCGCGCAGACAGCTTCGGCGGCAACGGCAAGGTAGAGGTAGAGGGTTTCTCCGTTATCAGGCCTCGAGAGAACAGGTGGGCACGAGAGGGCTCGTTTGAGATGGGAGAGGGCATGCTCGCATTCGTCAGTCCATTCGAAAGCGGTTTCCTTACGCAGGAGTTTGAAGAGTGGGAGGGCATGTTGGGCGGATTTGGCCACGAACCTGGATAGTGATGTGAGCATGCTGTAGCAACCTGCCTTAAAAATTAAAGATTAGAGTCGCCATCTATTCTACCAAGGCGAATAGGAAACCTCGCGCATTTAAGAGATCAGGGTAAGATACTATATTCAGGTCGAGGGAAGGTGTTAGGCACCCTCAACCCTTTCCTAAGGTTTGCATTATAAAGCTAAGGTTTATGGCTAACATAAAGAAAGATGGCAGACACTTAATAGGGTTAAGGCAAATAATTAATATTAAAGGTTTGTATTTCAAAGAAATAAAATCAGGACAAAATGAGATTTATGGGGGACGGGACTCGCCTTGTTGCCAAGTGCCTACGTATCTCCTTATGGAGAATCAGAGTCAACGTAGTTCGGGGACAGGGTTGTACGCCTTTGAATTGAAATTTGATTTGAGATGGTTTTAGAGGCTTTTTGAATGGCCTATCGTAGTTTTGAATAAGGATGAAAATCCGTAGTTTGATTTGAAGTGTTTTGAATGTTTTAGATTTGGGAAGTGTTTTGGGATCGGGCGTACAACCCTGATTTTTTAGTTTGTACTATTAACTGCAATAATCGATTGATTCGATTACCATAGTTAACAGATTAATAGTTGGATCGTTACCAATTTTAATCAATTGATTTAATTATTACTAATAACGAATAATAGTATTTTTAACAATTTTTATGAATTAATTTGTACCGTTACCCCTCGTAATCGATTGATTCGATTAAAAAGAATAACGAATTGAGGTATGGAAAATGAACAAGTTAATCATCGCAACTAATAAGATAGTTGAAACCATTTAACCAAATAAAAATTAATTACGTTTTAATTAAATATCATTTTAATTAAAATTATTATTGACCATAGCGATTAATCAATTTAATCGGAACGAACAACAAATTATGATTTTTAATATCAACATCATATATTAATTTGTTTATGAAAAATAATTATTATTATATAAATAACTATTTAAAAGGATTTAAATAAATCATATAAATTAATTAAAATTAATTTAGTTTATTAGGGTTATGATTCAATGTGGCAGACTTGAGGGTCTATGTTATGCATATTAGGTTTGGGTGCATTAGATCTATGTGGCTGATGGTTTGATGGCCAGATTTGGAGGGACCATGGTAGGCTAACCAAACACGCGTGCACTGAATCCAGAAACAAATGTTTCAGAAAAATAATGTGTGAGGGCTCGAACCTGCGACCCTCCACTCACATGTGGAGCTTTTGACCAACCCAACCAAGTAACCTATTCGTTTGTTACACGCATGGGACATATTATGTACGAAATCTAAAACAAACAAAGAAGCAAGCGCGCGAGATTTAAACAAACTAGTAGCGTGACGACACCTCATCGTCTTCCCCATAGAATTCACAAAACCCTGCAAACGTTTGCTACGAATTTGCTATGAATTCGTTTGTAGCAAATATACCTCAACAATAACGAATAGCACATATGTACACATAAATTTTTCGCGACCCCTGCAATCTTCTCGTCTGGATCATACGAATCCAACCCTGCCCTTGATTTACCCTAATTTTGGCCCTAGCAAAAAGCCCTAATTAAAAGCTCCTAAAACCCTAAGCGGCCAACAATGGTGATCAGTACTAATCTTGCCCAGAATTTCAATTAAAGGATCATACACGTTCGCAACACACATACGAATCATAATATGCACCCAAATTAACATGAAGATGCATAGATTATGGCCATCGATCCAAATTTCAGAACGACTTACCTTGGCTAAATGGAGATTAATCTGGGGTTGTTGATGCAGAGCAAGTATTCAGGTAGCTTCAGAGTGATCCCACGAACCTTTTTCAATCCTTAGATCCTCTTGAAAGTCACGAATTCTACCAAACCGAATTCCAATTTCTTGGTGAAATTTTCAGTTCTTGAACATGTGCCTCTTGCAAAATTCCCAACCCCTATTCGTGTGTACTTTCTCCTCTACTTATAATAAGTGAATTAGGTCACAAATTACAGCCCAAGCCTCTTGAATTCCAATCTTGAATAGAAACTTTCTATTTTTTGCCAAATCTCATGCCAATCTTTTTCAACCATTTATGCATGAAAATTATATTGTATTTTGATATAAATGCTGATTGAATTTGATCTATATGCATCTTTCAACAAAATATTTGATTTTTCCCTATAATTAAATCATTTTAAACGGAATAAAAATCATATAAAATCAAATAATAAGCTAAATTTCGTGGCACATGGTTTTGATATTCTAAATTACTTGTGGACCAAGTTTAAGTCACAAAAGTATAGGCCCATTTACAAGAAATCCAATTTGAACCTCCTTTATTTCACATTTTATCCTCCAAAATTACCCAACTTTGACCAAGCATATCTCACTCAATTTTTAAGCTATGAGGGAGTTCTAAGACTTTTTGGAAACCTCAAGAGGTCCTCTACAAGCCATTTTGGAACATATTTTCCATTTGGAGCTTTTATCTTGATCATATCCTCTTTGACAAAAAACTGCTTTTGAAGGATGCTTGAAAAGGACCTGTAATCTTTTGCATTATACCTCTCAAATGAAGCATTTCTAGCCTTGGCTTGTGAGAGATAAAGTTGTAGAGAATCCAATTTCCTTCCAAATAGGCTTTGAGTGGGGAATTTTTGATGTTCCATGTGAAAGTTATGGTCAGTCAAAGTTGAGTTGACTTTCTCCTAGAGAAACCCTAATTTGAACCTTTTTGTATTTATTCATCTCTGAGTTTCTACTGATAAATCATGATCAAATTTTGATCAAATGATGGATATATACCTCTATACTTGATGTTTGATCAATGATAAGAGATTTGGACTATGCTTTGACCATGGTTGACTTTTAGGTCAAACCAGTTGATTGTGGATCATCTAAGCTGTTGAACAAGTGACCTTTGGATTTGGGCTTTGACTTTTGACATAGAGATACCTTGGATCATAATGGGTCATGGAGAACTTCATTAGAGGCCTTGTTTTGCTAATCCCTTCAGGAGAGTACCAAACCCTATCTTTAGAAAGACTCTTGCTCAGGAGAATGACTGGATGAATCTCTTGAACTTTGAATCCTTGTGAATGGAATATAGAAGGCAAATTTTGGGGTATGACAGCTGCCCCTGTTCAATCTTCTTAAACCTGAATAGGTAGATTGGCTTGTTCGCCTATCGCGATCTGATGGTGGAAGAGGATTGAACACTAGAATACCCAAAAATTTGCGATTGCCGGTGTAGGAAATAGTTTTTTTTAGATGGGCTTAAAGATGCCATCCAGTTGTTTGACAAGATGCTTGTCCAGAGCATATGCCCTTCATACCAGGATCATATTGATTGTATCTGAAGAGATATAAAGTAATGTCTTACATAAGACTACCTGAAGAGGTTCCTGAACAGGATACATCAAAGGTTGGTGCGAAGAAGCTTAGGCTTTGAACAAAGCTTAGGAAGAATGTCTTGGAGAAGACTAACTAAGGAGTTCTTTAAAAGAACTAGGTATGTCTTAAAAAAGATTGGATAAAAATTTTAAGAAGGCTACCTAGAAAGGCATGATATGTCTTAAACAAGACTGACCTAGATAGGGTGAGATGTGTCTTAAACAAGATTCACCTGGAGAGGTTTTTTTTTTAGGACGGGTATGGATTGTCTTAAACAAGACTACCTAGACAGGTTCCTATAAAGGATATGAAACTTCTTAAACAAGACTACCTAGACAGATTATGGTATGTCTTAAACAAGACTGCTTAGAAAGGTTCCTATAAAGAATATGAAACGTCTTAAACAGGACTACCTAGACAGGTTCCTATAAAGGATATGAAACGTCTTAAACAAGACTACCTAGACAGGTTATGGTACGTCTTAAACAAGACTGCTTGGGAAGGTTAGGATACGTCTTACACAAGACTGCTTGGGAAGGTTAGGATACGTCTTGGACAAGACTACCTGGAAAGGTAAAAAATTCTTTGATTGCTTCTGGATTGTCTTCGAAGAAAGACTTGGAATGAGGTATTAGAATTGTATCTGATAAGATTGAATCATTGATACGATCGTATTTGCACTATAATTGGATGATAACATCCTTTTGATTATGAGGTGACCTGAAAAGGCAGCGTTAGTTTTATGCAATGTCATGATGCATGTGTCATGTAATGAGATTCTCAAAATAAATGAGAATTATGTATGTATGATGATCCCACATTGCGGGTCGTAGATAGTACAGGCGTGGGAAGACCAATTACGCCACAATGCTCCTCGTGTGATACTAGTGTGCTTCCCCGACTATCAGAAATTTTGAGAGACGTGCCCCTTAATCTGAAGGAGGGATCTTTAGAGGAAACTCGAGTATTACCATGTCTTGCCTGATATGCATTTCCCCAGTGTTTGAATTCTTGAAAGATACGCCCCTAGTCAATAGGATCCTTGATTGTATGCCTCTGTCTTAGGAAAACCTTCTGGATGTGGTTTCCCCATTCAAGAGTCTTTATCAGAAATGATCGCCTTTGGTTAAACCAATTTCGAGGTCTCCTTGATGCTAAGTGGTTATTTGAATGTGAAGCAGATGCTTTTCAGAATGAGTCATGTGTTTCGGTCGCATCCGACGGACGGTGATTTGCTGAGTACTCAGAATGAGGTGATGTTTTCTATAAGATTACCTGAAGAGGTCCTTGGAAAGAATGGGAAATTGTCTTAAACAAGACTATGCTTTAAAAAAGATCAGAGGGACATGTTTGTGAAGAGGGTCAAAAAGATTCCTATAGAGGATAAAGGCCGTTTTAAGGAATGTGGCGTTTTAAACAGAATTTAGGAAAAGACATCTTGAAGAAGATTACCCTAGAAAGGATGGTAACCTGTCCTGGAGAAGACTCTACACTTTAAACAAAGTTTGACGAGGTTCTTGGAAGCATAAGAGGAGTTTGAATATGTCTTAAGAAAAACTAACTGAAAAGATCGACGGGTATCTTAAAGAAGATTACTTAGAAAGGAATATGTCTTAGAGAAGACTATCTGAAAAGATTCCCGAGAATGAAGAGAGATACCTGGAAAGGCTCGTAGAAAGGATAAGAAATATTTGAATCATGTTTTAATGAAAACTACCTGAAAAGGGTTCTTAGGAAGGACGCGAGAGTGGTATTAACACCATCTGATACTGAGTGACCTTTGCGACTTGCCCCAGGTAATGGATTTGCCCCATGGGCTATTCAGCGTCTTTGAGAGATTCCATGGGTCTTGATTAGATTGCCCCATGCAACTTCTCCCCGATGCTTAAACATTTGAATTCACATAGACAAGTGTACTTTATAATGAACTTCATAAGATGCGAATGCATATGTCTGTCTTGAAAGTATAAACATTTTTTTTGAGTAAAAACGAAGTTTTTTTTGTAAGAAAGTGATATCAACTCAAGAGTTATAGTAGACCTTAAGGAGTCGGGATACCTTTGGTAACAGTATGCCTTCGAACTAACCATGCTTCAGTTAGGACTTTTAAGGGTTGTAACGTGGCCTGGTTCACGGTTTTAAGAAATAAAGGATAGTGGCTCAAAGTTTATTTGCACCCATCCCCATCTTCGTGATGTCCTCCGGTCCTATGCTCAGTTAGCTATGCGTTATAGCTCCAAAAGACTTTGGGAATACCGGTGTTTATGATGGTTTAAAAACCAAAGGTTTATTTGCAAAGGCTGTCATCCTCCTTTCTTGTGATATTTTCCTTTTGTTGAGGGTATGTAGTGACCTCTTTTCGACTTCATTATCCCTAACTTTTGCCTGAACAGTTCATTTTAATATTACAGTCAGCGGGATGCCTCAATTTTGCCTAAGTCTCCTTAATAGGTTTTGACTTAGCAGGCCCTTGCATTGCTTTCTTTTTTCTTGGCGGCTATTGACTGCCGGACTTAATGATGATGGGGAACCATCGGTGATTATGTTCAAAGGAACAGTTTGGAATAATTAAGTTAACTGAGCAGCTACCCTACCCCAGGTCATGTATTAAGGGTTTTATTTTATATGAAGGAAAACTCCTACTTCTTTAGGCTCAAAGGGGCTGACGAGGGATTAACATCCTTATATCTCCATTATTTGGGAATTGAAACAATGCCTGTACATCGTCAACACGGTTTGTTCGAAAGCGTAATGTATGAAATTATGGTATCATTTTCGTCATTCTCCTTATAAAGGTGTACGGCTTTAACGAGAGTTGAAAATCAAAAAGAAGAAAACCAAGTAAAACACAGTTTTAAATATAGTGAGAACACTAGGAATAAACCAAGACAAACGTAAGAAATGCATTAATGATTATTGTAAAGTACATAGCGTATGTCGTAAGACCAATGTTTAAACAAACGGAAAGAAATTGTGAATGAAAACGAAACTAATGATCTAAGAAATCCTCCTTCTAGCCACCTATGGCATTAGACTTGCGAGGATCTTCGAACTTTATGAGCCCTTCTTTAATTAAATCTTGGATCTTGTGCTTCAACGGTCCACAATCCTCTGTATCATGACCAGGACTATCTGAATGATAAGCGCACCTAGCATGATGCTTGTACCCAGGAGCGGGGTTAGCTGGAGCTGAGTATGGAGGTAGCAGAGTTACCAAGTTTTGACTGAGCAGACGTTGCAAAGCTTGAGACAGTGGCATATACAACAGGGTAAATGATCGTTTTAGCGTGGACCTCCAGGTGCGTTGGCCACCCTGTTGCTTTTGCTGATCCTTCTGTTGTAGTGCTGATGTCTGATTAACTAGGATTGCCCCCACGGTGTTGGGTTCCTTTTTTCCATCATACGACTTCTTTGTGTGATAGGAACCTGAGGGTGCCCCTTGTATCTTCCCGTTTTTGATCCCGTCTTCAATTCTCTCGCCAATGACTACCAAGTCCGAGAACCCTGAAGATATGCTTCCGACCATTTTGTCGTAGTACGGTCCTTGAAAAGTGCTCATAAATATGTCCACTAGTTCTTTTTCCATCAAGGGAGGTTGGACTCGAGAAGCCATTTCCCTCCACCTTTGGGCATACTCCTTGAATGATTCATCCTTCTTCTGTGACATATTTTGTAATTGCATCCGGTTGGGTGCCATGTCCAGGTTATACCTGTATTGCTTCAAGAATGTGTTAGCAAGATCATTCCAGCTTCGGATTGTCATACCCTAATTTTTGACCCCCCTGAGATGACATATCTTCAGGATTTTCATCAGGTCAAAGCAAGTACCCAGAGCAGTCACTTCTTCATCTGGCATTTAATCAAGGATGTTCAAAGACAAGAAAACTCAGGCAAAGGATCAATCAATAGAAGGATTGGTCTCTAACACAATCATAGGAATCAAAAGCTTCACTTTTATATTCACCTATGATTGATTAGACACTCAGTCATCTGAGTACAGGTTTACTCAAGTCACCAGACTAGGGTTTTTGAGCCTATCAAGGACTGAAATCAGGGATCACCTTTGGGAAACCCTAAAAAGCTCCAAGACATCTATTAAAGACTTCAATCATCTTCAAATGATCCATACAATAAAATCCACTGGACATCACACCTCAATTCAAGATCCACAGTCACCAATTTCATCTGGTCGACAATTAGGGTTTTTAACCTAATTCATCTGGATAATTGACTTTTAATCAGGGCATGGATCCAAAACTCAAGACATTATTCAAGAACCTCTACTACCTCAATATAACCCATTTACATCACTCATTTGAGGAGAAGATCTTAATTCCACACAAAAGTCCAAAATCTCACTTTATTTGGAAAAAGTCAACTGTATGGGATCACCTTTGACTTTTAAGATTTTTGGTCAAACCATGACTTTCAAAGATCAATATCATCAACATATGGATATTAAAGTCATTTGACCAAAGAAATTCAAGAAGAATCATCAAGGAGCGAAAAGTCGGGAATTAGGGTTTTTGAGGGCATTGTGGGAACTCAAAATTTCACCTACACAACTCAAAAAACTTCCAACATGAAAGTTGTAGATCTTGCAAAATAAAACAACATCTTACATAGGAACTTTTTTTAAAAGATCAACCATTTAAGAGATTTGGAATTTTCAAGCTTTAGGTTATAAAAACTTAGAAATTTTTCTAAGTGTTTTTAACCTAGTTTTCATCCAACTTTGGGCTCATTTTTCACAATTTTCCCAAATGATTCTGAAGAAACCCCAAACTAATGATTTGAAGTAGATGTTTAGGGCTTTCCAAATTGTGCTCAACCTTCTCCAAATTCATTTTGAGCTAGGAGTTATGCTTGTTCAAAGTTGGCCTCATAAGGTGAAATTATAGGTCATGTACAAATTGGAACTTTGCAATTTTGTGCAATTAGCTTCACTAAGTGATGCTACACGACCTCTAATACATCTGCAAGCATGCCATACATCAATTTCCATCATTGCATAAGGATTGAAGAAGATTCCCAAAAACAAAGGCATGTGATTATGTAATGATTGCATTTTTGAATTTATGGCAAATGGTGAATCATCAAGGAATCTTGCTCTAAGCCAATTAGAACTCTCCTCTGCATCAGAAATGTTCCCTAAGATCATACAAGATCAATGGTTGGGGAAGCTAGCCCGAAAATGCATCATTGCATTTGGGATATTTTCAAAATTTCTTCATGGCTAAGAAACCAAACTCACTTCACTAAGCAAGCTTGCTATGTTCAATTGATCTGAACCATTTGCCTATAAATAGAGGGGTCTTTCTCATTCAAAAAACACACCAAAGCAACAGAGTTCTTGCTTTCTCTCTTCTTTCTTCATACTTAAGGTTTTCAAAGGTTCTTTGGCAAGAAGACTCGGATTCTTCAAACCAGAGCTCTTCCTTTGGAATTTAGTATTCAAACACCTTAGGGGAGTCATTTAGAGGTGATCCAAACCTCTGAAACACTTCTGTACATGGGGAATCATCATCTTCACCTCTCACTTGGAGCTGTTGCAGTTGGGGTCGAGCAAGAGGTTTTGGGCACTTTCAGTCCAAGTTAAGCATCTCAACACCTTCCAGGAGGATCACTGAAGCTATCTGGATCGTTGCAACAACTCTGCAACACACTTTGATCAGAGCCAAATCTTCATTTTTCAGGTAAGTTTCAAAAGCTTCAAACTCTATGATTCACGCATGATAAATTTAAAATGAAGTTACCAGTTGGTTTCTGCACCTTCATAGATCATTAGCCTTCAATCAATTGCATCAAATCATGCATATATAGTATTTCATGTTTAATTTCAGTTTTAGGGTTCTTAGTGTTCATGCTTGCGAATTTTATGTTACACTTAGAATAAATGAAATTAAAGGACACCATCATGATCCTCGTCCAAAAACGAGCAAAATCCATCTTTACATCTTTGAATTTAGTTGAGAATTGAGGGAGATAGGATTTCCAGAAATTGAAATCATGAGGTTGAAGATGAAGTTGCTTTGCGCGCGTTTTTTTGAATTCTCAGAAGCAAGTTTAAAATATAGTCAATTGGAAGCGTGTTTTGAACGACTAAAACGTTCAGCTCACTTGGTTACAAGCGCCTCTCACTTTCTCATGCCTTAGGTCTGGGGTTCGATCCCCCCCTCAGACCTTTGTTTTTATTTTTCATTTTAACGCGCGTGTTTTATATATAACCAATTGGAATCCCTCTTTAGTCACACTGAGCGTGTAGCTCAGTTGGCTTTGTTTTGTGTGGTGACCATGGGAGCGTGGGTTCAAGCCTTGGTAGTGACAAAACAATATTTTTATCACTTTTTCCATTTGATTTCTTTACAACTTTAAACAATTATTTAACCTATCAAATTAATTCATTTTAATTTCATTTTTTACACACTTGTCATTTAATATATCTATTTTGTGAATAATCAAAAAAATCATAAAAATATTATTTATTTCATATATTCTTATTAGGTTTAAAATAGTATGTTTTAAGTGTTTTCTTAAATACTTTGAAAATATATATTTTCATTTTGTTTTAACCTAATTACTTTGTGAATAATTTTATGATAAAACCCTAATTATTTAGGTCTTAATTAGGTATAGATTTCATCTTTGCCTTAATTAAGTTGACTTTTGTCAATGTTCAAAACTGTTTTCAGTCTCCAATTAAACGGATGATTAAGGTTTTCAAACAACAAAACCTTATATCATTCCAATCATTTTCAACTGTTTCTCATAAACAGTAAATCATTTTTAAGTGGGCCTCTAATAGAGTGTAAGTCCCAACACCTTTTTCTTTTCTTAGTTTGTTTTCAAAAACTGAATTTACAAAATCTTCTTTCTGTTTTCAAAATATTCTTCTGGTATTTGAAGGGCATTATTCCCGGTGAAACTCTTCAGATACCTATGTGACCTATGTCCATCTTCACTTCTTCTGTTTTCAAAAAACCATTAACTGTTTATCATATATATTCAACTGTTATCCATCAACTGTTGGTCAGGCTTTGTACATACTTCTTCAAAGGCCTCCACTCCATCCAGGTTAGGCTTTACAAGCTTTCAATTTACAGTCTTTGTTTAAATTACTGTCAAATATAAACTGTGCATATATTTGTTTAGAACTACGTCTGAGTGTAAACCTTAGGACAGTTAAACTATATATATATTATAGGAATATGGCCTAGGATTGAGAATGTCTTCCCGGTGAAGGCTCTTTCCTAATTAGAGATCTGTAGTTCAAAACCCCCAAGATGAATTATTCCCGGTGAAACATCTTGGCAAAAACCTTAGAATCCAAAAAAAATAGGACACATCCACCCAAAGAGGAATTATTCCCGGTGAAACCTCTTACCCATTTGCTTAAAGCTAAAATAAGTTCAAAACCACATAGCTTTCTCTTGTGCTATAACAAGGACCCTCGATGACCCTCGATTAGCCTCCTCTTGGGCTTTGTACAAGGACCCACAGGCTTCTTAAAAGCATTTCCAGCTTCCTCTTGAGCTTGTATACAAGGACCCACCAGGTTTCTTACAAACATATGAACAGGTCTTTAGTCACCTTTTAACCTACCCTGGTGAGTTTCTTCCAATTTAAACCAGACTTTAAACAAGCTAAGTTTGTCTCAATTTTACATTGAGTACACCTTTTGGAATGAGAGACATGGACAGTCTCTGTCACCCTTATCTTCATCAATTTTCCTTAGCAGAGTCTAGGATCCATGTTTGCTTATCCTCAGCAAGAGTTGAAGGATAGAAAAACACTTAGAAAGGGGGGGGGGTTTGAATAAGTGTAGTCTTAAAAACATGAAAGATAAAAACAATTTGCACAGTTATTTTTATCCTGGTTCGTTGTTAACTAAACTACTCCAGTCCACCCCCACGGAGTGATTTACCTCACCTGAGGATTTAATCCACTAATCGCAACAGATTACAATGGTTTTCCACTTAGCCCACAACTAAGTCTTCTAGAGTATCCTGATCACAACCTGATCACTCTAGGAACAAATGCTTAGACACAAGCTAAGACTTTCTTAGAGTATCCTGACCACCACGTGATCACTCTAATTACTTACAAATTAATGTAATCAAATAAGAGTTTTACAATGCTTCTGAAAAGCTATAATCACAACAGTGATATTTCTCTTAAAGTTTAAGCTTAATCTCACTAATATATTACAAAAACAATGTAGTGAGCTTTGATGAAGATGAAGTTTCTAAGCTTTGAGTTTGAGCAGCGTTTCAGCAAGTTAATTGTTAGCGAAATCGCCAACCTTGCTTCTCATCAGAACTTCATATTTATAGGCACTTGAAAATATGACCGTTGGGAGCATTTAATGCTTTGCGTGTTCCGTACAGCATTGCATTTAATGTTTCACGCTTTTGTCAACTACCTCGAGCCTTGTTCACGCTGTGTCTACTGACATTGCCTTTAATAGCTTCCAACGTTCTTTTTGTCAGTCAGCGTAGCCTGCCACCTGTACTTTCTTCTGATCTGATGTTTGTGAATAAAACATTTGAATATCATCAGAGTCAAACAGCTTGGTGCATAGCATCTTCTTGTCTTCTGACCTTGAAGTGCTTCTGAGCGTGATACCATGAGAGCTTCAGTGCTTCTGCTTCTGATCTCAAGTTCTTCTGATGCTTCCATAGACCCATGTTCTGATTCTGCCTTGACCATCTTCTGATGTCTTGCCAGACCATGTTCTGATGTTGCATGCTGAACCTTCTGAGACAAAGCTTCTGAGCGCTGATTTGTGCATACTCTTTATATATTTCCTGAAAAGGAATTTGCAATGTATTAGAGTACCACATTATCTCACACAAAATTCATATCCTTGTTATCATCAAAACTAAGAATATTGATCAGAACAAATCTTGTTCTAACAATCTCCCCCTTTTTGATGATGACAAAAACATATATAAATGATATGAATTTGCGATCAGAAAGAGCAGACGGCTAAAGACAATTACACAGCTATAGCATAAGCATGTGAATATGTCTCCCTCTGAGATTAACAATCTCCCCCTGAGATGAATAATCTCCCCCTGAAATTAATACTAGAAGAATTTTAATAATAAAAGACTTCCCTGATTATTTCGGTAGAGACGTTCACAGTGCTTGATCTTTAGAACATTCAGGACTTCTGATTTCTGCTTCCATAGGACAGCTTCAGAACATTGAATTTCTTTAGATCCTCAAAACATTCACAACTTCTGATTTCTGCTTCCATCGGACAGCTTCAGAACTTGAATTTCTTTGATCTTCAGAACATTCACAGCTTCTGATTCTTGCTTCCATTTGGACAGCTTCAGAGCTTGAATTTCTTCTTTCATCACTTCATGCTAGATTGTATCAGAACATTGTTGAATGTACCAGAGCATCATCAGAGCATCTCTACATCCTGAAATGTTACAGAACAAAACTAAACGACAGAAGTCAGCATGAATGAATCAGAACATAAAATATGTTTCAGAGCATATAATATGTATCAGAGCCATATAAGCCATATAGAATGTATCAAAACAAATAGACATAATGTTTCAGATCATATTCTATCATCAGAATATCTGAACATTCTTCCTTCTTGCTTCTGATTCTGAAGCTTCATAGCACTCAGCATGCTTCAAGAATCCAAGAGCTTGATTCTCTAAAGAGTTGCTTCATCATCTCGTTGCTTCTTATGTTTCTCTTTTTAATCTTCGATTCCTGCAACAACACAACTTAAAGAGTAGAACTTTACAAGTTCTGTTAGAAAAGCAACTGATTAAATCAAATCGTTTATCACATATTTCTCCCCCTTTTTGTCATATCATCAAAAAACATAAAAGATTCAGATAAAAACAAAAAGAAACACACGGAAGAAAAAGATGATTTTCATTTAAGTTCAAACAGACAAGTACAGAAGTACACTAAGATAAGGAAAACAAGATGCACAAAACAGATGCAGCAAAAACAGAACAACTAAGGCTCAATCTAAGATGACCCTAGTCTTGACAAGATCTTGGCCAGCATCTCTTGAACCCCATTGTTGTGCTCATTCTGCTTCTCTATGAAAGCTCTAAACTCAGCATTGACTGAGCTTTGCTCATCCTGGTTCTTCTGAAGAACTTCCAGAGTCCTTGCAAGACGGGAAGGTTCATCAGAAGAAGCTTCACAGCTTCTATCCAGTGGGATGGCATTGTGATCTGTAGCCTCCATTGATAGATCATTTGCAGGGATTTCCTCAACAGGAACTGATTCAGCAACATGATCTTCTACATCTGCTTCGTGCATAGAAACATCTTCATATTCTGCAGCTGGAATCTCAGAATCTCCATTCTCAAGTGCCTGAAGAATGGCAGCTAGACTCCTGGGGGCAGAAGGACCTTCAACTTCTGGTGGGTCAACAACTTCTGGAATGACCAAGCTTGGGTCTTCCTTAGAAGGGTTTTCCCTCAGAAAGTCAAATAGGGTCTTGAAATCCCCGAGCAGAACTGGATATTGAGGTATCCAGACAACAATCTCCCTGCAAGGGTTAGCTTCCATTGCAGCAGCAAGTCTTGCTTCTTCCAATTCATCCACAAAGGGCTTTTCTTCCAAGGTATATCTTCCTCTGAGACGAGCAAACCAGAAGTCTTCATAGCTTCTCAGAATTCCACGAGGCCGTGGAGCAGCTTCTACACAAGCTTCCTGAAGTTCCATAAAGAGAGCATCTGATTTTCTGCGTAAAATTCTCCAGAATTTCCGCATAGCGACGTCATTCAAGCCAGAACTTTCAACAATTCTGAGGGTGTCAAAGATACTTCTGAGATTCCTCTTTACTTTTTCAAAAATTACACCAATAGGGTAGACAAGGCGGGATTTTATTTTGGTTTTTGAAAAGGCAGGATTGGGGATGAAATAAGGTTGAGGTTCTCTATCCAATCTAAAAGAAGATTCTGCCTCAGTATCAGAATCTAACACTACCACTTCAGCTTCAGGACGAGGCTTGGGAGTGTAGTTGCAATCACGGAGCAGCTGTTCATGTGATGCAGAGGTTGGAAGACCAGAACCACTATGGTTGTTTTGAGAGGTAGAAGGAATGGGTTCAAAGATTGCATGGGGAGGAGATTGAGAGATGGAGATATTTGTGTGAGGTGGAAAGAGAGTTTGAAGGGGTGGTATATCCAGAACAGGATTGATGGTGGGTGGAGACGAAGGAATGGTTACAGGAGAAGATGGAGGTGTAAGAACATGGACGGTTATAGGTGATTCTGATGTGGCTTTTTCTGGTTCAGGGATAGGGGCAACCGCTATTGGTGCAACTTCTGAATTACCAGCAGGAGTAGAATCAGGTTCAGAAATACATATACCTTTGGATGCTTTCTGAAGAGCTTTGACCACAGCCTCAGTCTTCTTCTGCTTCTTACTCTTCGGCTCTTCAATAATTTTTGTTTTGCCACTAGAGATCTCTTTCCTTCTGACGCTCGCCAGAACTTCCTGTTGATTCACAGCCTCATGAACAACATTTTCTTCATCGGATTCTTGAAGAATCATTTTCCTTTTTCTGGTTTTCTTTTTCTCAACAACTTCAACAATCTCAGCATTGTTATTTGACTTCTTCTTCTTCTCAGCTTCCTTCTTTTTCTTCTCAAAATCAACAGAAACAGCCTTAACAACCTTTGCAATGACTTCTTCTGGGACCACTTCTTTCTCAGTGGTAGCAGCAACTTTCTGAACAATTTTCACTTGATTACCAGAAGGATGATCAAACTTTCTTTTGGTCATTTCTTCCTTCTTGCGATTTATTTTAATTGGAGCACCTTTCTCTTGATCTTTAAGACTTTTATCCTCTTTTTGTGACTTCAGATACCTGGTTCTGACTTCTGGTACCTCATCATTGAAGAAGGTTTCAAATTCAGCTAGAACTGGTTCTCTTCTGACTTTTGTTCCAGCAAGAGGTTGGGGAGTCTTAATGATAGCCTTAATCACTTTCATCTTCTTTAAAGTGAAGGCATTCAGACAAGCCCCAGTTGTGACAGCAAGGTCTTTGATAATACCTTCAGATTCCAGGTTCTCAACAATCTTGGAATGAACCAGAAGATTTGAGATAATTCTACCAAACGGAATGATGGTACAACTTTTTTCTCTGAAGGCATTTCTGGACTCCTTCACAGCCTTCCACATATGGTTGAAGATAATGTAGATAGCATCAACCTTCTTCTTAGTGGCAATGCATTACAGAATGTATTTTTGCTCATTGTTGATGAAGTCAGAAGCATGTGTCCCTTTCCTGTGATAGAAACACCCAAGAAGAATCTTGGTCCATATTTTGTAGAGATCTCTCAAATCCTTGACATTCTTTGTTTCATTTATGTCTGGGTAGAGAGTAGATAAAACATCTTCCCAATTTACCCTTTTATCGATTTCAAAAGCTCCTTCAGCGTTTCTCAGATCAAACATCATCCTTAGGATGTTCTCAGTCACTACCACAAACTTTCCATGGACGAAGGACAAGATTGATTTAGGGGCGACAACTGCATGTACCCAGAATTCCTTGACAAGATCTGGGTAGACTGGTCCACAGAACTCAGCAAACAACGAAGTCCATCCTTGAAAAATTATATCTTCTTTGAGATGAAATTCGTTTTCTTCAATGTTATCAAAATCAACCATGAGTTCACATAGAACTTCTAATTTATCCTTAGGAATGGAGCACGCAACAACTGGAGTGAGTTCCTGATTAACTTCATCTTGAATATGGAGAAGAGTAGATGAACCAACATTTTGAGATGAAGAAGCAGCCATTGAAACAGAATGAACAGCTAGGAAGAACAAATTATGGGTTTTCGGTTAGGGTTTTAGAAGCGACTTAAGAAGATTTCAAAAGAAAGTATGCAAGAAGAAAGAGAGACACGGAGCGAAAAAGATATATGAGATGATTTGAAAAGAATATATAGAGACGGATTTAAAAAAATGCAATAAGATTAGAAAAAATAACAGTTACAGAATCAAGAGAAATCAATTTTCATTAATTGATAAGTGACGTTTAGGTGAGAGAATGTGGTAAATGAAATGATTTAACACAGTTACCTAGGTCAGCGTCTTTTCAACTGCACGCTTTGTACTAACTGTACATACACGTGTTCACCATCAGATAATAGATGACAGCTGTAAAGTTTTTGAATAGACTTTACACCTTCTGATTCTGATCACTGCTTCTGATTGTCATTTTTAAGAAATGATCTGGTTCTGATAGGATCATCTTTCTTCCCAAGGATCACATCTTCTGAATGAGCTGAAGCGAGTCTAGGTGATCTTCTGATTGTTGGCTCTTCGGAAATCCTGAGATTCTCTAAAGATGCAGCAACTTGATCATCTGATCCATTGCTTCTGAGACTGCCCGCTTCTGCAGCATTGCTTCTTGGTTCTACTGCTTCTGATATATCAATATCAAAATCTGCAAAATTCTCAAACTGCTTTGGTTTTTCAAGACCAAGCTTATCATCAAACCTGATATTGATTGATTCTTCTACAATCAATGTTTCAGTATTGTATACTCTGTAGCCTTTAGAGCGTTCAGAATATCCAAGAAGGAAACACTTTTGAGCTTTAGAATCAAACTTACCAAGATGATCTTTAGTATTCAGAATAAAACATACACATCAAAAAGGATGGAAATATGAAATGTTGGGCTTTCTGTTCTTCCACAATTCATAAGGAGTCTTATTTAGAATAGGTCTTATAGAAATTCTATTCTGAATATAACACGCAGTGTTTATTGCTTCTGCCCAGAAATGCTTAGCCATATTGGTTTCATTGATCATGGTTCTGGCCATTTCTTGTAGAGTCCTATTCTTTCGCTCTACAACTCCATTTTGCTGTGGAGTTCTAGGACAAGAGAAATCATGGGCAATACCATTTTCTTTGAAGAACTCCTCAAAGAATTTGTTCTCAAATTCACCACCATGATCACTTCTGACCTTTATGATTTTACACTCTTTCTCAGATTGAATCTGAGTGCAGAATTCAAAGAACACTGAATGAGACTCATCCTTGTGTTTCAAGAACTTTGTCCAGCGGCTATAATCATCAACGATGACTAATCCATATTTCTTCCCTCTGACAGATGCTGTTTTGACTGGGCCAAACAGATCAATGTGTAAGAGTTCTAATGGCCTTGAGGTAGAAACAACATTCTTAGACTTGAATGTAGGTCTGGAGAACTTGCCCTTCTGACGTGCTTCACAAAGAGCATCTGATTTGAATTTCAGATTTGGGAGTCCTCTAACCAGATTTAGTTTGTTAATCTGAGAAATCTTTCTCAAACTAGCATGACCTAATCTTCTGTGCCAGACCCATTGCTCCTCAGAAACAGACATAAGACAAGTCACCTTCTGCTTCTCAAGATCAGAAAGATCAATCTTATAAATGTTGTTCTTCCTCTTGCCTGTAAATAGGATTGAGCCATCCTTCTGACTTACAGCCTTGCAAGACTTTTGATTGAAGATTATATCATAACCATCGTCACTTAATTGACTTATGGATAATAAGTTATGCGTTAATCCTTCAACAAGAAGTACATTAGTTATGGAAGGAGAGTTACCAAGACTAATGGTTCCAGAGCCAATGATTTTGCTTTCTGTCCTCTTTGCCGCCAAGGATATCTGCAACAAAAATTATCTTCTCCTTAGGTACCCACAATTTCGTGGGTCCTTTCTTGTTAGTTCTCCTCAAGTTCTGATTGAACTTGGGTTTAGAAAAATATTTAACAGGAGGAACAGCATGATATTCTTTAGGTTTGTCAGCATGATATTTCTTAGGATGTGTCACAAGCTTCTTGGTGTGAACAGTGTTAAACTTCTGTGCATGTGAAGTGAGCCTAATATCATGTGCATGGCCATATTTGAACTGATCATACAATGGCTTGTATGTGATCTTCAGATCATCAATAGGTTCAAATTTATGTGAGGTATCACCCTCATAGCCAAAACCAAACCTTCTGTTTCCAGAAACACCATATATCATAGAAGCAAGATGACTTCTGCCAATACTTCTAGATAAGAACTTTCTGAAGCTCGAGTCATATTCCTTCAGAATATGATTCATGCTAGGAATGGATTTTTCTGTTTCAGAAGGAGATCCATTATCTTTGGATAGATTTAAAACTTTTTCCTTCAGTTCAGAATTTTCCAATTCCAGCTTCTTAGTTTCAAATTCAAACTGCTTTTCCAGCTTTTTTTATTTGATACTAAGATGAGCCTTGAGTTCCAGAAGTTCTGTTAAACTGGAAACTAACTCTTCTCTAGATAGTTCAGAAAATACCTCTTCAGAATCTGATTCTGATGTAGATTCTGATCCATCATCTTCTGTAGCCATCAGCGCGAAGTTGGCCTGCTCTTCTTAAGAGTCTGATTCTGATTCTGATTCAGAATCATCCCATGTTGCCATAAGACCTTTCTTCTTATGAAACTTCTTCTTGGGATTTTCCTTCTGAAGTTTTGGACACTCGTTCTTGTAATGTCCAGGCTCATTGCACTCATAGCAGACAGCCTTCTTCTTGTCAGATCTTCTGTCACCAGAAGATTCTCCACGTTCAAATCTCTTTGAACTTCTGAAGCCTCTGAACTTCCTTTGCTTGCTCTTCCAGAGTTGGTTTACCCTTCTGGAGATCATGGACAGTTCATCTTCTTCTTCAGATTCTGATTCTTCAGGATCTTCTTCTCTAGCCTGAAAAGCGTTAGTGCATTTTTTAACATTAGATTTTAATGCAATAGACTTACCTTTCTTCTGAGGCTCGTTTGCGTCCAGCTCTATTTCATGGCTTCTCAAGGCACTGATAAGCTCTTCCAAAGAAACTTCATTCAAATTCTTCGCAATCTTGAATGCAGTCACCATTGGACCCCATCTTCTGGGTAAGCTTCTGATGATCTTCTTTACATGATCAGCCTTGGTGTAGCCTTTGTCCAGAACTCTTAATCCAGCAGTCAGAGTTTGAAATCTTGAAAACATCTTCTCAATGTCTTCATCATCCTCCATCTTGAAGGCTTCATATTTCTGGATTAGAGCAAGAGCTTTAGTCTCCTTGACTTGAGCATTTCCCTCATGAGTCATTTTCAATGACTCATATATATCATGGGCAGTTTCCCTGTTAGATATCTTCTCATACTCAGCATGAGAGATAGCATTCAGCAAAACAGTCCTACATCTATGATGATTCTTGAAATCTTTCTTTTGATCATCAGTCATTTCACTTCTCGTGAGTCTTACACCAGTAGCTTTAACAGGATGTTTGTAACCATCCAGCAGAAGATCCCATAGATCAGCATCCAGACCAAGAAAGTAACTTTCCAGTTTATCTTTCCAATATTCAAAGTTTTCACCATCGAATATTGGTGGTCTAGTATAACCATTGTTACCACTGTATTGCGCAGCAGAGCCAGATATAGATGCAGTTGGATTTGATTGAGATTCACCAGCCATCTTTTACTTAAGCGTTTTTCTCTTCCTGAATCTTTTCTAAACACGGTTAAGTGCTTGCACCTTGGAACCGGTGCTCTGATGCCAATTGAAGGATAGAAAAACACTTAGAAAGGGGGGGTTTGAATAAGTGTAGTCTTAAAAACATGAAAGATAAAAACAATTTGCACAATTATTTTTATCCTGGTTCGTTGTTAACTAAACTACTCCAGTCCACCCCCACGGAGTGATTTACCTCACCTGAGGATTTAATCCACTAATCGCAACAGATTACAATGGTTTTCCACTTAGCCCACGACTAAGTCTTCTAGAGTATCCTGATCACAACCTGATCACTCTAGGAACAAATGCTTAGACACAAGCTAAGACTTTCTTAGAGTATCCTGACCACCACGTGATCACTCTAATTACTTACAAATTAATGTAATCAAATAAGAGTTTTACAATGCTTCTGAAAAGCTATAATCACAACAGTGATATTTCTCTTAAAGTTTAAGCTTAATCTCACTAATATATTACAACAGCAATGTAGTGAGCTTTGATGAAGATGAAGTTTCTGAGCTTTGAGTTTGAGCAGCGTTTCAGCAAGTTAATTGTTAGCGAAATCGTCAACCTTGCTTCTCATCAGAACTTCATATTTATAGGCACTTGAGAAGATGACCGTTGGGAGCATTTAATGCTTTGCGTGTTCCGTACAGCATTGCATTTAATGTTTCACGCTTTTGTCAACTACCTCGAGCCTTGTTCACGCTGTGTCTACTGACGTTGCCTTTAATAGCTTCCAACGTTCCTTTTGTCAGTCAGCGTAGCCTGCCACCTGTACTTTCTTCTGATCTGATGTTTGTGAATAAAACGTTTGAATATCATCAGAGTCAAACAGCTTGGTGCATAACATCTTCTTGTCTTCTGACCTTGAAGTGCTTCTGAGCGTGATACCATGAGAGCTTCAGTGCTTCTGCTTCTGATCTCAAGTTCTTCTGATGCTTCCATAGACCCATGTTCTGATTCTGCCTTGACCATCTTCTGATGTCTTGCCAGACCATGTTCTGATGTTGCATGCTGAACCTTCTGAGACAAAGCTTCTGAGCGCTGATTTGTGCATACTCTTTATATATTTCCTGAAAGGGAATTTGCAATGTATTAGAGTACCACATTATCTCACACAAAATTCATATCCTTGTTATCATCAAAACTAAGAATATTGATCAGAACAAATCTTGTTCTAACAAGAGTCAGCCTTCATCTTGGGCTTTAAACAAGAAGTCTCCACTAGATAATCTTTCTGCCAATCATTTTAACAAAACCCCTGGAAAGGGTTAGCCTCCAAAATCACTTCTTCAAAAACCAAAGATTCATTTCTCTTAGGAGATAATTTCCCCAAAAGAGTCAAAAACCCCTGGAAAGGGTTAGCCTCCAAAGTCAATTAATAAAAACCTGTTTAAAAGAATAAAATCCCTGGAAAGGGTTAGCTTCCAAAAATCATTCTTTTCAAAAGATAAATTCTCCAGCTGAGTCAAAATCCCTGGAAAGGGTTAGCTTCCAAAAAAAATCAGTCTTTTAATAAATAAATCCTTCAGTAGGGTCAAAATCCAACAAAAATAGTTAGCCTCAACCTTGGGCTTCATACAAGGCACCAAAACAATAAAACTCCCTTGTTAATAGTCAGCCTCAACCTTGGGCATTGTACAAGGCAGATAATAGAGTCTCCCCAGTGAGTCCTTCATCATTCAGGTAGCCACAACCTTGGGCTTTGTACAAGGCAGATAGACCATACTTCATGTGTCAAAAATTCCTAACATCTAGGATCTTTTCCCTATTAGAATCATTCATACTTAGTCAGCCACAACCTTGGGCTTTGTACAAGGCAGAAAATAATATTTTTTCTAGCTAGAGTTAGCCTCAATTCTGGGCTTTGTACAGAATACAAAGATTCCTTGTAATTAACCCCCAGTGGAGTCATCTCCCAGAGTCAATAAATAATACATTAATCAAAAAGCCTCAAGCTTGGGCCTCATACAAGCCAGTTAAAAATCAAATCTTTTATACAGTAGATAGACATAGCTTATCTCTATAGAGAGATCTTTCCTCTATCTCACCACATTCAAACAAATAAACATTACATTTCATTTTAATCAAGTCTCCCATTTAGGATTTTGAAAGGCATGAGCTGGCAGTAAAACCCAGACATGTGGTAACTTTCCCTAATTTGGATGAGCATTTTTCTTTCATTTAAGAGGCATTTGACTGGTATACTTGCACATACACAAGTAAGGTCCCCCTCTTGAATGAAATGAATTCAGTTATTCTGTCACTCTTTTAATGTTTGTGGTGGAATAGTAGAAATACCTCTCTGTAAAGATAAATTCATGTCTCTTTACCGTAAACAGAGATTTAATTCAAGCTTCAACCTTGAGCTTCAAGCAAGGCACCCAAAAATAATTAATAATTAATTAGTTCCCCGAACTACATTAAGCTCTGACTTCCATTAGGGATATGTAGGCATGAGGTTCACAAGGAATCTCAGCGAGCTAATAAAATACCAAAAATAGTATGTCTGTCTGTCTGTCTTTCTTTTATTCAATTCAATTCCTTCTCCTAATACAAAGGAGAAACTTTCCCAATAATCATTAGCAGCACAAACACATTTAGACACAGAGAAGGTTCCTGTAGAGTACTACAGATATGTAGGGTGCTTAAACTCTTCCCTATGTATAACCGACCTCCCGGACTCCAGAATTTCTAGTCTAGGTGAATCCCCACACTTAGCAAACTCCTAGGGTTTAGTTGAGATCTTTTTTTCCCTTTCCTACTTGTAGGACAATAAGAAAGTTCGTGTGATATCGTAGGAAGAACTGAAACAAAATTCATCCCACCACGGGCGCATTCTCCTTCCAAATTTCGCGTGAAGGGTCTAGCGTGCCGTCCTCCCAAGTGAAACGGGGAGGTAAAAAAAACGACACCACACGGATATAAGATTTCTCCAATTGCATGTACCAGTCAACAGATGCTCCGCTTAACCTTTCTTGGAAGAAGTGTATCATCAGCTTTTGATCGTGAGCATAAGCAGCCATTTTTTGCATATACATGCGCAAGTGATTCCTCAGACATGTGAGTCCTTTGTATTTCTCGAAGTCGGGAATCTTGAATTTGTGTGGGATAGTCAAGTCTGATACCAAGCTCATTTCGAAGGTATCCACGTCGAAGACATCGTATCCTTCTACCACTTTTAGTCTCTCTTCTAGCGCCTTGATTTGTTCACTGTCCTTGGAGTCTTCCCCAGAGTTAGGAATAGACTGTTGTGTCTGAGGTGCTTGGTCTGTGTTGTCCACCTCGTGTACTCTGTATTGTAGATCCAGGTAATCATCATCCTTAGGGACATTGTTAGCAGGAATGCGAACTGTGCGGGTTGTGCCTTTCGTTTGTGGAGGAGGGACAAATCCTTCTTGAGAGGTCTCTCCTTTCTCTTGGAATTGGATAGCTCTCCTGACAGATCGGACCTGAGGTTTGTCCTTAGCCGGGCCAAAGCCTGAAACAAATCCTAGCAGTGGGTTTTCGTCGTTAGGGATCTCATTCTGAACCAGGGTATCCCCAGACTGAACCTCTTTTGCCTTGTCTTGTTTATCTAGGAGGGCCTTCATGAATCCTAGCATCTGAGCCATACTTCCTTTAACCTCTTCCATACTAACCTTTAGTTGATCCACTTCCTCACGAAGGGCGGCTTGATTCTGTTCTAGCTGATCCATTGATTTCTTTTGCTGAAATCTTGTCTGATAAGACGGTCGGAATGTTAGGTTATCCTTCCCAATGGTCTCTTATTCTGGAGATAGAAGAGAAATCTTCTCTCAATGCCATGGAAATGACGTGCATGCCATGAATGATATGCTTTATTCTTATTTATGTCTTATCCACATCTATGGATTAAATATAATAAATCTCTTTTTTTTTATCTCTCTTTTTTGAATAAGACATGGTGCAAGAATGCACATGATGCATGATGAATGGAAAAAAGAAATAAAAAACAAATAATGAACAACACATATATATACATATAGCACATAATTACATGGGCCCTAGGTTCATAGGTTCGACGTAGCGGCTTTAGGGAGCCTACCCTTTCCATTGGTATGTCCTAGACATGGGTCTCATGGGGTCGTTCGTAGCCTCCGAGACTTTTTGTCTCTTTGGATTTTAGAACAACTCATTTTATCCAATGAGGTTCGAATTTTTGGGGTAGGTTCTCGGAGAGATCAGCTGACTATCAAGTCCTGCCCTCAACAAGGTCAAGCCTCGTATTGGACATTTCCGGATATTCAACCCACTCCGAGTGGAGTTATCAATGAGACTCGTAGGCGATTCAAGTCCCCCCTGGTCTCAAGGATAACTCCCACACTTAGGTTTTAACACAACATAATATACCCAGCAGTGCATATAAAAATATAACAACCAGGCAATTAAATATAAATATATTAACACAAACAATCAAATATAAATATATTAACATAAACAATTAAATATTTTTAGACAAAAATTAAACAAATTTAAAAAATAAAAAATAATTGCAAACCCTAAAAATGGCAAATTAGCCAAACCCTAAAAAGTGGCAGATTAGCCAAATCCTGAAAATTTGCCAAACCTAAACCCTGTCAAAACCTAAAACTGTAGGAGCATAGTATTCACCATTAGTGTGTCCCCAGCAGAGTCGCCAGCTGTAGCAACCTGCCTTAAAAATTAAAGATTAGAGTTGCCACCTATTCTACCAAGGCGAATAGGAAACCTCGCGCAGTTAAGAGATCAGGGTAAGATACTATATTCAGGTCGAGGGAAGGTGTTAGGCACCCTCAACCCTTTCCTAAGATTTGCATTATAAAGCTAAGGTTTATGGCTAACATAAAGAAAGATGGCAGACAGTTAATAGGGTTAAGGCAAATAATTAATATTAAAGGTTTGTAATTCAAAGAAATAAAATCAGGACAAAATGAGATTTATGGGGGACGGGACTCGCCTTGTTGCCAAGTGCCTACGTATCTCCTTATGGAGACTCAGAGTCAGCGTAGTTCGGGGACAGGGTTGTACGCCTTTGAATTGAAATTTTATTTGAGATGGTTTTAGAGGCTTTTTGAATGGCCTATCGTAGTTTTGAATAAGGATGAAAATCCGTAGTTTGATTTGAAGTGTTTTGAATGTTTTAGATTTGGGAAGTGTTTTGGGATCGGGCGTACAACCCTGATTTTTTAGTTTGTACTATTAACCGCAATAATCGATTGATTCGATTACCATAGTTAACAGATTAATAGTTGGATCGTTACCAATTTTAATCAATTGATTTAATTATTACTAATAACGAATAATAGTATTTTTAACAATTTTTATGAATTAATTTGTACCGTTACCCCTCGTAATCGATTGATTCGATTAAAAAGAATAACGAATTGAGGTATGGAAAATGAACAAGTTAATCATCGCAACTAATAAGATAGTTGAAACCATTTAACCAAATAAAAATTAATTACGTTTTAATTAAATATCATTTTAATTAAAATTATTATTGACCATAGCGACTAATCAATTTAATCGGAACGAACAACAAATTATGATTTTTAATATCAACATCATATATTAATTTGTTTATGAAAAATAATTATTATTATATAAATAACTATTTAAAAGGATTTAAATAAATCATATAAATTAATTAAAATTAATTTAGTTTATTAGGGTTATGATTCAATGTGGCAGACTTGAGGGTCTATGTTATGCATATTAGGTTTGGGTGCATTAGATCTATGTGGCTGATGGTTTGATGGCCAGATTTGGAGGGACCATGGTAGGCTAACCAAACACGCGTGCACTGAATCCAGAAACAAATGTTTCAGAAAAATAATGTTGGAGGGAGGGCTCGAACCTGCGACCCTCCACTCACATGTGGAGCTTTTGACCAACCCAACCAAGTAACCCATTCGTTTGTTACACGCGTGGGACAGATTATGTACGAAATCTAAAACAAACAAAGAAGCAAGCGCGCGAGATTTAAACAAACCAGTAGCGTGACGACACCTCATCGTCTTCCCCATAGAATTCACAAAACCCTGCAAACGTTTGCTACGAATTTGCTATGAATTCGTTTGTAGCAAATATACCTCAACAATAACGAATAGCACATATGTACACATAAATTTTTCGCGACCCCTGCAATCTTCTCGTCTGGATCATACGAATCCAACCCTGCCCTTGATTTACCCTAATTTTGGCCCTAGCAAAAAGCCCTAATTAAAAGCTCCTAAAACCCTAAGCGGCCAACAATGGTGATCAGTACTAATCTTGCCCAGAATTTCAATTAAAGGATCATACACGTTCGCAACACACATACGAATCATAATATGCACCCAAATTAACATGAAGATGCATAGATTATGGCCATCGATCCAAATTTCAGAACGACTTACCTTGGCTAAATGGAGATTAATCTGGGGTTGTTGATGCAGAGCAAGTATTCAGGTAGCTTCAGAGTGATCCCACGAACCTTTTGCAATCCTTAGATCCTCTTGAAAGTCACGAATTCTACCAAACCGAATTCCAATTTCTTGGTGAAATTTTCAGTTCTTCAACATGTGCCTCTTGCAAAATTCCCAACCCCTATTCGTGTGTACTTTCTCCTCTACTTATAATAAGTGAATTAGGTCACAAATTACAGCCCAAGCCTCTTGAATTCCAATCTTGCCAAGTTTGTAAAAATTGATTCAATCTTGAATAGAAACTTTCTATTTTTTGCCAAATCTCATGCCAATCTTTTTCAACCATTTATGCATGAAAATTATATTGTATTTTGATATAAATGCTGATTGAATTTGATCTATATGCATCTTTTAACAAAATATTTGATTTTTCCCTATAATTAAATCATTTTAAACGGAATAAAAATCATATAAAATCAAATAATAAGCTAAATTTCGTGGCACATGGTTTTGATATTCTAAATGACTTGTGGACCAAGTTTAAGTCACAAAAGTAAAGGCCCATTTACAAGAAATCCAATTTGAACCTCCTTTATTTCACATTTTATCCTCCAAAATTATCCAACTTTGACCAAGCATATCTCACTCAATTTTTAAGATATGAGGGAGTTCTAAGACTTTTTGGAAACCTCAAGAGGTCCTCTACAAGCCACTTTGGAACATATGTTCCATTTGGAGCTTTTATCTTGATCATATCCTCTTTGACAAAAAACTGCTTTTGAAGGATGCTTGAAAATGACCTGTAATCTTTTGCATTATACCTCTCATATGAAGCATTTCTAGCCTTGGCTTGTGAGAGACAAAGTTGTAGAGAATCCAATTTCCTTCCAAATAGGCTTTGAGTGGGGAATTTTTGATGTTCCATGTGAAAGTTATGGTCAGTCAAAGTTGAGTTGACTTTCTCCTAGAGAAACCCTAATTTGAACCTTTTTGTATTTGTTCATCTCTGAGTTTCTACTGATAAATCGTGATCAAATTTTGATCAAATGATGGATATATACCTCTATACTTGATGTTTGATCAATGATCAGAGATTTGGACTATGCTTTGACCATGGTTGACTTTTAGGTCAAACCAGTTGATTGTGGATCATCTAAGCTGTTGAACAAGTGACCTTTGGATTTGGGCTTTGACTTTTGACATAGAGATACCTTGGATCATAATGGGTCATGGAGAACTTCATTAGAGGCCTTTTTTTGCTAATCCCTTCAGGAGAGTACCAAACCCTATCTTTAGAAAGACTCTTGCTCAGGAGAATGACTGGATGAATCTCTTGAACTTTGAATCATTGTGAATGGAATATAGAAGGCAAATTTTGGGGTATGACACATGCCGTTTAGGGATTGGATTGATTTCTTCGAGTTTGGTGTTGGGAAATCTGAAAAGGCTCTGCACTTGTCCAGGTTCGCTTCGATCCCTCTTTCTGTTAGATAGAAACCGAGAAATTTTCCCGCTCGGACCCCGAAGGTGCATTTTTCGGGATTAAACCTCATCTTGCACTTTCGGGCTTGTTCGAAGACTTTTTTGAGATGGACGGCATGATCGGTTTCCTCTTGGGATTTGACGATCATATCGTCCATGTAGACTTCGAGCATATCTCCAATTTCCTCTCTGAATACTTTGTTCATCATTCGTTGGTACGTTGCTCCGGCGTTTTTCAAGCCGAAGGGCATTACGTTATAGTAGTAGTTGCCCGATTCCGTCATGAAAGCCGTGTATTTTTTGTCCGTTTTAGACATGGGTATTTGGTTGTACCCGAATACACGTCCATAAACGATAGTAATTTAAAACCCGCAGAGTTATCGACTAATTTATCTATGTTAGGTAGGGGATAAGCTTCTTTTGGGCAAGCCCTATTAAGATCGGTGTAGTCAATGCACATGCACCATTTTCCATTAGCTTTCTTTATAAGTACAACATTAGAGAGCCAAGTAGTATACTTGGCCTCTGATATGAATTTAGCCTCTAAGAGGTCCCTAACAGCTAATTCAGCCGCAACCGTTTTCTCCGGGGACTGCTTTCTTCTCCTCTAGGCGATGGCCTTGCACGCGGGATCGATCGTCAGGTGGTGACATGCTACATCCGGGTCGAGGCCGGGCATCTCAGCCGCGCTCCAGGCGAACAGGTCGGCATTCTCCCTGAGGCAGGCCTTGAGTTGTCTTTTGGCTAGTTCGGGCAGGTCTGTCTCGATCTTGACTCCTCTGGTCGGGTCATCACCGAGGGCTATCAGCTCGAAATCACCGTCGAGGATCGGGCGGAGACCCTCCTCTGGTGTCTTTGTGTCTGTTTTCCCCTCGGATTCTTTATGGAAGCGGCTGTCCAGGTCGATGGTGTCGACGCGGGGTATAGATTTGTTGGGCTCGGGACCCGCGTTGGCTGCGACTTTGTCTTGAGTGGCCGCTTTTATATAACTGAGGCCCTTGGCGGAAGCTTCGAAACACCTTCTGGCCGCTTCGATGTCTCCGTGGAGCGTTGCGACTTGTCCTTTGGCCGTGTAGTTTTTGAGTTTGAGATGCATGGTTGAGGGAACAGAGATCAGTTCGGCCAGCGTCGGGCGTCCCAAGATGCATTGGTAGATTGAGGGGAAATCAATGACCAGGAACTGGACTTTGACGGTCCTCGCGGTTTCTGCCGACCCAATCGAAACGATAAGCTCGACGAATCCCCACAGTTTCGTCACTGTGCCATTGAAACCTTGTAGGTCTGAGCCCACGTAGGGGGTGAGGTGGCTGTCGTTTAGCTGCAACGTTTTGAATAGCTGGGAGTACATGATGTCCACCGAGCTTCCTTGATCGACCAATATGCGGCGTACGTCAAAGTTGGCCATTCAAGCCCGAATAAGGAGGGGAATGGTTCCGTTGGGTGCTTCGCCCGACAATTCTTCCTTGTAGAATGAAATGGGGGATGAGCCTCCCTTGGCAAGGTCGAGAGTAGCGGCTTTGCTCGAATTCGCTAAAATTAGCTCGTCGAACTTCCGTTTTACGGATCCAACGGTGAGTTTGCTGAACCCTCCCCCGGAGATGACCATGGCGGAAGGGAAGAATTCCCAAGGGCTGTGAGGAGAGAGGGTGGAGGACACCCGAGCCCAATCGGGGAGTTAAAAGTCCTCCGGTCTGGTGATACTCATGGCCACTCGCATGGCGGGCGTATCTTCCGTCGGTTTCTCTTCGACGACCGGTTTGGCTTCCTTGGTGGCCTCTTGCTTTTTCGCATACTGCTTCAAGTGTCCTTCTCAGATTAATATTTCTATTGCGTCTTTTAGGTGGATGCCGTCTTCGGTGTTATGTCCGTGGCCTTTGTGGAAATGGAAGAACTTTGATTTGTCGACGTTTGGGCGTGCAGGCATGGACTTTGGGAAACGGACCTTGCCCGTCTAAAACTCGGCGTTCGCGCACACATTTAAGATGCGTTCCCTCAACGCGTTCAGGGGGGTGTACTCCCGGAATTTTCCCGCTGGTGCTTTGTAGTCTTTAGGGTCTCGACCTTTATCTTCTTTCTTCTTATCGGATCCTCGGCGAGAGTCGTCTTGACGGGCACCTTTAGTATTTTCTTCCTGTCTTGAGTTGTGGACCGCGTGAGCAGCTTCTTTTTCCTCGTATTGTATGTATGCTTGGGCCTTGAGGAAGATTTCGTCCAGAGTGGCGGGTGTCTCGATCCCGACGGCTTTGGAGAAATCTGAGCGTGGTCGGAGACCCCGCTCGAGCAAGAACTTCTTCATGTGGGCGGTTGTGGACACCTGCACGGCCTCTTTGTTGAACCATTCGATGTAGGCCCGGAGGGATTCGTCTTTCCCTTGGATGATGGCTTCTAGGGAGGCTTCTGACTTTGGGTGTCTTCGGGAGGCCGTGAAGTGCCTAGAAAAAAGCTTTCCCAGCACTTTCCATGTGATGGATTTATTGGGCAAACTCTTGTACCAGGTCATGGCTCCTTTGCGTAGAGTGGTCGGGAATAACTGGCACTTGATTGCGCCTAGCACCCCTCTGTAGTCCAGTAGGGCATCGATGTTCTCGATGTGTTCTTCTGGATCGGTTGTCCCGTCGTATGTGCCCAGTGGCGGGGGCTTTTCAAGACCGGCCGGTAGGGGTGCTTCAAAGATTGCGTGTGACAGAGGGCCCCGACGCTCTTCCTCCTCGTCGCTGGCGGAAGGAGTGGTGGACCGGCTGCGACTCTGCTTGTGTCACCTGCGGTTGTCGCCGCGTTTTGCGGGAGGTGACTTGGATCTTCTTGTGTCGAGAGCGGTGGTCGCTTGACCCTTTCTTGGACATGGGACCCACGTTTTCCCTGGGGGAGGGGGAACGAGGGCGTTTATTGGGGACCGTGTTGCGATGGGAGCGAGTTTTGTTGCCGGGTGGAGTCTTTGAGCGATGTTTCTGCTCGAGTGCTCCGATTCTGTCGTTCTGCTGCTGGATGAGGGCGTTTGTCTGCGCAAGGGCGGCCAGAACGGTGGCCATAGTCTGGTCCTAGGGAGTTGGACCCTTGGAAGAGAAAGGGTTCTCCAGAACCTCTTCGTGACTGTCTTTGCCGCTGGTATCTCCGAGGTGATGGACGGTATCGTCGTGGAAATCCTTCGGGGAAGGAGACGCCGTGAGGCTGTCCCGAGGGACGGTATTTCTGGGTGGAGGAATGACAACAGAGATGTCGTTCTTATTAATCATTGTAGCGTCCAGAGAAGAGGAGTCTTCATTGTTGCTAGCCATGAATGATGGTTGAACTAGAGCTTTGGTTTCTGAATTCTTGCAGAGGACAAGAATGGATCAAGAAATGCAAGAAAAGGAAACGGGGGCTGAGGAACGGTGAAGGCTTGAAATCCTGAGCGGTTGGAAGGGGAAAAAATGATTGTACCTGCAAGGCACTCTGATGCCAAAGTAAGTGTTTGAACAACAAGGTACAACAAAGTGAGAGGTTTTGGGTAAGAAAAAGATTACCTTGCCCTCAAGGTTTAGAGGGCTATTTATAGGATTATTCCATGCGAAAAAGGCTCCACTTTACCAGGCGCTAGGCTAGGTAATACGCAAGATGGCTGCTACCGAGCACGAGGCTGTTGCGTGCTCGGTTACGTCTAGCATTTGCCCGGAGGAGGAGGCTGTCGTACGCGCGGACAGGGTGCTCTGGGCCGAAGGCTGGATTGGCCCAATTGAGGTAATTGGGCCGGTCCAGAACATCTACCTTTAGGGAGGGAAAGGTAGAGTGACGTTAGGCCAAAAAATGAATAAGACAAGAGAAATGATGTTTCTTGGTAGCAAATATTTGTTTTGTGGTTGATTTTAATTATGAAAATAAGTTTAATCGCGCTTGGCGGGGGTAAGACTCGTTTGTCAAAAATAAAAGATTTGCGCTTGGTAATAATAGTCTGTTTGATAATTGTTTTGGTCGCACATAGGCAAAGATCAAGTTTTATTAGTTTTTCATTATTTTTAGGTGGTAGACAAGTATTTGAATTAGAACAAGGCATACGCCTCATGTTGGTTTACTCGAGGATAAAAAGGTGTGCACCCAAATATTCACTTTTTAATTTAATTTAATTTAATTTATTAAATAAAAAGTATTTAAAGATCGTTATTAGTATACATAAAACAAATGCTCAGCTAGAACGAGGCATGTGCTTAGTGTTGGATTATTCAGAGAATAAAAAGGTGTACACTTGATTACTCCCCTTTCAACCATGTTTATTTTAGAAATATAAAGTTAAAAGCGTTAAACGGCAATATTTTTTATGGAGGAAGAATGTTCGACTAGAACGAGACGTACGCTTCGTGTCTGATTATTCGATGAATAAAAAGGTGTACACCAAATTATCCCTTTTTCAACCATGCTTATTTATAAAAATTTGAAAGTGTTTAAAAAAAGAGAAATAAAAAAAATAAATTAGAAAAAATTATTTAAGGGGGTTGCACTGCTAAATAATGGAGTGTAACGAGGTGTTGTTGTTTTTTTATATATCGGCTTTGAGCCCAATAACTAAAAGAAAAAAGAGGGGAATGTGTTTTTTTTTTTTTTTTAAATCGTGGGCTTCTCAATCAAATAACACAAAATAGAAAAATAAAATTGAGGCTGCCTTTGCTAGCGGGGTGTATATAGCTTTCTATTTACATTTTTTACACAAGTAACAACCAATTCTCTCCCTCTTTCTCTCTTAACAATAAACAACACATTAAATGTAGCAACATGAACAGTTTTACATGAACAACAACAAGGTTATTACAACAGCAAGAATAACTAACACTAACCATAGCACAACTTAAGCATTTCCATGAACCTAATATCTAAACATGAAAGAAAGTTCTTATGTACAACAATAACACCATAACTATAACAACAACATAACTAATCTCATGAACAACAACAAAATCATAAATATAACAACGACGTAGCTAATTTCATGAACAATACATAGCTAATCTCATGAACAACAATAACATCAGCAACATAGTTAATCTCGTGAACAACAACAACATCATAAATATAACACCAACAACTACTTTATGAACATCAATAACAACACAAAATCACAACATGTATATTTGAAAAAATATATTAACAATAAATATTTCATCAAACTTACAAAACAACACCATAATATTTATTAAAAAAAAGCAATAACAACTTACATACTTTCTTTAATTGCAAAAAAAATAAAAATGAAAGAGGGTGTGAAGTTGAAGATTAAAATGGTAGAAGTTTTATGCATGTGGTTTTAGTGTATGAAGAAGGGTAGTTGTTATAAGGTTGAAGAAGATGATGAATAGTGGTGGTTCTGGCTGAGGAAGATGATGAATAGTGGTGATGAGAAGTGTTTTCTTTCTCTCTTTTTTCACTCAAATTCTCTTTCTTTTTCTCTGTTTTTTTGTGATATCTCTCTTTATCTCAAACTCTAATCTCTTCTATTCAAAAGTCTCTCATTTTCTCATGATAATATTTAGCTCATATATGGTGTAACTACGGTTTTTGTGTTGTTCAAAGTGGAGAACAAGATTCTACATAAGTACAACAATATGGGTTTATTGTGTATAGGCATGTAGCTAGTGGTGTTGCTTGTAAATGGTAGCAATTCAAAGAGACAAAAAAAAGTGAAGAAAAGAAATGATTCTAAGAGGAAAACCATTTTTGTCTTTTTTTACCTTTTTTAATATAAAAAAAAAGTAATACTAATAAGATAAAAAAAGTAAATAAATATGTTTTTGTATTTTTCTTTAATTTTTAAAAGGGTGAAAATTAATTAAATAATCAAAATAAATAAAAAAATATAAAGTTTTTTAAATTCTTTTTCCACAATTAAGAGTCAAAAATGAATAAAATTTTCAATTTATTTTTTATTAGAATGCACAAACTAAAAACCTAAAAAGTTTTAGATCCAGACAAAATTGGGTGTTACAATTTATAAACTACATTTCATTAACTACATATATAAAAATGTAGTTAATTTTAGAAAACAATAAAATATTTTTTTTACCAGACGGTTTATTTAAAGTTACAGCTTGCACAATTCTTTCCACTGTGGAAGTACATAACCATAGTTTCTTATCCAGTCTAAAGTTATGTCAATGCAACAATCATTCTCCTCCTCATCAAATTACATGAATGACATCTACTAAATTATTTCATGAGTTCTATTATGAAGGCACCACTTTTTTTTTAAAAGTAAACATAATTAAATTACATAGAATGAAAAACTACCTCTATCTCATTAATTTTTTATTAGGATTAAATTACTGTTGATTCTTCAATCTCGAAATCATGTTACGGTGTACATTTTGAAATTAATATAAAATCTGATCATGTATTAAAAAAATATGAACCAATTAAAAAAAAATATTTGAAGATTGATTCATATTCAGTCAAAGATTAACAAATGTATAAAAAGATTTAAAATTATATCAAAGTTAAGCATAAATCCATTTCAAACAATTTGAAATTTTTAATCTAATTTTCAAATTTAAGCCATGATAAAATAAAAATTCAATTATAGCATAAAATCCTATGCCCTACCGTGATAACACCTAGTGAAAAAGCCTATAAATGGAAAACACAATTTTCATAAGGAATTACATTTCAAAGCAAAATTCATAACTATAATATATTTTATTGTTGTTGTGTTTTACCATAAAAATTGAGAAAATAAAAATAATAATAAACTAAAATAAAATGAAATATGGACAACTTCATCTCACTTTCCATAGTTTAAAATTGTTATTCATTCAAAAGATTTAAATTATATATCATAGAGTTAAAACAAGAATTCAAACAATAAACAAAAAGAAGGCTTAATTGGAACTTTGGTCCCCCTATTTTGTATTTTTCTCGATTTTAGTCCCCCATTTTTAAAATCACAATTTTTGCCCGCTTTTGAGTTTTCTATTGAAAAAAAGACAGAAATATGGACTAATTTTGCAGAAAAAAGCAAAATAGGGGGACGCAAATTGCACAGAAAACTTTAAAATGAGACTAAAATAGTGATTTTTAAAATAGAGGGATTACAATCAAGAAAAAGACAAAATAGGGGAACTAAAGTTGCAATTAAGCCCAAAAAGAAATAATGAGAACTTGTCTATCTATAACTACCTCAATCAAACCATTGTTTTTTATTTCTAAGAGACTTTTAAATTTTAATAATGAGTATTTTAGAAATATATAAAGTAAGGCTATGACTAAAAAGTAATCAAGTCTGTGAAACAAAATTATTATATTAAAAAAATGACTGCCACCATAAAACACAACAATGATATAGAATATAAAAACATATATAATAGTAAATTAGAGAATAAATATTTTTTTTTATTGTTGTTGAAATATTCATTCTAAATATTAGGTTCTATATAGTTATATTATTAAAATAGAGATAGCATAATGGTTGTCAAACATAAAGTATAGAGAAATACTAAGTCTGCATTGAATATTTACAAACTGTGAATGACAATGTTGCTATAAATAAAACAACACAAGCTTGATTTTTCAAAGGGTGTTTCTATATTTAACTAAAACAATATTTTTTGAATTTTAAGAATTAACTAAAAATTGAATATTGAACCTCTATTTATTCTTAATAACACAAAGTTTTTTTTTTAATTTTAAAATCAACAACAATGATGCAGATGTTCAAATTTGAATTATGCACAATTCAAAATCAATGTCTTCTCTAATTTCAAAATCAATGCCTCTATTTTTTCACGTGTTTTTTAGAGAGAGAAGCTCCAACTTCTCTCTAAAAAAGACTTAGCGTGTCTTTTTCTCTTTACTCTTCTAGGATTTTAGAGCGCCGTTTACGGTTGTTGCCTCCAGATCTATCTGGTTTCTCTCCAAACGTGTTTTGGTCTACCCTTCTCCGTTCGCGAGAAGTTGTTTTTGTTCTCTTTTTCCCTCTGCTTCTTGTGTTTCAACCTGAGTTGTTGTGGTTGTTTCCCCCAAGATGGAGAAATGGAAGGAGTTTCCGCTATCAAAGGAAGAAGAAGAAGGTGTCACGGCAGAGATTGAAGAAGCATGCGAGGACGAAGTCTTTCAAAGGACCTTGGCGGCGAGACTATGGACCAATAATCCTTTCAACTCTGGAGCCTTTATAAACACAATGCTAGGAGCCTGGAAACTCAAAAACCCAGCTGAAGTGCAGGAGCTGAGTAAAAATATTTATCTCTTTCGTTTTGCTACCAAAAGAGATCTGGAAAGGGTTTTGAAGAATGGACCTTGGAGTTTTGACAGAAATCTCTTAGTGTTAGCTAGAGTGTCCGGAGAAGAACAACCTTCAGAAATCAATATGCATTTCGGAACCTTTTGGGTAAGAGTTTACGGGTTGCCCCTGATGCTCAGATCGGAAGCAATGGCCAAGAAGCTTGGAGGAATCTTGGGGGAGTTCGAAGAAATGGATCAAAAGGAGGCTCATAGAAATGGGCGGTTTTTGAGGCTAAAAGTGAAAATGAATCTAAAGAAACCACTCAAAAGGGGGACAGTGGTTCGATTTAAAGAGAAGAACCTGAGAGTGCACTTCAAATACGAGAGATTGCCCACTTTCTGCTTTGTGTGTGGAAGGATTGGCCACCAACTGAAAGACTGTGAGGAAGTAGATGAGTTCAGCGAAGAAGGCTTCGAAAACTTGGAGGAACAAGACTTATCGTACGGAGCGTGGCTTCGCGCATCTCCCTTGCCCAGGACTCATGAAGAGCAAAAAAAGAAGGAGTCTAACTCAAGTTCTTGCAGCAAAATCCTGTTTAATTTATCTTCAGGCCAGAGCAGGTGCGAAGAGAAAGGTAAAGGGAAGGAAGGAGACGAAGGTGAGGTAAACCAGAAGAATACTTGTCTAACTTTGGAAGCTAGTGAAAATGTGGGGGATCCAAAGGCACATGAAGGACATCTAAAAAGGAATGTTTTGGAGGTAGAGGCAATGGCAGAATCCTTTGGTGCAATTGACATCTCAAACATAGGACAGGCATCGGGCAAAGTTCAAAAGGATGGTGCTTCGAAGAAAAAGAAGTGGACACGCAGACAAGTTGTTAGGAAAGGTACTCAGGATTCGAAGAAGAAAGTGGAGATGGAAATTGGGAAAAGAAGTCTGGTGGATGTCATGATTATCGATGGAACTGTTGAGAGTCATGGTGTTATGGAGAAAAGGATGAAAGGAGTAGAAGGGCAACAAGGAACTGCCACAACAAAACCAGAGGTGGTGTTGGAGGACCAACACCGCCTAGGCCAATGAAGATCCTGAGTTGGAACTGCAGGGGGTTGGGGAGTCCCCGTGCAGTTCGAGCCTTGCTAAGGCTCACCCTATTGGAAAATCCCAACCTCATGTTTATCATGGAGTCTCGCTTAAAGAAGGATGAGGTTCAGAGAATCAAGTTCAAAAGTGGATACAAGTGTTGTTTTAGTGTGGATTGTCGAGGAATAGGGAGGGAAAGAGCTGGAGGTTTGATTCTCTTTTGGAAGGAAAGCATTCAGCTGTAGACCTCTCTTACTTTGCGAACCACATTGGTGGATCGGTGGGGGATTAGGTGGACCAGCAAAACTGGTTTTTCAATGGTGTTTAAGGACACCCTGAAGAGCCAAACAAGAAGCTTACTTGGGATCTTATTCAGGAGGTGGTCAGCAATGGTGGTGATAGAGTTGTATGCTTTGGGGACCTAAACGATATTGTGTCTGAACAGGAGAAGGTGGAAGGGAATTCTAGGACATCTTCTCAACTTTTAACTGGTAAACAAGTGCTGGATCTGGGTGGTTTAAGTGGTCTAGGTTTTCAAGGGCATCCTTATACTTGGACTAATGGCAGGAGGGGACAGAATAATATCCAATGTCGTCTAGATAGGGCTGTTGCTTCCCAAAGCTTCTCAAATAGATTCTCACCAGTTAAAGTCTTACACTTACCAAGGTTTGGCTCGGACCACGCAGTGCTTATGATCGACCTGGAGGCGGATTTAGGCAATAGTAACAACAGAAAGAAACATTTATTTCGCTTTGAAGAGGTCTGGAGCAGATATAAAAGATGTGAGTCAAAGGTTCGGGAGATGTGGAATAGTGTCCCTGGGAATGGTGTCTCAAAAATTGCAGGTATTCAAGGTATTGAGGATCATTTCAAGGAGTACGGGGTTAGTGCTATTAAATAAGAGCTGAGACGGATTGAAGCCAATGTTGCAGGAAGATTCCAATTGGGACTCTAGTGAGGAAGCAATAGCTTCTCATAAAGCCCTAAAATCTCAACGAAATAATCTGCTGCAAGCTGAAGAAGTCCTTTGGAGATAGAGGAGCAGGGCAGTTTGGTTACAACATGGAGATAAAAATTCAAAATTTTTCCATAAGAAAGCGGAGCAACGAAGGAAGACTAATTTGATTAAGAAACTTAAAGATGATGCGGGTTTTTGGTGGCGTGGAGACGAGAATGTGGAAAGGTTGCTGGTTAATTACTTTTCTGATTTGTTCACTTCCTCTTTACCAAAAAACACAACTGAAGTGTGCTCTGTTGTGCGAGGCAAAGTCACTGAGGAACATTTCAGGTGGTGCGAAGGAAGATTTACTGCCACGGAAGTCCAGGAAGCCCTAAATCAAATGAGTCCCCTAAAGGCACCTGGACCAGATGGTCTCCCTGCTTTATTCTTCCAGAAATACTGGCACATAGTTGGTCAAGAGGTGTGTAGTTTAGTGTTGTACATTCTCAACAACAACAGAGATCCATGCGACATCAATTGCACTCACACCGTTCTTATTCCCAAATGTAAAAATCCTGCTACACCAAAGGATTTCAGGCCAATCAGTTTGTGCAATGTGGTGATGAAGTTGGTTTCCAAGACAATAGCAAATCGTATAAAAAGGATTCTACCGGATATAATTGATGAAGAACAGAGCGGATTTGTTAGTGGGAGGCTTATTACAGACAATGCGTTGGTGTCCATGGAATGCTTCCACTGGATGAAGAAAAAGAAAAAAGGAAAGAAGGGGGTGATGGCTCTTAAGGTAGATATGTCCAAGGCCTATGATAGATTAGAATGGACCTTTGTGGTGGATGTTCTCTCAGCGATGGGTTTCCCAAATAGTTTAGTCAATTTGATTAGACGGTGCATCTCTACCGTGTCCTACATGATTCTTATAAACGGTCATCCTAGCAGAATCTTCATTCTGGAGAGGGGTTTTAGGCAAGGAGACCCACTCTCCCCATATTTATTTATAATTTGCGCTGATGTTCTTTCAGGTATGTTGAAGAAGGAAGCTATGGCGAGAAGAACGCGTGGAATTCAAGTTGCGAGACAGGCTCCAGTTCTCACACATCTGTTTTTCGCAGATGACAGCCTTTTGTTTTCAAGAGCTACACTCCAAGAAGCTGATACAATATGTCAACTCTCATTTCCTACCAGAATGCTTCAGGACAAGTTGTCAACCTAGATAAATCAGAAGTATCTTTCAGTCAAAGTGTTCGTGAAGAGGATAAAAATATGATCCGTGCAAGGATGGGGGTAAAGACTGTTGCCAGCCATACAAGATACCTTGGCTTACCCGTGATATTTGGTAGATCGAAGAAGGAAGTGTTCTCACTCGTTGTTGAGAGAGTGTGGAATAAAATTAAGGGATGGAAGGAGAAATTCTTGTCTAGAGCTGGTAAGGAAGTACTGATTAAAGCAGTTGCCCAGGCGATACCAACTTACGTTATGAGCTGCTATAAACTGCCAGATGCCATTTGTAATGAGATTGAAGCTATGTTGGCAAGGTTTTGGCGGGGGTCTAAAAATGGAGAGAGGAAGGTTCATTGGCTAAGTTGGGATAAACTGTCAAAAGCTAAAAACAGTGGCGGATTAGGTTTTCGTGGCATCAGTGATTTCAACAAGAGTCTCCTGGGCAAGAAATATTGGAGGTTGATGGACTGTGAAAGTTCTCTAGTGGGAAGATTTTTCAAAGGGAGATATTTTCCAAGGTCATCAGTGGATAGAAGCTGTAGTGGTTTCTCCCCAAGCTATGCATGGAGAAGCATACTCAGCGCAAGGGAGATAGTGCATAAGGGCTCGAGATGGAGAATAGGGGATGGCAACCAAATTAAAGTTTTTGAGGATAGGTGGCTGCCTTCAAGTTCTGGCTTCAAAGTTCAATCACATAGAAGGGTGCTTCCTGAGGATAGTAGGGTCGCAGATCTGATTGATGAAGACTTAAAAATTTGGAAGAGAGACATAATTTTTCAAACCTTTGATCATGAGGAAGCTGTCCAGATTGTTAGTATTCCCCTGGCCAGGGGTCCTTTGAGGGACAAAATGATTTGGCACTTTGAAAAGTCTGGTGAGTATTCGGTTAGATCTACTTATCATCTCAGTTTGCAGGTAAAAGATTCCTTGATTCCTGGACCGTCTAGTCCTCCTTGCAAGAAGCTATGGCAGCAAATATGGAGAGCTACAGTCCATATCAGAGTGAAGAACTTCCTCTGGAGAGCTGCTAAAAACATTCTGCCCACAAAGCATAATCTAATGAAAAAAGGTATCAGTCTTGATCCTACTTGTTCTCTCTGCAATAAGGATGTGGAATCTGTCCATCATCTTTTTTGGAGTGTGACTTTGCTAAGGCTGTATGTTTCTCCTCAATCCTAAGTTATAGAATTCCTACTCATCCGGAGTTCAATGATTGGATTCTGAGTTTTCTTTCTTGTGGAGACGTGCTCAGTTCGCAAGTTCTCTGTTCCCTGGCTTATAGAATCTGGCTTGCTCGTAACTCCAAATTATACCAAGCTAAGGTTTCATCGCCAGTCACAGTGGCGGCAAAAGCTGTGATTAGCGTAGAGGAGTTCAACAATTGGAACGTTGCTACCAGAAGGGAGAACCTGGATAGTATTGCCCCAGAGCAAAGCAAGAAGGAGGTCCATTTCATCCATGTAGATGCAAGTATTTCTGATTCTGGCACGTTGACCATGGGATGCATTATTAAAGATCATCATCATAACATCTCTTTATCTTCCTGCAAAAGAGAAGATGTGTCAGTTGATGTAGCAGTTGGGGAGGCGATGACAATTAGGTGGGGTCTTGGATTGGCAACGGCGCTGCGGCTGGAGAGAATAGTGATAAAGTCTGATGCAAAGGTGGTTGTGGACTGTGTCAATGATATTCAAAAGTGTGCAGCTTTGGATCCTGTGGTTTTTGATATTAAATCTATGCTCTCTAGTTTTATCTTCTCTTCTCTTTTATTTCACAACAGAAACTGTAATGTACAAGCCCATAATTTGGCTAAATTAGCTTATGTGGTAGGTTCTAAGACTTGGATTGGGGTCTATCCATCTTTGGAGAACCCTCATGTTGTACCAGCTGCTGTTTCTTAATGAAATTATTTTCCCATAAAAAAAAAGAGAAGAACCTCACATATTGAGGCCGTCGGAAACGATGTTGACGACCGTAACCAAGTTCCTAAACTCACATCATAACTCTATTAATTAATTAGAAATTGATCTTTTTAAGAACATATTCATTAGAAAAATTTTCATTAAGATGCATCGGGTCCCCTCATAGTAGAGTCTAATGTGTTTTCCACTCATTATAGATGTTTTGGCAGTCTAGGATGTTATTGAATGTCAAAATATTATGGAAGTTATTTGTGAACAGTATTAAAATATCTTTTTCATTTATGTGGAGATACCATCTAGACCTTTGATTTTGTTTATCTTGCTTTTTTTTTCTTTCCTTTTGCTGGCTATTTAATGTAAATATTTTGTATTTCAGTCTCATTCTAGAAGGCGAACACTTTTAATCCTTTTTATGTTTGGATTGATGGAACATAACGGAGCGGAGCAAAATGGAATATAACGGAGTGGAGTGGAGTGGAGTGGAACGGAACGGAATAAAGATCTCACTCCATTGTTTGGTTATTTTATTTAAAAAATGTCATTCCATCACATACACCCCAAATTGGATGAAAAAAAAATGAGGAATTGGAAGGAATGAGATGGAATGGATACCATCATGTTCCATTTCATTCCATCCATTATTTGTAAATCCAAACGATAAAATCTTATTAAATACCATATCATTTCATTCAATTCCATCCCATACAACCAATCCAAACGTTGCTCCACCTAATTTCCTCTAACTTGAAGTTAATATTCAACTCCTTTTCAACATCTAAAATATTTTGAAAGATCTCTTATGTTGGAATTTACTTTTGACAGGGCCTACATAGGATCACTAAGTCATTGTCATTTAGTGATAAAAAATTTTAGCCATTTCTTTTAAGCCTAATATGACTCATTATATCCCTAATCACATACATAAGATTTATGAATTATTCAAAACCAAACTAGTTTCTCTCTAACTCTTTGCCATCCAAAATCTATAAGAAATGCTCAATGACATGTTACTAGTTTTTTTTTTTATCAAATGTAGATATAAGACGAAGTCCAGAATAAAATATTATTTGGTTATAAAATGAATAGATTAAAAAATAGTAAATTAAATTTTTACAAATAATATATTGTATACTTTTTACCCATCTCTGATCCATTTCATTGATATAGAGAAAAAATACAAGAAAAATGAAGCTATCATAGAAGCTTTATCCGTCTTGTATATTTTTCATAGCAACACAAAGTATATCAACTTCATTGTCCACAAATATTTTCAATAAAAGGTACGTTACGGAAACATTTTATATGTTGTTATGTTATTGTATGTTGTTGTTATTTTGTTGACAAGAACAAAACATTTCTAAGTTACAAGAAAAAAATCTTCTTGAGACTTAGCAGTGTTTTATTTTTGTGAATCTTGTAGCATTAATTTCTTATGTAGATTAATAGAAGATCTAATTGAGTTTATTATATCGTATGTAGATTGCTTGTTTCACAAACCCTTCACATAATATACATTCAATTTAGTTGATTTAAAAAATAATAATATGAAATTAAGTTATATTTGAAAACCAACTTAGATCAATCAACGTTTTTTGAATTGCATGCATCTCGTAATTCATATTTAGCTCTTTAACATAGACAACTTGGTTTGATCTCCTAAGTTCTTCACAACAACGATTCCTTCTCTTCTAATTTATAATGATAAACATCAATTTGTTGACTAATTTGGACTCATCGTCTTCACTATAAACATCATTATTGTTTGATGATTATTACAATGGTATTGATGATGATGAATTCGAATTAATAAACAAATTGATGTTTTTCAAAATAAACTAGAAGAGAAGGAACCGTTGTTATGAAAAACTTAGGTTATTGAATCAAATTCTTTATGTTAAAGAGCGAGAGATGAGTTACGAGATGCATGAAATTCAAAAAACAATGGTTCATTTAAGTTGTTTTTCAAGAATAATTTGATTTCTCTGATTATTATCTTTTACATCAACTTGAATTGTTTATATGTTCAATGAGGCGTAGGGAAAAATAAGTAATCATCATATTTTATAATAAACTCATGTATACATACCTCAATGGTTAACTTTTATAACCGTGATGAAATGTTAATTCTTATTCTAATTTAATTGTAGTTGTTGGGTTTCGAATTCATGACCTTTATATATATCACAATGGTTATTAAAGATAACCGTTGTGATAGATAGCGCACTTCCTATTTTATCACCACAATCACATGCCCGTAGTGAAAAGCAGCACACTTACAATCAAATGCTACCTCACAACAGACATATGACCGTTATGATATACATTTAATAGCCGTTGTGAATAGTGTTTTCCATAGTAGTGGTAATTTCTGTTCAACAATCTCTATTCTCAACTTAACCAAACATTATTTAAGTATACATAAACTAAAAATTATTATATACATATATTAAAATGTGAAAAATGTAATTAAATTTTTAAAAGGAAAAATATTTTTTTTATCAAACTCTCGTTTAAAGGAACAACTTGTTGAACTCTTTTCAAGTATGGACAATTTTCTACCTATTCACAACAATCATTTCTTATCCAATATAAATGTATGTCAATTATACAACCATATAAAACCATTATTTGCCACATAAATACATTTTCACCACGTTATCAATATTCATATGTGGCACTTCTCAAAACGCATCTTAAAATATTTTATCTCTATTAAACTAACTTAATAACTCTTACCTATTCAATTATGATTTTATTTTTCTTTAATATTCTTTTGTTATAAAAAATAATTACATAATAAGATTTTTATCTCATTACTTTACTTCTTTATTCCAAAATTCTATAAAAAAAATTTATATTTGAATTTTTATTATTATGTATATCATTAAAATATATAATATTATTTTCTTCTCACCAATAAAATCATGTTATTATTTTTTTTATGATACAAAATAAATAATTTTATTTACATCATATACAACAAAAAACTGTTTACAAAATATATATAATAAAAGTTTTGTACAATTATTTTCATTTTTTTCAAAATTTTTACCCAAAAAATTTATATCAGAATTTAATTTTTTTATGTTTATTTTTTAAATATATAATATCGTTTCTTTAAATATAAATTTAACTTATAATTTAACAAATAATTATGAATTACAATTTAATATATATTTCTTACTTATAATTTAACAAAAATCATTATATTATCATGCCAGGACTTTAATATCAATAACTATTTAATATATATATCTTAATTATTATAATTTAATTGAATCTTCCAAAATAATTATATGTTGTTTATACTATCATTATATTCTTAACAAAAATGTATTGTGAAATTAAACATAAATTTTAGAATCAGTTACATATCACTATAAAAAATAAAAATTTAATATATAATTTATATAATGATAAATTTTATAAATATTATAAATAATTTAATATATAATTGTTGATTTTATATAATGATAAATTTTATAAATATTAAACTTTGAATTACTTAGAAAACATAACGTTCATAATATACCACCAATAATAACTTACTCTTAATGATAATATAACTGATAATTAAATACAATTTAATTTTTTTATTATGATTTAATAGATATTACTTATATTTTATAACTGAAGTTCTTAATAACTTTTTAAAAAGAATTTAAAAAATTAAATTGGTATTTAGGGTCTGTTTGGTAAAAATAGCGGTTGTCTGATAGGCTAGCTGATAGCTTATAGCTTATGACTGATAGCTTATAGCGGATGGTTGAGACTGATAGCTTATAAGCTCATTGAAGTGTTTGGTAAAATTAACTATTCAATTAAATTATAAATGTAAAATGACATAAAAGATATTTAATATATAATTATTTTATTTTAAATTAAAATAAATTATAAGGGTTAAAAATGAATTTTAATTGAAATAATAAGGATAAAAAAGAAAAAAAAAGTAATAAGCTATAAGACATAAGCTAAAACGCTATTTGAAATAGCGTCTGGAAAATAAGCTATAAGCTAGTAAAATAAGCTATAAGCTCGTGAGGAAAAGACCGTTATCAAACGGGTCTAAATTATCATATGAGCTTATAAGACGTAAGACATAAGCTATAAGCTCAAAAATATGTCTTACCAAACAGAGCCATATTGTTAGTGTAAAAAAAATTATACCATCAATGTATGTCAATTATATATCAGTTATTTTCTTTTAAAAAACTCTATTTTCTAAATATTATATTTTAAACTAACATTTTGAAAAAGCTATTGACATACTAATATAATTTTGAAAAATATCAACATTGTAGATATTATGAAAGATTAAAAAATAATTTATTATGGATATTTTACTTTCTAATGCAAAAATTGAGCTAGGTGGCAATGCGAGTATTGGACATGGTACATAAACTTAGTTTTTTTTGAACTAGTGGGTTCATCTTAATTTATTGATTTGGTAGGATTTTTTATCATATTCCTTGAAAAAAAATAGTTACAAGAAACTTTTTGGCTTTATGATGCAACTTATAATTTTTCTTTTAAGCATTATCTATAACAAAAGGATCAAAACTTTTCCTTCACTAGCTATTTCTTGGATGTTCATATCGATCTCGCTCTCGCACAAGCTTCCATAGAAAAAAATGTTTGAAGATAGAGAAATTGTAAATCTTATCTTTTCAATAATAAAATATTTCTCCATCAAACATATTAAGTTTGATTGAGTAAAAGGTATTGATTCTATCGCTGTTATCATTTGTATGATCAAACATATGAAATTATAAATCTTATACTCTTTCATAGTTAAAGTTTTAAAATAAGAGACTAGAGCTCTGATGCTAACTCAAGATAAGAAAGGGAGGTTTAAATTATGTTGACTAGTTTAAACTTTTTTGGCTTGTTTCAAGTAAACTAAAATCAATCACTAGCTTTGAAGATAAGATGAATGAAAAGAGATTAAACACTCATGGTTTATCCTAGTTGACTCTTTTATTACAGAGCAACGTTCAATCCCCTCACACTGAGAAATTTTTATTATAATTAAACAAATTACAAGATCACAAAATTATTTCCTGATCCAGTTAACCTATATCTCATATGTATCCCAAATATATCTATTATCCCTTTGAGAATTAAAATCAGATAAATGAATAAGAGAAGAAGTGCCTACAAATATCACTCAACATATAATATACTCCCTCTGTCCCAAAATAAATATCACATTTGTAAAAATTATTTGTCTCAAAATAAGTGTCATCTTTAGTTTCCAATACAATTTTAGTTTTGATCTTTCAATTCTAACCTCTAATTAATACTCTTCATTTACTATTTCTCTCACATTACATTAATGATGATAAGAATACAATAATAACAAATTTTTAATCTTTGTAAAAGTGTCAACTATGACACTTATTTTGGGATGGAAGGAGTAAACAACTTTACATAGAAATACAAGTGTTTTAATATTCCAACAAAAAGTATATTTAGTGAAATCATTTGCTTGTTTCTTTATTGACTTTTAGTAGATCTTCTTTTCTATGTTATTCTTTTGAATGTCCATTTTATTTCTTCTTAAATTGATTCTTTAAATTTTATTCACAAGATTTTTCAATCATTGTATTTATTTATATGTAATGAATAAAATTGTAAAACTTTTAGTCTTTATTTCTATTCTTTATGACTATTGTGTAAAATTGAGCTTTTTATAAGGGAATAGCTGTGATCTTTGTTCTATTTGCAGTAGACTATTTTGTGTTTTTATGCACATAACAGGTTTTGTCGCACATGACGTTATGCCTTTTGTCACGTAGAGTGTGTACCAATGTACATTTTGTATAATTGCTTAGCTATCTAAAATTTGAACTTTGAGAGAGAAAACAACTAAGTTATTCTTTCAAAGAATAGGAATTTATTGATGGTTTCCAAAGAAACAACTCATATAAGATATCAACTTGATCTTCTTCCACATGATCCAAATGTTGACTTTTTTAAGTTTGGAGATTATCATGGAAACTTAATGACTACTTGATTACATATGATAATTGTTAAGATACGAAAGACTAAGAGGCATTTGAATAAACCATGTGTTTTGTAAAGCACTACAGAGACTTTATTATATATAGAGAGATTACAGCTAATTACATAATACAGTCGATGTGGGACTATTCTATATACAAATATTCTTAACACTATATTTACAAATATCAACACTCCCCCTCAAGCTTGAGCATATAAGTCAAATGCACCAAGCTTGCCACATATATAATTAGTTTTGGGACTTCGCAGGGATTTTGTAAACACATCTGCTAATTGATCATTGGAGTTGACAAAACTTGTAACAATTTCGCCTGATTCAATCTTCTCTCTGACAAAGTGACAATCTATCTCAATATGTTTGGTTCTTTCATGGAAGACTGGATTTGAAGCAATGTGCAATGCAACTTGATTATCACAGATAAGTGTCATTGATCTCGCTTCTTCATTTTGAAGTTCTTTGAGTAACTGTTTTAACCAAATGAGTTCGCATGTTGCCATTGCCATGGCCCTATACTCTGCCTCGGCACTTGATCTTGCAAATACATTTTGTTTCTTACTTTTCCAGGATATAAGGTTTCCTCCAACAAGTACACAATACCCAGAAGTGGATCGTCTGTCAATGGGTGACCCTGCCCAATCAGCATCAGAGTATCCAACTATCTGAGTATGTCCTTTATCTTCATACACGAGACCTTTTCCTGGAGCACACTTGATGTATCTCAGAATCCGGACAACAGCATCCATGTGTTCTTGGCAAGGAGAATTTAAGAATTGGCTTACCACACTAACTGCAAAAGAGATGTCCGGACGAGTGACTGTGAGATAATTCAACTTTCCAACCAATCTCCTATACCTTCCTGGATCAGATAGAGGCTCCCCTTGATTGGGTAGCAATTTGACACTTGGATCCATAGGAGTATCAGCTCGTTTAGCGTTCAACAACCCTGTTTCTTGCAAAATATCCATAGCATATTTCTGCTGGGATATCACCAAGCCATCTTTAGATTGGGCCACCTCAATTCCCAAGAAATAGCGGAGTTTACCAAGATCTTTTGTTTGAAATTGATTCGAGAGATGTTGTTTCAACTGGAGTATTCCTTGATGATCACTGCCAGTTATCACAATATCATCCACATATACAATAAGATAGATACACCTTTGGGAAGAGTGACGATAAAACACAGAGTGATCAACTTCACTACGGACCATACTAAACTGTTGTACTACAGTGTTGAGTCTGCCAAACCAAGCTCTCGGAGACTGTTTAAGACCATAAAGAGACCTGTGTAGCCTACAAACCATTTGTGAGGACTCCCCCTGAGCAACAAACCCAGGTGGTTGCTCCATATATACTTCCTCTTCAAGATCACCATGTAAAAAGGCATTTTTGATGTCAAGTTGATGAAAAGGCCAATGTCGAATGGCTGCAATGGCTAGAAGAAGTCGAACAGATGCCATCTTGGCTACAGGTGAGAAAGTATCACTATAATCCAACCCCAAAATCTGAGTGTATCCTTTGGCTACCAAACGAGCTTTAAAATGATCAATCTTACCATCTAGACCAACCTTCACTGTGTAAAGCCAACGACAACTTACTAAAGATTTCCCAGGGGGTAGATGAACCAGTTCCCAAGTACCACTGCATTGAAGAGCACACATTTCGTCAATCATTGCTCGCCTCCACTCAGGGTGAGATAAGGCTTCACATGGAGTGTTAGGAATAGAAACAGAAGACAAAGAAGACAAGCAAGTATACTGCAAAGGAGAAAGACGATGATAACATAAATCAATATAATGTGGAGAAGGATTTCGTGTTTGACGTATACCTTTTCGAAGAGCAATCGGGAGATCGGACTCAAGTTGCGGGATCGGATCCGTTGATGGCGAAGGCGTCGAAGGAAAGTCTGCAATGACCTCAGGGACAGGTACTGCCTCAGGAATAGGTACGATAGAAGTGGGTTGGCGATGTTGATATGTTTGAAATGGACGAGTAGTGGGAGGGTCAACCGTAAGGCTAGAATGGTGGGGGATAAGGGGAAATGAGACTTTCGGAAGAGGTGTAGGAGTACTTTCCTGAAGGGGTTCCGGAGTTACTTGGCTGGACTCGAAGTATGGAATTGACTCGAAGAAGGTAACATCGGCCGATACGAGGTATCGTTGTAGAGTATGTGAGTAGAAACGATATCCCTTTTGGGATCGATGATAACCAAGAAAGATACACTTTAGTGATCGAGCTGATAGTTTATCAAGACCAGGAGAGAGATTGTGTACAAAACACGTAGACCCGAAAACTCGAGGAAGAATAGGGTGAAGAGGAGAGTTTGGAAACAGGATTGAGTGAGGGATTTTATTATTAAGGACTGATGAGGGCATGCGATTAATGAGGTAACATGCCGTGAGCACCGCATCCCCCGAAAACCGGAGAGGAACATTACCATGGAGAAGTAGGGTCCGAGTCGTTTCTACGAGATGCTGATTTTTACGTTCGACTACCCCATTTTGTTGAGGTATATCAGGACAAGATGTTTGGGGCAGAATACCATTGGATGACATAAAAATTTGAAATTGTTGAGATAAATATTCGCGTGCATTGTCACTTCTTAAGGTACGGATAGACAAGCCAAATTGGGTTCTTATTTCTTGATAAAATTTTTTAAAAATAGAAAACAATTCTGATCTGTTCTTCATTAAAATAGCCACGTACAACGTGAAAAATCATCAGTAAAAGTGACAAAATACCTAGACCTAAAGGTAGACTCAGTACGCGAAGGACCCCAAACATCGGAGTGAACTAAAGCAAAAGGGGACGCAGCCCGTTTATTGACTCGATTGGGAAAGTGACTACGAGTATGTTTCCCTAACTGACAAGACTCACAATGTAAACTAGATAATTTAGATAAGCTGGACACCATCTTTTAGAGCTTGGGAAGACCTGGATGACCTAACTGCGCATGTATAATGAGTGGAGAATCTGTGGCAGAGCATGTGGTGGATGACGCAGAGAAGTAGTAGAGGCCTTGAGACTCACATCCGACGCCAATCGTCTTCCCCGAACTCCGATCCTGCAAAGTAACAACACTATTAGTAAAGGTGATAGAACAATTAAGGGCACGAGTTAAACGACTGACTGACAGTAAATTAAACGGACAATTAGGTATATATAGGACAGAAGTAACAGAGAGAGATGGTAGGATTTGAACAGTACCAATCCCTTGGGATTGGGTTTGAGAACCATTTGCGGCGGTTATACTAGGTAAGAAACCAGAGGTAGAGATGGAAGAGAAAAAACCTTTATTACCGGTAGCATGATCAGATGCACCAGAATCGAGGACCCAAGGACCAAGAGGAGATGATTGAGAGAGGCAAACAGATGAATTACCAATGTGTGCAACCGAAGTCGTGGAACCAGAGTTCTGATTAGTCTTGCACCACCTGAGAAAATCGTCGTAGCTTGGCGTAGGATTTTGAAGTGAAGGTGAAGTCTGCATAGTATCGGGATAATCAATTTGAGCTGCATTTACCTGACGTGGAGGTCTGCCATGCAGCTTCCAGCAACGGTCGATAGTATGCCCAAGCCGATTACAATGGTCACACTTGGGACGAGGTTTGGAGTTGGATGACCCTCCTCGAAGGCGATTTTGATTGTTTCCAAGAGATGCAAGGGCAGCAGTGTCACCTGGTGTTGGAGCAGCAATAGATGGAGGAGAAACCGGACCAAACTCATGAGGTGTAGCAAAGCACAACAGTTGTTCACTAACTGTATCATAGCTAGGAACAATAGTACCTGATAAAATCTGGTTACGAACGGATTCGAGTTCTGATGGTAGTCCTTTAAGTGCCATGACCATGAAATATTTACTCTGCTGTTCGGCATGAGCTGTTGCATCTTTTGCGTAAGGCATGAGGGTTTCATAACTTGCTTTCAAGGCATCAAGCTTACTCAGATAAGCTTGCACATCCATATTTTCCAACGTCAGTGTGTTGAGTTTGTGGATGACATTGTATAGAGAGTGAACGTCGTTGGAAAAGACTTTCTTGGCCTTTTCCCATACCTCATAACAAGTGGAGTAGGCTTGGTACTGAGCTTGGAGGTTAGGTGCTATGGAAAACCACAACACAGTACACAGAGAGGCATCAGTTTTCTTCCATGTAGCAAGTTTGTCGATTGCAATGGCAGACAATTTTGTGGTTAGGTGCTTTTCAAATCCCTGACCGTAAAACCACATATCGACGGTACGAGCCCATATGTTATAGTTTGCTGATCCTGTTAGTTTTTCACATGGGATCAGCGGAACTTTAGTAAACAAGTCTCCCATAGCTTCAAGTTAACAAGAACGGGGCTGTTTGAACTGGAGGGTAGATTTTTGCGAGTCAGAAGAATAAACCGAGAGCGGATCTGCGATCAGAGAACAAAACCGAGCCAAAAAAATTTTTTTTTTGCCGATGAACAGTACCGGTTGATGAATAGTACGCGCGATGAACAGTACCAATATAGTCGCCGAAAAAAGGACAAACCGGAGTGATGACACGGTTTGCAGAAGAAAATTTCTCACCGGAAGACAATAGGTCAACCGGGTAAAACACGACGAAGAATTTCCTCTTATTAGGCTCTAGATACCATGTTAAGATACGAAAGACTAAGAGGCATTTGAATAAACCGTGTGTTTTATAAAGCACTACGAAGACTTTATTATATATAGAGAGATTACAGCTAATTACATAATATAGTCGATGTGGGACTATTCTATATACAAATATTCTTAACACTATATAATGTACAACATCAAATTTTCAATAATGTGCATCCAAATGATGCTTCAACAAATACATTTTTACTTGCTTTGTGTGTGATAAAATATTTTATATTCATATAGAAAAGAAGATCATTTATAAAACTTATTTACTCTTTGCAGAAGACATATTTTTTTACTCTATGTGAATACTCTTCTACACATGTAATAAATATTAGTTTATAAGCATGTTCCCTTACATTATCTTATCATCAATACTAAACAATACCAAATTAAAGAGTATTATTATTCAAATCATTATTGATTCATCAACCTATTCAAAAGATATGTAGTAGTTTCCATTGTTTCACCTCGGATAAATTTAAGCAATGATTTATTTTTAAACACACTCCTCGCCGTGTTCATAATGACCATGTCATTCCTTTTTCTAGTATTGTTATGTTATGGTGTGAGTGATGGTGTCGCCTCATGAATAATCTCTTTTTTCACAAATAATTTTTAAACAAATATGACAATAACTTTCTAGTGAGCTCATTAATTAATGTTATAACTTTTATATTTTTTACACATTCTTATTTTGTTGTAGTAGTTTCTCCCTCTACTTCTCCATTTCACTTTTCCTCTTTTATCTTTATAATTGGATTTTGCTTTTATTGCAACTTCTAAATTTTTGTTTGCACTTTTTTCATTCATTCTTTATCATGTGCTTTAAGACAAACTTCCAATTATTTAATGCTCATGTTTATGAAGTTGTTTGACTCTTGTGAGATATTGGATCAAACTCTAGTATGGCTGAAGGGTAGCTTCTTGGTTCAACAGTTCGATTGGGTTAAGCATGAAGTCGAAGGTTGTTCACATGCTGGTGTCGAAGTGTACATGCTGGTGTCAAAGATGGGTCGAGCATACAGGTATCGAAGATGCTAGGGTTATTGGCATGTTAAATTAGGTTTTAGTGTTTAAACCCTAATTTGTTAAGTTAGCTTGTTTATTAAGTTGGCTTGTATAATGAGTCTTGTGGAAAAAGCCCATTAGTTAGTATGTTAGGTTTTATTATAAATAGCATACTAGTCTTTCATCATTGCAAGATGCAAATCCTAATTTAGGGTGAGAGAGGTTATTTTTGATTCTTGTAAACTTGTAATCTTGTTTTCTAAGAGAAAGTAAAGAATAGCAGTTATAACCAATTCTTGTGTTCTTCTTCTTATTTGTTCTTTATTCTTCCCTTGCATTATACTTTGTTCCTGACATTGAATTCACAACAAATTGGTGCGGTGAGCGTGGAGAAGATGCCTTCAACAAAGTATGAGATAGAAAAGTTCACTAGAGTGAATGATTTCGGTCTATGGCACTTGAAGATGAAAGCCCTACTGGTTCAGCAGGGTTGCTTGGAAGCGTTGAAGGGAGAGGCAGCCATGAATGCAGAATTGATGGCAGCGGAGAAGACGAATATGATCAAGAAAGCATACAACGCAATTTTGATGAGCCTTGGTGATAAGGTTCTCCGGCAGGTATCAAAGGAGACGACAGCATCAGGGTTATGGGTGAAACTTGAAAGTTTGTACATGACTAAATCGCTGGTAAATCGACTCTACCTGAAGCAAGCTTTGTATTCATTCAAGATGATTGAAGACAAAGTGTTGGCTGAGCAGTTGGACATGTTCAACAAGCTGATTCTTGATCTTGAAAATATTGATGTGAAGATCGATGATGAAGATCAAACGCTATTACTATTGTGTTCTTTTCCTCGATCACATGCTCACTTCAAAGAAACTCTCCTGTATGGAAGGGAGTCTCTGACCTTTGAAGAAGTTCAATCAGCCCTGTATTCTAAGGACTTGAACGGATGAAAAGAGCATAAACCTTCGAATGTTGGTGAAGGTTTGGCCGCTAAAGGAAAATTCTTACGAAATGATGGTAAGTTCGACAAGAAGAAGGGCAAAATTCAGTCGAAGTCTTACAGTGGCGAAGCATCTGGCATTCGATGCTATCATTGTAAGAAGGAGGGTCACACAAGAAAGGTGTGCCCTAAACGCCTGAAAGATCATGAAGGTAAGGATAATGGCAATGCAGCCATTGTTCAAGATAATTTTGAATCATCTAATGTTCTTGTGGTTTCAAGCAGTGACTCGAGAAGAGAGTGGATTATGGATTCAGGTTGCACTTGACACATGACTCCAAACAAAGACTTGTTCGAGGAATTATGTGATCTAGATGGTGGATCAATATTGCTGGGAAACAACAAGGCTTGCAAAATTATAGGTATTGGATCTGTGAGATTCAAGCTCCATGATGAGTCAATAAGGTTGTTAACTGAAGTCGGGTATGTTCCTGATTTGAAGAGAAATCTGCTTTCTCTTGGTGAATTCGACAAAAAAGCATATGTTTTCCAGGAGAGAAAAGTATCCTAAGAGTCATGAAGGGGTTGAAGGAAGTCTTGAGAGGCGTGAAGAAACAAGACTTGTATACCCTTGAGGCCGAAGTTGTAAGTGGTTCGACAAATATTGCATCCACGAAACCTTTGTCGAAGATAGAAATATGGCACATGAGATTGGGCCATGTCAGTGAAAGGGGTCTGGTCGAATTAGGGAAACAAAATCTGCTTGGTGGAGACAAAGTCGAAAAGATGAAGTTTTGTGAACCCTGTGTATTTAGAAAATATTGCAGAGTGAAGTTCAACAAAGGCAAACAAAGAACACATGGATCCCTTGATTACATCCATGTTGATCTTTGGGGGCCTGAAAGGTATCCATCACATTCAGGAGCAAGGTATTTTCTATCCATAGTTGATGATTATTCCAGGAAGTTATGGGTATTCATCCAGAAGACTAAGGATGGAACTTTTGAGAATTTCAAAAGTTGGAAGACTCTGGTAGAAAATCAGACTGGCAGGAAGGTTAAAAGGTTGAGAACCGACAATGGCCTGGAATTTGCAATGAGGCATTCGACAGCTTTTGTGCTGCCTCTGGTATTGCAAGGCACAGAACTACTGCAGGTACTCCTTAGCAAAATGGTTTGGCTGAAAGGTTTAATGGAACCATTTTGGAGAGAGTAAGATGCATGTTGACTAGTGCTGGGTTAAAAAAGGTGTTCTGGGCTGAGGCTGTTTCGACAGCAACATATCTGATAAATAGATGTCCTTCGACAAAGTTAGATATGAAGACACCTGAAGAAGTTTGGTCGGGACATCCACCAAATCTCGACAAACTGAGAGTATTTGACTGCGTAGCCTATGCTCACATTAGGCAAGACAAGGTCGAACCTAGAGCTCTGAAATGCATGTTCATGGGATACCCTGAAGGAGTCAAAGCTTATAGGATATGGTGCCTAGAGCCAGGTCACAGGAGGTGTATCACAAGTCGAGATGTAGTTTTCAATGAAGCTGAAATGGCTTTCAAGAAAACTGATGATGATGGTCGAAGTGCAGAAGAGCTGGAACATGTAGAGATTCTTGTTGAGGTGGAGCAAGTTAATGCTGAATTGCATATCCCTGATGAAGTCGAAGAAGAAGCAGAAGATGCTGAGGAAATTGAGGAAACTGTCGATGACTACCTATTGTCAAGAGATAGGTCGAGAAGAACCATCAAGCCACCTTAGAGACTTGGGTATGCAGATCTTATAGCTTATGCCTTAATCTCTGCAAGTGAGGTTCTAGACGAAGAACCTAGAGACTACAAGGAAGTTATGAGGAGTCGAAATAAGACTGAATGGCTAAAGGCCATGGATGATGAGATGAAATCTCTTCACGATAATCATACTTGGGAACTGATAAAGAAACCTGCTGGGGCAAGGTTAGTCAGTTGTAAATGGATTTTCAAAGTTAAGGAAGGAATCAAACGAGTGACGTCGAAAAGATACAAGGCAAGGTTGGTCGCAAGGGGTTTCACTCAGAAAAAAGGTGTCGACTTCAATGATGTATTTTCTCCTGTTGTGAAACATAGGTCCATTCGAATGTTGCTTGCCATGGTGGCACAATTCGATCTTGAACTGGAACAGATGGATGTGAAAATTGCGTTCTTGTATGGTGATCTAGATGAAATGATCCTGATGAGGCAACCTGAAGGGTATGTCGAAAAGGGGAAGGAAGATTATGTGTGCAAGTTAAAGAGATCTTTGTATGAGCTGAAACAATCTCCTCGGCAGTGGAATAGGAGATTCGACAAGTTCATGGCACGCATAAGTTTCATTAGAAGTCAGTTCGACCACTGCGTTTACTTTAGATTTCAACCCGGTAATTCATTTGTTATTTTGTTGCTTTATGTGGATGATATTCTCATAGCAAGCAACAATGTCGAAGATGTAATGAGGGTGAAGGCTGAACTCAATAAGGAGTTTGATATGAAGGATCTGGGAGCTGCTTCCAGAATTCTTGGAATTGACATTCGAAGTGATAGAAGAAGTCGAAGCTATGCTTATCTCAAGAGGCATATCTATAAAAGATTCTCGAAAAATTTGGTATGTCTAATTCGAAGCCAGTTGTCACTCTAACAAACCCTCAATTCAAGCTGAGTATTGATCAGTGTCCCAGTACTGATGTTGAAAGAGCCTATATGAATAGCATTTCATATGCTAATATAGTTGGTTCTTTGATGTATGCTATGGTCTGTACTAGACCCGACATAGCATATACAGTAAGTCTTGTAAGCAGGTACATGGAGAATCCTGGAAAGGCTCACTGGCAAGCATTGAAGTGGATTTTAAGGTACATAAATGGGTCCCTGAACAGAGTCCTAATTTATGGTGGAGCCTTGGGTGAAGATAGTAAAGCAGTCATCGAAGGATATGTCGGCTCTGATTATGCAAGTTGTATGGATTCCAGAAAATCTATTTCTGGATATGTTTTCACTATGTTTGGCACAACAATTAGTTGGAAAGCAACACTTCATAAGGTTGTTGCCCTATCAACCACTGAAATAGAGTATATTGCCTTAACTAAAGCTGTGAAAGAAGCATTGTGGCTTGAAGGTTTTGCAAATGAGCGGAAACTTCAAGGTCGAGGTATCAATGTTAAATGTGATAGTCAAAGTGCAATACACCTGTCAAAGAATTCAGCCTATCATGAGCGAACTAAGTGTAACACCCTTCTAAACCCCGCGGAAATTAATAAAATAATTCAGAGTAAAACATGAAAACAAGGGTGCCACAATTCAATTTAAAACAATTTATCATAAATCAATTGTCATGCTTCACTTAGGAACGAATCATCAATTTAACAAAATCATGTTTTTACACAACGGAATATTTATCATACGGATAAGCATAACATCATCTATGCAATATCCCACAAAATTAATACAATAACAACACAATGGAGTAACATCAAATAGACTCTAAACTAGCGTTCCCCAGTGTTACAATATCAGAGCATGACACTGACGCTATACTTAAACAAACTGGCCTATGAGCTATCCTCACCAAAGCCAAAAGCCGTTACTCGCCAATCTGAAAGGTCAACAGTAAGGGTGAGTCTCATTCAAATTAACAAATGTTATTGAATCATAAATAATAACACATCATAGTTACATCATTCACCCCATTGTTTCATAAACAGACATTCAGACAAGTTTCATCATCACAAAACAATCAACCAACACATCATCAATATTTATAACACTGGAATATATCCAATCATGTTATAAAAGTTATGCATATGAATGCAACTGACACTATGCATGTGGTACCAACATCATTATCAAATGGGAATAACCCATGACCGATCCAACATCATCAAGATACGGCCCTACCAGCACAGATTCCACACAATGGGAATCATGCCCTTTACTGATCCAACACATCATCATGGATACAGCATCATCAATGAATATGAATGAATGCAAACATACATGAACATACTTATACCATCGTCAAGTCTATGAGTAACATCATCAAATACTCATTTCATCATCATCATCATCATCAAAGTATGTTTATATACATTAGCATCGTTTAAATACAATCAATCATCATCATCATCATTAAAGAACATACATGTATCCACATCAATCATCATCATCATCAATAAGGAATAACATACATGCATCCACATCATTCTAAAACAAAGCAATCATCATCATATAATTCTCAACAAATCATCACATCATAATGTTTTTCAAAACAACATCTTATATTGTCACATTTCATCTTATATGTCAACAATACGTCATCCATCCAACAAACAAGATATTCACATCATACTCACATCATCACAAAACTATCTCATAGGATTCATCATACCAACAAACAAATCATCACAGGAATCATGTTTTAAACATAGCTTGTATCGTTACATCTCATCATATATGTCCACAACACAACATTCATCAAAACAAGCAAAATTGTGAATTAAAAATAATCTCGAGCTACTGCTCATTTCATCATCCTAACATTAAAGAATACTTCATAAACTTCACCCTGCTCGAAACGGCGCTTAAAACAGGCCAACGGTTCAAAAGATACGCATCTTTAAACTTTTCAAAATTTACTAGCAGCACGCGGCGCCACACATTGTTCGCGACGCGCTGCCAGGAAACGACGCCTTCGCGGCGCCAACAAGGGACACAGCGTGAAGTGAGTGAAATTATTCTCCTCAAGTTTTCTGCCAAGCAGTTCGCGGCGCCAACAATTGGACGCGGCGCGAACAGACCAGATCAGAGATTCCCATCGCAATTGACAGCATACGTAGCTGAATCCCAAATTCCTCTACCTCGACCAAATCGATTCAAGTTGATCAAACACCACAAAACAGCCACACAACATATATCATACACACATATAACATATATTATGCATCATCAAACATCATACAACACCAAATTCATGGAAATTCATCAAAACATATAATTATCAACAAACATCCCCAAAATCCCAACTCTATCATACGACTCAATTGACATGAAATAATATATCTATATCAGTCCTATTATCCATAACCCGATAATAGATGTTAATCGGAAGAGTCCCCCCCTTACCTTAGCCAAGAATCTGGACTTTTCCCCTTCTTCTCCATCAAACCCGTAAGCCTCTTTTCTTCATTTTCAGCAAGAATTCCCAATCTTCAAACTCGCTTATCTCCTTCATCGAGAACCTCCCTAACACGAATTAATATATCAAATCGAAGGAAATTTCGTATAGAATCTGAATCTTCGAGAATTACCTGATTTGGAGTTACGAGCAGGAAGTTATGACCCATTTTGTGAGGGCTGCACCATGAATACGAAAATATCTTTTCTCCATGAGCTCTCTCCCTCTTCCTCTTAGGTTTTCTTCCTCTAATTTCCAATTTCTTTATTTTTTTCTTATTTTATGAAAATAAAGCAAAATAGCTTTAGTAATAGGGCCTACCAATCACACCCCTTCCATTACTAACCACAACTTGGCCCAATAGCTTATTTTACACAATTTCCAACTTAAGTCCAATTAAAATACCAATAATCTAAGAAATTAATTTAAACTCCCATTAAATTAATAAAATGTAAAATATGGGGTGTTACAACTCTCCCCCACTATAAGAGTTTTCGTCCTCGAAAACATACTTCCAGTGAAAAGTTTCAGATAGAGCCCTTCATCTGACTCTCCAGTTCCCATGTAACATTTCCATCAGTCGATCCTAAGAAATCCATCTGACATAACCAACAGGAAGCACATCTCACGCATTCAATCTCAGCTCTTACGTCGCATTTGACTATCCAAAGGTGCACTACTCGTTATACTTCCAAAAGGTTAACAACAATAGAACATTGAGGTACAACCCATACAATACGCCCAATAACTAAATAATATAATTACGCAACCATGGTATGATCACATTGATCAACACTGCAGTAATGCATTCCATCTACCAAACGTACCAACCTTAGACACACTCTTCCATCTGAGCGATAAAATAATACTTACACTTTTCACCAACTGCTTCCTTCAAGAAACTCAATACTCATATTCCTATACAATTGAATTCCAATTATCTGACTCCTTTTAAGTCACACCATCAACTATCCAACATGTTACATTCCGCTTTCGCTATACTACTCTGATTACTCATTACAATCATCTATACCAATTGGATTTCTTAGCTTTGCCCAATTCCAACTCTCTCTACTCATTCGTTTAAAATCCTCCTTGACCATACATGGTACTAATTTACCACTTAGCAATACTTATACTCATTCCACAACAAATTCTTGAGTTACTACATCTATTAAGACATTCCAACCATTGGAACGAGTACACATGAGTAGTTATAATCACACTCATCAGCCTCAATATACCATTGCTTACAAAATAGCTCAACTGAGTTCTGCTCTCTACTAAGAATCAAATCAACTCCGTCCTTCATAGAGTATAATTCTTCATTACATCTGGAAATCTACGGTAACACCTTACAACAGCATAAAATTATTATAGCATCATATAGTATCAACTTATCGTCTTAATTTTGTCGAATGCATACTCGTTAACTACGTACAACCATAATAACATATTCATCATCTCGACAATTATTCAAAAGAGTTATAATTCTTCGACACGACATCCTTACATCCACTAGATTCTAAATCCATTATATAGATCAATACATATTCTCTATGTAGGCTCCTGATGTATTAATTACTCACTTCCCACGAGTAGTACTCATAACACTACTCCACATCACACTTTCGCTGCGCGACTCTGAATACCCGTCTTAAGTCATTTATCCATCATGTTGCACTCTTTCATATCCACTTCTTCATAAGTTTACACAACATAGTGAGTGATTATTCTCATGGCTTAATATTCATCACTTCTTATACCATTAAGGTAACATAACAAGCTCATCTCATTTATATGATTCCGCCTACTATCAACAAGAGATTAAGGGTGATCAAGTCCTCAATTTGTCAATAGATAGTCGGCAACTATATTTAAGCATAAACCGTCGTTACTACATAATAGTGTCCTTTCTGAGTTTGCACCCAAACTCATTAACATCGTCATAGTCTAATAATTCACTTTGAGTCTTTACAACTCGCACACTTCCCACTTATTGGATCTTATCGGTGAGACACCGACGTCCAAACATTTTAAAAAAATCCTCTTCATAGTCACTTAGCATCACACACTTGTTAAGTACTTCCAACTTCACAATCACTAATATACTCGTACATTACTATTCATCTCGTTCCAAATCAAAATCCTCATCTTAGCAAAAGACCGCGACAACATTCATAACTCGTGGTTTTAATCTAAATCCCACGGCCCCTTCACGTCCAAGTATCATTCCACTCAGAATCTCAACAAAGTCTTCCTCACATCAATAGGTGTCAGAAATCCTCTATAATTCTTCTTCTATACATGTCATTGCTTTGGCATCATAAATACGACTTCAACCGTCCTAAAGTTTATTTCATCTTTACTACTAAGTCTCTTCTCACTAAAATCCATCGGCACTCAAATCATCTTTATTATCGAACATCTCATCAACTTATTCATCAACAACATGTTCTACTCAACGTCGTTTCAAACAATCGCGACAGTAGGCATTCTTATTCCACAAGTTTCACACTTCCGTAACCGACTTTAAAATATCTCCTCATAGGATCACCTCTACTGTATTTATAACTCTCCCATAAGGTAGAACATAATTTTACCTCTTCGTAGGCTCAAACGGTACATTAATCCGACACTCGGAACTCAAGATATGAATTTTCCAATCATTATCCGAAAAGGCAACACCGACGCCATGCAGCGACACTCTAAACGATGTCTCCAAAACCCCTCAAATGGTGTATTCAATTCTTAAAATTACTTCTCAACAAACCCTCTAATTATTCCTTCAATCCGTTCAACACTGACACTGACATCCCGTGCAGTACCAATAAACAAGTCTAGTTCTAAGAACAAGAGTAACCGCAACTTCACCTCTTTTCAACATCATCCTGTCGCAATTAAATATGTTACAGCTGCTGAAACCATTTTTATAACAAAGTTCATCTCGTTAGCTTTCCGTCGCTTCAAACGGAACTCAAATCGGATATCCAGAACTCCAGTTATGAATTTTCGAAGTTCTGCAGCTGTTCAGCAATTTTCCTGCGTTTTGCTTACGAAAATCTCACTCCAAAACTCATTCTCTTCAACTCGATCACATTCCAAACAGCCCCTTATCATATCTCTTCACTTCCAAACATTCTTATCACTTGAGCAACACATCCCATTGCCGAAGTGCGATTTCTGAAACATTACGACTGCAATCCTCTTTGCAACTTGCAGATAAACCTCTTCCGAGACGCAAGGCTACTCAACTGACAACTTCGCAGCCCCTCAGCAGAGCTGATACATTGCAACTTTCTAATTTTCCTCTCCTACAAATAATCATCAATTGCATATAATCATCCTCCCTCAAGATGCTCAAACTTAATTACCAGCCAAGTCCTAATTCCAAATCACCTTCAATTCGGGAAACAACAAACTCCAACAACGCTTGCACTGTTGCCAACAACAACCTACTGAATCAATCATCTTACAACTGAAACATAACCGAGAAGCGAAGCTTCTTCCCCACTTGTTTCAATCCAACACCTGCAACAAAACAAATAAGAACCGACAGTGATTCACTCACATGTCGCGTACCAAGGGATAATATGCCGATAGTATTCAACTGCCGTGCAACTCAACTGACTCGACAATTGGCCGGACGGACCGACCTGCTCTGATACCACTATTGTAACACCCTTCTAAACCCCGCGGAAATTAATAAAATAATTCAGAGTAAAACATGAAAAGAAGGGTGCCACAATTCAATTTAAAACAATTTATCATAAATCAATTGTCATGCTTCACTTAGGAACGAATCATCAATTTAACAAAATCATGTTTTTACACAACGGAATATTCATCATACGGATAAGCATAACATCATCTATGCAATATCCCACAAAATTAATACAATAACAACACAATGGAGTAACATCATAGAATATAAACTAGCGTTCCCCAGTGTTACAATATCAGAGCATGACACCGACGCTATACTTAAACAAACTGGCCTATGAGCTATCCTCACCAAAGCCAAAAGCCGCTACTCGCCAATCTGAAAGGTCAACAGTAAGGGTGAGTCTAATTCAAATTAACAAATGTTATTGAATCATAAATAATAACACATCATAGTTACATCATTCACCCAATTGTTTCATAAACAGACATTCAGACAAGTTTCATCATCACAAAACAATCAACCAACACATCATCAATATTTATAACACTGGAATACATCCAATCATGTTATAAAAGTCATGCATATGAATGCAACTGACACTATGCATGTGGTACCAACATCATCATCAAATGGGAATAACCAATGACCGATCCAACATCATCAAGATACGGCCCTGCCAGCATAGATTCCACACGATGGGAATCATGCCCTTTATTGATCCAACACATCACCATGGATACAACATCATCAATGAACATGAATGAATGCAAACATACATGAACATACTTATACCATCGTCAAGTCTATGAGTAACATCATCAAATACTCATTTCATCATCATCATCATCATCATCATCAACATCATCATCATCATCAAAGTATGTTTATATACATTAGCATCATTCAAATACAATCAATCATCATCATCATCACTAAAGAACATACATGTATCCACATCAATCATCATCATCAATAAGGAATAATATACATGTACCCACATCATTCTAAAACAAAGCAATCATCATCATATAATTCTCAACAAATCATCACATCATATTGTTTTTCAAAACAACATCTTATATTGTCACATTTCATCATATATGTCAACAATACGTCATCCATCCAACAGACAAGATATTCACATCATACTCACATCATCACAAAACTATCTCATAGGATTCATCATACCAACAAACAAATCATCACAGGAATCATGTTTTAGACACTACTTGTATCGTTACATCTCATCATATATGTCCACAACACAACATTCATCAAAACAAGCAAAATTGTGATTTAAAAATAATCTCGAGCTACTGCTCATTTCATCATCCTAACATTAAAGAATACTTCATAAACTTCATCCTGCTCGAAACGGCACTTAAAACAGGCCAACGGTTCAAAAGATACGCATCTTTAAACTTTTCAAAATTTACTAGCAGCACGCGGCGCCACACATTGTTCGCGACGCGCTGCCAGGAAACGACGCCTTCGCGACGCCAACAAGGGACGCAGCGTGAAGTGAGTGAAATTATTCTCCTCAAGTTTTCTGCCAAGCAGTTCGCGGCGCCAACAATTGGACGCGGCGCGAACAGACCAGATCAGAGATTCCCATCGTAATTGACAGCATACGTAGCTGAATCCCAAATTCCTCAACCTCGACCAAATCGATTCAAGTTGATCAAACACCACAAAACAGCCACACAACATATATCATACACACATATAACATATATTATGCATCATCAAACATCATACAACACCAAATTCATGGAAATTCATCAAAACAGATAATTATCAACAAACATCCCCAAAATCCCAACTCTATCATACGACTCAATTGACATGAAATAATATATCTATATCAGTCCTATTATCCATAACCCGATAATAGATGTTAATCGGAAGAGTCCCCCCTTATCTTAGCCAAGAATCTGGACTTTTCCCCTTCTCCATCAAACCCGTAAGCCTCTTTTCTTCATTTTCAGCAAGAATTCCCAATCTTTAAACTCGCTTATCTCCCTCATCGAGAACCTCCCTGAGACGAATTAATATATCAAATCGAAGGAAATTTTGTGTAGAATCCAAATCTTCGAGAATTACCTGATTTGGAGTTACGAGCAGGAAGTTATGACCCATTTTGTGAGGGCTGCACCATGAATACGAAAATATCTTTTCTCCATGAGCTCTCTCCCTCTTCCTCTTAGGTTTTCTTCCTCTAATTTCCAATTTCTTTTTTTTTCTTCTTATTTTATGAAAATAAAGCAAAATAGCTTTAGTAATAGGGCCTACCAATCACACCCCTTCCATTACTAACCACAACTTGGCCCAATAGCTTATTTTACACAATTTTCAACTTAAGTCCAATTAAAATACCAATAATCCAAGAAATTAATTTAAACTCCCATTAAATTAACAAAATGTAAAATATGGGGTGTTACACTAAGCACATTGATGTAAGGCTGCATTTCGTCAGAGGAGTAATCGAGTGTGGAGAAGTCCAAGTGCTGAAAGTTTCGACTGAGGACAATGCTGTTGATATGATCACCAAAACATTGTCGAGTTGCAAGTTTTTCCACTGTATGCATATGATAAAGCTGCATGAAGAAAGCTAGTTTGTTCCCTTGATGTTGTAGAGTTAGATCCAAGGTGGAGATTTGTGAGATATTTGATCGAACTCTAGTATGGTCGAAGGGTAGCTTCTTGGTTCGACAGTTCGACTGGGTTAAGCATGAAGTCGAAGGTTGTTCACATGCTGGTGTCGAAGTGTGCATGTTGTAGTCGAAGATGGGTCGAGCATGCAGGTGTCAAAGATGCTAGGGTTCTTGGCATGTTAAATTAGGTTTTAGTGTTTAAACCCTAATTTTTTAAGTTAGCTTGTTTATTAAGTTGGCTTGTATAATTGGTCTTGTGGAAAAAGCCCATTAGTTAGTATGTTAGGTTTTATTATAAATAGCATACTAGTCTCTCATCATTGCAAGCTGCAAATCCTAATTTAGGGTAAGAGAGGTTATTTGTTATTTTTGTAAACTTGTAATCTTGTTTTCTAAGAGAAAGTAAAGAATAGCAGTTATAACCAGTTCTTGTATTCTTCTTCGTATTTGTTCTTTATTCTTCCCTTGCATTATACTTTGTTCCTGACATTGAATTTACAACAACTCTTCACTTACTATTACAAAATGAACAAACATTACTGAAAGAGATCTAAAGATATTTTAAACCACATATTAATATGTGGAAATTTCACCACCATTTCTCATTTTCTTCACAAAAGTTACAAACTTTGTAAAGAATGCATTAAATTTATCCTTTTCCTCCGTCCGAAGCAACTTGTATTTCCTTTTGTGAGTTTGTAAGCCTACATTTTTTACTTTATCTATTTGACACCAACTTTCTTCAAGATATCTCAAATTTTCTATGAAAATTCCTCATTACAAACTCTTGAAAAGCTTATGAGATCAAGACATTGGTGGATGATGAACAACGCTAAAAAATATTTCTTCTTTATTTCCTTTTGGGAAAATCTTTATTCTTCGATTTGATTTTCACTGAAGAATCAACTTTTGAGTTTTACTAAATCACATTTCTTAATATCTAAACACTATCTTCATTTTTATGTGAAATTTGAATGAATCTTCACTTTGATCTAAGATATCCTCCATTCATTCAAAATTTCACATTTATTCACTTTGTCTTCAATTTCATCTTTAAAAAGTAAATGATTAATATCATAACTAAGCTAATGTGTAGAAATAGTGCTCTTAAACTTTATATCTTCTTTTTTTTCCTATGTAAACATCTCTTCTAATGAATGATTATTGTTTATCTTCCTCCCTTGAAAATAAATTTGCTTCTCACTCTTCCTCCCCTTATTAGTATCTTAACTCTGATATTATATTAATTATTCGGAAAACATCATAAATAATAGTGGAAGAGGTGGCGTGTCTCTTAATTGTGTGGTTGCTTTTAACTCAATGGAAATGTCTTTCTCATGACCCATAAGTTATATTAGAGTAGATCGTTCAATTAAGGAACTAGCTTCTTGTATCATAAATCTTCCTTACAAGATGGTCGTCAGATGACATGTCAATTTGAAATGTTTGTCATGTGGTAAGGGTGTCACTAACGGTATAAGTGTTTGTAGATGAAAGAATTTATGTTTAAAGGGAGCTAATAAGCGGATTGACTAGCACTTGAGAGAGAAATTAAAGTAGTGAGAATTAGATGTCACACATTGTTTAAAAAAATAGAGACTTGACATTTATAAGTGAGAAGATCATACATAAAGTAAGATTTTAAGTAAAGAGATAATATCGATCTCACTTATATAATTGTTTATATAATTATTTTTGACCCAATATAAATGTCCATCTCTTAACCCATCAAGAATCACTAACGTACTTGAATCAATTTAGAATATGGGAGATTAAGAATTTTCAGAGAGATGGAGAAAAACTATATTGAAAAGGATTGTTGAATATATAAAGTGTGCAATTGTTATTTCATTGAATTATTAACAAGTATATATACACACACTAATCACAACTAATGTGTTTCAAATCAGTTAACCACCTAACAAATTAATTCAAACACTTCAATATTTTTTATGATAAAGACAATTTTTGGATCTAAGTGATTAAACCTAAATATAAATGAGGTAGGGACACTATCCCCGTATTCAAGTAAATCATCTTGAGTCTAATATTTGACAAGGCTTCTGCAAAACTTGTAATGATATTTGGAATGACTTGTGAGAATCTTGACTAGACTTTGGATTATCTTCTGCACTTTATGTAGACACCTTTGGAAAAAAAGAAGAATATTTGATGTCCAATTGATATGCATGTATCAATGTCCGACATAGTTAGTGTTCGACTGTGTCATTATCGTGATCTATATTTATATCTGTGTTAGTGTTTCATATGCTAAACTTATTTTTTTACTGGTATGTAGACGAAGTGGTAATAACCACTAAAAATTCACAGACAATTGTAAAAGTCGTTGTTCAAACTCTGATGTTTCCGTCTAATCTAACAATATTGATATTTTTGTCGGTTGAGATAGGATTCGCAGACTTAATTTTTAGATGGATCAATTGTGAAATTGTTGTTTTAATGTTTACATGTATTATCCTCTAAAGTTTTTCTCTAATAGAATATAATTTATTGCGGAATGTTTGAAGTAAAAAAGATGGAACTGCAGTTATTTTTTGTTCAGTGAAGATGCTCGTGGGAGTATATGTCATGGTCCCCATGAAGAACACAAATGTGCCATAACTTGAACGTGACATGACCCTAATGCATATATAAAGTTAATAAAATAGTGGAACATCATTTCTGTGTCTCTACTCTCTCCACGTTCTTTACTTGTTTTGTTTCCCTTCTTTTGCTTTCCAACTTTTGTTTTTCTAACCAAACAAATCAAAAATTCTTATCATCATTGTACCACTCTCATATATTTACCATCATTTATTACTCTTTTCTTTCATACAAAAACAAATTAACCTATACTCTACTACTTGTACCCTTATATTAACATTTGAGTTTTTTTTTTTTTATACACAAAGAATTTACATTTATAACTATGTAGTATCAGATTCAAACTCATGCAAGTATTCGATTTAATTATGCGGTGTTGATATTTCGAAAAGTTTTGCAATTCATAATTGTTTATGTACTTTTTTTTTATCATTAGATAAAATTATCGTAATTATTAAAAATTCACATATAACTGTGAAAATCATGAAAATCAAAGTTCGAATTTAGGTGTTAACTTTCAACTTAGTAATAGTGATTTTTGCTAATTGAACTATAACATTTATGTATATTACATACTACCTACACTAAAGTTGTAATGTTGATAGTAGAATTTAAGCTAAAATAATATGAATTGAATTTTGTAGACAAAGAATTTACATTTATAACTATGTAGTATTAGATTCAATCTCATGCAAGTATTCGATTTAACTATGCGGTGTTGATACTTCGAAAAGTTTTGCAATTCATAATTGTTTATGTACATTTTTTTTATCATTAAATAAAATAATCGTAATTACTAAAAATTCACATATAATTATGAAAACTAGAGTTCGGATTTAGGTGTTAACTTTCAACCTAGTTGTAATGTTGATAGTATAATTTAGGCTAAAATAATATGAATTGAATTTTTATTGAACTAGTAGAACTCTAATAGGATATCAATCCCAATAACCATGGAATTATATACTTTCTTGAGGCTATGATAGTTTAATTTCAGTTACTTCTCTTGAATTTCCATTTTGCATTTGTGGTCTACTTGAAGTAATAAAGTTTTATTTAGTTCATGTAGGTTACTTAATAAAAAACACAAAATATAAGTATCCAAAAAAAGTATCTTTTGAAGTAATTAATAAGTAAAGGTAGCTTAGATAGTTTGAATGATCTTGGGATTGATGAATTCTTTTTAGTGGGGTTTTTTTTTTTTTTTTCATATAGAGAACATTATTAGTATGAAATTTTTTAGACTGATTGAAGAACTACAATAGATAATATATAATAAAAATTTTCTTCAAAATAATTTAAATTCTCATCTGTCTAGAGTTAGATTTTATAACATTCAAGTCAAGTTTAGTGAGTCATTTATTGTATATATTATACATGTTTTTTAGTAACAATTTTCTTATAATATTATCTAAACAAAGCATAAATTAATCATTAATGCATGGAATATAGCTATAAAAGTATCAAATAAATGTGAATAACAATGCTTTCTTTGGAAATAGTTGAGTGAAGAAATTTAGATGAAACACATGTCTATACATCCAAAGTGAATGGAACTATATCTGAATTAGAATATGAAGATGGATAATTCATTAAATAAAAAACCATAAAAAAAAACATAAATCATAATGAATTGCAAATTTATTAACATCCATTAAAAGAGTACAAAATTCATAAAGAAATAGCTACTAAACAACAACAAATTATCAAACTCCATTCATATACTTCTACATCTCTTGCTAGTTACCTTAGTAAGGTGAAACATGGATTGGAACAAACACTCTACCTCTTCATCCTTAACTACATACTTCAATTCAGTTGCTGCTGATGATCTCTTCATGATTCGAGAACGCGGCGAAAATGGTAGCACTTTCCTTTTTTTTCTTGGAGCTGGTGGGCAGTTTTGAAGAAGAGGAATCTTGTTTCTTGAACAAGTTGGTGTTTTGCATTCTTCAAACTCCTCCATAATAATCACTACCTCTTGTGCTTGAATTTGCTTTGTGATTTTTGCTTCTTCTTCTTGTTTGAGAATGCTTGAATATTCTTCCATTTTATGAGGAACTTGTTGCTCTACTTAGCTTGGTGTAGAAATGAAGTTCAACTAAGGAAACAAAATATATATAGTGTCAAAAAAAAAAAAAAAAAAAAATATATTTCTTTTGTACATGAGTTTAATAATGTAACAAACTGATTTTTATTTATTTAGAAATTGAGTATAAAAGCATTCAAACAATATGAGAGGTAGATGTTTGAAAAAAGTACATGGAAAAATTTGGCAGCTTTTGTTATAAGTACCCTTTTGCCTTTCTTGTTAAGAGACTTTTTGTAGAGCTTTTTGCTTGAATATTGAAACTTGAAAGTGTGTCAGTGATGTGGTGTTATAGTTGCCCAACGACAGTTCCATGTCATGAGAAGAACAAACAGACCTAAGTTGGCAAGAAAGCCACTCTTCCAATTCTATTTTCATTCACTTTCCTTTGGATTTTTTTGGGTAGCTATTGGTCTTATTTGCTTCAATTCTAACTTTTTTAAATTCTCTATTTTTATTTAACTAATTCATTTTCTATATGCAAAAGAGAGAGAGAGGGGACACTTACTAGTTACTATAATAATACAATTGATACATGATTGTTTGTACTATATAGAAAGCTATGTTCTTTTTTATTCATCACTATATACTTCTCATTAATTTAAATGATTTGTCCTTGAATGCAAGGGATATCCCACTTGAATTTTGGTACCAACCATTCTTCTCTTGGCCTTATTCAATGTTATTGTTAGTTTTGGATTTGATTTAATGTTGTTTTGGGTTTGTTAAAATTTTTTGGATTTACTTTAATTAATTAATTTAAAAAAAAATAGAATTATTATATTAATTAGTAATTTGATTAATATATAAAGAAATATTGTTGAATTTAATTGTTGAATGACCCGTAATGGATTGAGTCACTCTTTTGAGAAAGAAAGAATTATAGTAGGAAGAAAATAAATCAAAAGATATAAAAGAGTTAGAGATATAGAAATTGCACCAAGAGTTATAGAGGTTCGACTTACCATGGACCTATTTCTCTAATTTTAATTTCTTCTTGAGAGTTACACTAAAATAATATCTCGAGCTCAAAAAAATTATGCCCACGAATCTTATTAAAACAGATGAGAGATATAATTTGTATAGCATCTCTTAATATAAATAATATGTCAAACATGTATCTGTCATGATTGAATCCATTTGCACGAATATAGGAACAACGAGAAACTGATAATGCTACTATCATCTTACTGATAGAATAAATGTTAAGTATGGCCTAAAGAGATAGGCAGAATATATATATATATATATATATATATATATATATATATATATATATATATATATATATATATATATATATATATAAGGGATATTTTTACTCCAAGAGTAAGTTATCAAAACTTACTATACATCTTGACCATTAATTCTTCTCAATCTAATGGTTAAAAACAATAAATAATAGTTTTATCTCTCCATATTTAATTACTTATTATTTTTATTTATTAGATTAAGAAGAATTAATGGTCAAGATATGGATTAAGTTATAATAATTTACTCTTCAAGTAAGAATATCCCTCCTGAGGGCATATCATATGAGAATGACATATTTATATGAGAATGTGAGAATGAATCTGAACCATTGGATTTTAAAATTAATGGTGGAGATTATGGGTGAATCTTTTTTTTCTCTCTCCTACATCATTTATTTCAAAATGTAGGAGACAAAAAAAAAGATTCACCCATAATCTCCACCATTAATTTTAAAATCCAATGGTTCAGATTCATTCTCACATTCTCATATAAATATGGCATTCTCATATGATATGCCCTCTATCCCTCCTCATATATATATATATATATATATATATATATATATATATATATATATATAATGAATGTTAAAACTGTCATTATTATCACTCTTGTTCTTGATGAATTTTGTGTGTTTCACAATGCGAGAGTGCTAAAGAAATATGGAACACTCTCCGAGTTACTCGTGAAGCTACAACTCAGGTAAAAAGGAAAAAGGATGGATATATTAACTCATGAAGATGAACACTTCGTAATGAAGCTTGAAGAAAATATTTATAATATGGAAACACGCTTTATCCATATTGTTTATCACATAATAACCTTCTGGATCCATGTTCTTGTAGGTATGAATTTAATGATCCTTCAAAAGATCCTTTCTAAAAAATGTATTACGACAACACCAATGACTATTGTAGTCAGTGATGTCGGTGGTAATGTTTTTCCAACTCTCTGGTGATGGTGACCAAACTTAAAGACGTCTCAAGACTCATCTAGTAGGAGATTCACGACTACTTTGAAGTGCTAATATGATCGATGCATCTTCCAACGAATCTTGAAGGCCTCAAATTTGTGAAAGAGAGGAAGTGTGAAAGCTCGTTCGGTGGTGTTTGTCTGAGTGACTAGAGTTTTATAAAAGTAGAGAAGTAACTCCTAAGATGCTAAGGAAACTCACACACACATACACACACACATACACACACACACTTAAAACCTCTTTTTTGATCTATCAAAGATATTATTAATATTTCTAAGCCTGAGCCAATTGATTAGGATATTGTCAGCTTCCTTTTTGACGAATTTTTAAACTAACCAAACGATTGAGGCCTTAAGCCAATCAATTGGAAGACTTTTTTGAACTACCCAATCGATAAGAATCTTAAGCCAATTGATTGGAATATTTTTTTTAACTACCAAACTGATTTGTTACTTAAACCAATTGACTGGAAGATGCCTAAATGATTAATAAAACTATTAGGACATGTATTAATGACTGGTAACAATTCTCTATCAAATCTCTCCATTTTGGGCCAAGATAATTGATTATTTAAGTCACCCAATTGATTGAGACCTTAATCCAATCGAATGTGGCATTAAAATAGCCCATGGATCGTTTCCTTGTTTGCTTTTTATCTCCTATATAAAAGGAGGGCCGCCACCTCTTCATTTCACAACATTTCTTTGAAGTTTTCATTTTCTTTGAAATTTATCTCTTTTTCTTCCTTCTATCTCTAAAAGAATATTTTCTTTCACTTCAATTGCCTTGGCACTCTTGAGTGAAACACTATTTGTGAAGAAGAAATTATTTCAGTGAAGTGTCCTTCTGATTACTTTCAAGAGTGTGATACGCTTGAAGAATAAAGTTTGGTTCTTGAGATTAAGTAGTTTGGGGACAAAAGTAGGCCAACGTTCAGTGAAACCTAGATAAATCTCTAGTGCAATCTCTCTAACCCTTATCCTCTTTAATTTATGCTATTTATTATTGTCTTTATTTACCCTTCTATTTACTCTATACTTAAGAAATTACTAACAAAAATTCAAGTGTAATAGGGAAAACCACTAAAGTAATTATGAATTTTAAATACCACAATTTACCCACTCCTCTTGTGCTTGAAGACACTTGTCCAACAAGTGGCATCAGAGTCTAGCTATTGTTAAATACTAATCATCCAATAAGGAAAAATAACTTTAATCTATTTACTAAATAATCCCACATTTTTAATGAAGGAGGGTATATTTTGTGGAAAGAGAAAATAAAGTTTTCATATAAGGGATGGATCGTGGTATTTTGAAGGTTGTGAAGGAATGTTTGTTTGTTCCTATACAAAAAGTTAATGTTGTGTTAGAAAACAAACCTGAAAAAGATTGGACCATAGATGATAAAGAAAATGTGTAACACATTTTGAAGGTGAAGGTTATCATCACAGCCGCTCTCGGTCTTGATGAGTTTTTGCGAGTTTCTTACTACGAGACTACCAAAGAACTACTGAAGTAAAGAGATCAAGGTTAGGAATATTAACCCGTGATGATGAACTCTTAAAAATGAAACCTGAAGAGAATATTAATCAAATGCAAACACGATTTACCCATATCATGAGTCGTATGAGAACTCTAGGAAAAACATTTTCAAATGAGGAGCTAGTTGATAAAGCAACTGTCTCTTGCTTCTTCGAACTCCAAGTTACAGCACCTGATCCAAAACTAAATACATTGCCAGAAGTACTCTTTCGATCATCTATGGATCCAGCCCAATCACTATCGATGAAACCGGTTAATTTGAAGTTTGGAACCTCAGCATACCGAATTCCATAATCCACCGTACCCGCAAAGTAACGGAGAATTCTCTTTGCTGCACCAAAGTGTTTCTTAGTAGGAGAATGCATGTACCTAGACACAACACTTACACAAAAAGAAATATCAGGTCTAGTGTGTGTTAAGTAGTTTAAACCACCTACTAAGCTTCGAAACCATCTCGGATCAGTCTTTCCACTCCCATCTTCTTTTAGCAGCTTCTCGTTTATGTTCATAGGGGTCGCAGCTGCCACACAATTACTTAGCTGAAATTTCTTCAAAAGATCAGTGGCATACTTGTTTTGAAAAATGAAAATGCCATATTTTCCTTGTTTCACTTCTAACCCCAAAAAATATTGCAGCAACCCCAAATCTCTCATCTCAAAGGTCTTCATCATGTTGAACTTAAACTCACCAATCAAAAGCTTTGTAGAGCCAAAATATATCATATCATCAACATATAAACATACCACCATAAGTTCAGATTCACATGTTCTTTTTAAATAGAGATTGGGATCATTTTCACTTCTCATGAATCCGTTGTTTAGAAAAAAATGAATCAATTTTGCTGTACCATGCACGCGGAGCTTGTTTCAACCTGTAAAGCGCCTTTTTCAGCCTGTAGACTTTGCTCTCACAACCATCAACGAAAAATCCCTCAGGTTGGGAAACATAAACCTCTTCTAATAGCTCTCTGTTAAAAAATGCAGACTTCACATCAAACAAAATACAGGCAGATGCAATTGTGCAGCAAGTGCCAAAACAATTCTAACAGTTTCAAAACGAGCTACATGAGAAAAGGTTTCTTCAAAATCAATACCTTCTTGTTGTGCATAAACCTTCACCAAGATTCGAGCCTTGTGCTTCTGAATGCTCCCATCAACATTGTACTTTGTGTGAAACACCCATTTCAGCCCAATTACATTTTTCCCTTCAGGAATATCAACTAGCTCCCAAGTTGCATTTTTTCAATAGATTTCATTTCCTCTGCCATAGCATTCTGCCATTCGACTTTATTTGCAACTTCCTCATAATGACTTGGATCAAAAGCTAATAATGCAAAATCACAAGATTCATATATCTCTTCCAAGGATCTGAATTTTTTGGGCGGCGTAATGCTGGAGTAGCCGGATGAGAAGCTACTAGAAGAGCTTGACGAATTAGGAGATCCTTGTTGACTAGGTGTGGAAGGTGATGGACTAGAAAGTGTTGTATTTTCTAATGGTTGAATCTCCATATCTACAGGAGCTTGGACGAAAGTGTCACCGACCGTTGAGTTCCAAACCCATGATGATTCTTCATCAAATACTACATTTCTGCTAATAGTCACTTTGCCACTAACTGGGTTACATAAACGATATGCTTTGGATTGAGAAGAATAAACAATGAATATACACTTCTCAGATTTCTCATCAAACTTAGAACGAATATTAACCAAAGCATATGCTACACAGCCAAAGATTTTTAAGTGACCTTAGGCTTCTTATCCCTCCATGCCTCAAAAGGAGTCAAATTGAGAACTGCTCTTGTCGGAGAGATGTTCAAAATATAGACATCTGTAGCTACTGCCTCACTCCAAAAACCATTTGGAATCCCTTTTTCCTTTAACATACTTCTAGCCATTTCAACGACAGTTCTGTTCTTCCTTTCGGCGACTCCATTTTGCTCAGGTGTGTATGGTGCTGTCAAGTCTCTACGAATACCATGCTCACTACAAAATTCTGAAAATTCTACAGACGTAAACTCACCTCCTCGATCAGTTCTAAGAATTTTCAACTTTTTGCCACTTTGTTTTTCAACCATAGCTTTGAATTTCCTAAAATTCTCAAAGCTTTCAGACTTTAAATGCATAAAATATACCCAACTCACACGACTGTAATCATCAGTGAACAACAGAAAATATTTGCTTCCACCAAGCGACTCTATTTGCATTGGGCCACACAAATCAACATGCACAAGCTCAAGACATTCAGATGCTCTCCAAGACTCGCCACTCGGAAATGATTTTTTAGCCTGCTTTCGATAAATAAACCCTTCACACAAAGCAAGCTCATGAATTTTTGGTATTCCAATTACCATCTCCTTTTTACTAAGGATTCTCAACCCATTTACATTCAGATGACCGTAACGTAAATGCCATAACCTAGCATCATTATCACCTTTACCAACTAAGGCTCTGGTCACACTGCTTGACACATCAAAGGGAAGCATATTGTTTCTTATCATAGGAACAACAACAACAACAGTTTGTCCAGATGTCTTATCAGAAATTTTGCATATTTCATCATCAAATAGAACTGAATAGCCACTGCTAAGCAATTGTCCAACACTTAACAGATTATGAGCTAAGCTAGGCACGTATTGCACATCATAAAGTAATTTGACATTACCTTCGACGGTTTTGATTGCAATTGTTCCCTTCCCTTCGATTCGTATCTGCTTGTCATCACCAAGTCAGACCTCACTCTTTACAGATTCATCAAGATCCTTAAATAAAGACCTTGAACTGGACATATGATTAGAGCAACCATTATCGATATACCAAATATCATTAAATGACTTTGAATCGGATGATTGAGCAATAAACAACCTACTTTCTATATCAACATTTTATGTAAAATTGGCTAACTTCTGAGCAGCTTTCTGCTTGCTCCAGTAATCTGCTTCCTTGTGACCATATTGCGAGCAATGATAACACTGAATCCGACTCCGATATTTCCATGAACCTCCATTTTGACTTCTACCGGAATGATCAAATTGGCCTCTTCCGCGACTGCCGCCACGACCTCGACCATGAAATCCTCCTCTTCCTCGACCTCTCGTTCTTGATCTTTCAAATCTTCCTTTATCTAAAGACCATTCCTTTGCTTGAAAAGCATTTTCCTCCTTCTTTTCACTGGGTCTGTTAAGCTTGTCCTCATGCGCTTGCAAGGATCCCATCAGGTCATCAAATGTATAGACGAACAGATCTTTTGATTCCTCAATGGCAGCCACAATATGATCAAATTTTGTAGGTAAACTTCTTAAAAATTTACTCACTATAGTTTCACTACTCATCTTTTCACCATATGATTTCATATGATTCACAATTACTGAAACCCTAGACAAATAAGATTGTACAGATTCTTTGTTCTGCATAATCAATGTCTCAAAATCTCTACACAAAGCTTGTAATTTAACAGTAATTACCTTCTTATCTCCCATAAACTCTTGCTTCAGAGTCTCCCATGCCTCATGAGAGGTGGGCACTACTACAATGCGAGGAAAAATTTCATCATCCATCGCCCGCTGAATCATGAACAACGCCTTGTGTAACAGCCCGATTTTATTCGCTATTATTTTAGTAATTATATTATTTGTTGTTGTTAATAATTATTTATTTATTTAGTTATTATGTGATTTAATAATTATTTAAATATTTGGTTATGTGTGTGTTTGTGTTATTTGGCTTAATTAAGTAATTAGAGAGGTTTTAATGATTTGAGTCTAAGTGGTAGAATATAACATAATAGATGGATTATGGGTTAAGCCCATTAAGATAAGAGATAGTAAGAGTAGAGATTAGGGTTGGAGAATCATAACTCATTTTGGGGGAGAAAGAAGAAATAGAAGAGAGAAAAACTCAAAGGGAAGAGCACTTGAGGGAAGAAGAAAAATTATAGAGGAAGCCTCAATTTTTGCAGCAAGTTTCAACAGAAAACCACCTTGGCAAATTGGGTGTATATCTCAATCCAATCGTTGGATCATTCCGATATTTGGACACGGCGTTTCTGACTCGTAAAGGTAAGTTCTGACTGGAATGATTTTCATTTTGAGGGTTTTAAGTTCGTCTGATAAGCCGATTTCTGAATTGGTTTTTAGGTGTGTCTCCAAATGATGTTAGGAAGGATTTCTTTTGGAGAAAAGCTTAGAGCTATGGTGAAAGAGTCTAAATTTATCAAGGTAAGGGTGAGGTTCTTTCATGATAAAGGGTTGTATGATAGTATGTTATGGTGGGTAGATTTTATACTTGATATACATGTTCTTCTATGTGTAATTTTGGGTATTTGATGGTTTGTTGGAATGTGATGATATAAATGTGATAAGTTGTGTGCAATTGATAATCTATGTGCATTTAGATTGTTATGCTTGTTGTGGGTAAACCATTGGTAGTGGAATAATGGGTTTAGTTGTGGAATTGAAAATGTTAGGGTTTATGTTATATTCTCATGAAATTGACTCTAATCATGTTTTGAATGAATTATCGATAACATGTAATTATGTTTGTGCGAGAGCTATGTGATGAATTGTTGATAACATGTAATCATGTTTGTGTGCGTTATGTATTGATGAATTGTGGATAACGTGTAATTATGTTTGTTGTTAGTATGTTGAATTTGTTATTGTTGTTGTAGACCCTATGTTCAAAGTTGATAGGTTGTATTGTATGGATAAGTATGAAGTGAATATTGTTGTATAGTTGGAAATGATTATGTTTGAAATAACATGATGCATGCTTTTTATGGCGAATAGCTATTGTTATGACGAGGATGATTATATGATGATACTTATATGATGATGATGTATTGTGAAGTTGAATATGTTGTTATTGTTGAGTTGTTGTTATTATAACTTGTTGTTGATGCGTTGATGAAGTTGTAGGCCTATGGCCAATGTTGAATAAGTTGAATCGTCCCAATATATGGACATGTTTGAGTTGTAGGTCGAATGACCAATGTTGATTTAATTTGATGCAATTGATGCATGTTTAAGTTGTTGTTGTTATTGTGTGTTTAAGTTGTTGTTGTTGTACTTATGGATGTTGCATCATTGCGTCGCATGTCATAGCATAACATAAAGTTGGCCGTGATTGGAAATGTTCTAAGTTGGAGCTAATGCTCATTAAAGTTGGCCTGGATTGGCACATTTTAAGTTGAAGGCTTTGCCTTATGCCTCGGAATTACTGGAAATGTGTAAGTTGGGAGTTTACACCGAATGGTACCACATGCATTTGCATAGTTTGAGTTGCATAATGATTCGCATATCGAGTTGTTGTGTTGACGAATGATTGTTATGTTAAGTTAATTATGTTGTTGTCTAAGTTGGATCAAGTAGATTATGTTGTTGTTTAAGTTGGATTAAGTTGGATTCGTGGTTGTGAATTCATTGCTATGTTTTGTTGATGTTTGTCGTGATGATAGTTACGTTGATTCTCGTTGTGATTATGAAGGAAATATTATAGTTGTGGATGACTTAGTTGTGAATTTGGATATGTTATTATGATTGATTATTAACATTGTTGTTGTGATGCAAGTTGCTTTGAGATGAGGAGTGGTGAATAATGTATGATCTTATCTTCGCTATAAGTATTATCATACATTTTTTTATACTGTTTGATATCTCACCCCTTCTGCTGATGTTTCCCCTACCATGAGAAATGGGCAGGTGCTCAAGTATAGTTGTGGAAGTATGTAGCTTCATCGAGTCCAATTGGTGTGTCGCTCTAATACGTAGTACTCGGGGGGATGTTTATTTTGTTGTTTCATGTAGTTAATATATAAGTTGTTGAGTTCTAAGTTGAATGATGAGAAGTATTATGATGTTTTAAAGTTGTTTCTGATTGAATAAAGATGATTTGTTTATAAAGTTGAATGTTATGATTCCGCTGCATATTAAATAAAAGTTGGTTTGTTCTTAGAGCTAATATAAGTCGCTTGTGATCCTCTGAGATTGAAGTGCCGCGTATCTGATTATGTGTTGTTTATATGAAGTAAATATGATATCCCAAATGCTTATTGATAGTTTTTAAAATACTCTGATTTCTGCATTATAATTTCGGGTTGAATTTGGGGTGTTACACCTTGGAATCCTTCTTTTGCTTCTCCCGTAGTTACTGGCTTAGCTCCTCTGGTTCTAAATCTTCAAATCCTATTTCGAAAAGGCCCCATAGTTCCTGAGACTTGAAGAGTGTTTTCATCTTCAAGCTCCAAAAGTCATAGTTTATCCCTTTAAACATTGGAAGAAAGGGTTGGGAGGAATAATTTGTTCCTCCATTAAGTTGCATCTTTGCCCTGATGCTTAACAGTTTCTTTTTATGTTGCACACAAAGTGTTTCCTCTCTTTCTCTCTAATTTTCTCCCAAAACCCACTTGCTGATACCAAATTAGTAAAATTGAAGTTCAGGAAATAACCACTCTGTATTATTTCTTCATTATGCAGTTGGAATAAATAGAAAATAACAAATGTTAAATAGACTACTAATTGCTAACATGTATCCATTAACAGGCCCACTAACTATTCCTACTAACTTACTAGCCCACTAAGTAATACGTGAGATAATTAAACAACTCCTAACTGAATAATAAATTCCTAATATTAACTATAATAAGTTTGACTTAGTCTTCAACATAATATATATGGAAAAATAACTATGTAGCATACAAAATAAAAGCAAAAAAAAATTTTACATAAGAATTGGCAACTAATTTCGGTGCAAAATAACCTACGTCATGAGGGAGTTAACCCCAGAAAGAAAATTTCCTCTTGTTAGTCAGAAGTACAAACTGGTCTTAGTTAAACCCTCCTAGTTCAGTTCTTCTTTTCCTAATATTACCCATGAATTTCTACTTAGGACTCTTTGAAAATATGATACCCCTCTAACTTTCTTTCAACCACTATCTCTAGTGTTGGAACGATTAAAATATAGTGTGAATGATGAAATCAATTACAACTCAAGAGAAACTCTATTCCTTTATATAGGAATGCTTCTAAAAATATAGTTTCACAAAGACAAAATAAACTAACACAAAACACAAAAGAATGAATATGCTAAAACTCTCTTATAATAATAATGTTTTATTCATAACGTTGCATACTAAAATACAACCTTAACAATAACAAAACGATCAGGAAAAAAATGCATCATTATTGCATCGCACCAAAACAACTACCTCTTATCTCCAACCTTTTCATTTTCATGGAAGTTTAGGTTTCCTTCCAAATCTCTTGAAAAATGGCGTGGAAATTGTTTCCCCTTCGTAGTCTTACGAGATAATAACCAAAAAGACAAGTTTCGAGTGCACGCACATGCATAGTTCAGATAACCCACAATGCCATTGTCCTCTATTGCCTCTTCTATAAGGGAGTTCCTCCTCGCTTGGTATAGTTCGTTGTCCTTTTGGTGTGGTAATCAAGGATGTGAAATTTCAAAATACCAATTATGTATCCCTGTACATTTTTTCAATCATGCAAGATCTTGGTGTTTTGGTCCTCATATGGAAACATATGATCCATGTACTCAACACACCTCTAATCAATCTGGACTAAAGTGATTATACGCGAAATATAAGCGACATGATGTTTGGAAATATCCCTACATGTACTTGAACTATTGCAAGAGTCACTCATGTAGATATCATACCTTACATAATCTACATGATGAAGACGTTGGAACAAAAATAAATCTTTGTGTACTCCCTATCCAACTCTTGTCCACCAATACGTGGAAAATGGTGGTAGATCCTGGCTTCCCATGATTTTACAGGCCGAAATATACCAAAGAATCAAAAAGAAAAGATTTTTTATTTAATCAAATTATCACACACACGTATACTAATTCATTTTGAAATAGATAGATACATGGTTTTAAATTGCGTTTGCGGCTACAGATGCGGTTGCGGTTGCGGCCAATGCGGTCGCTGCGTTGCGCATTGCGGCCGTTGCGGCGTGAAATTATTTTATACACGCACAAAATATATTAAAAAAATATATAATTATTATAACTATATACGTTTCTTGTATTTATAATGTTGTAATAGTTCTAATTCATTTTTAGGCTATTGTATAGTATTTATGTATAATTTAAGTTGAATTATAATGAAACAAACATTATCACAAATAATCTCATAAGTTATTTAAACAAACATTGAAAGTAATTTTTCAAGTACATAATACAAATAAGTTACAATTTATTTAAAATAAAAGGACTTATGTCCTATGTTGCAATCTTGGTTGTGAAAAACAACATCATCTTGTCACACAAAGATGTCTTCATTGCAAAAAAGAAAAGAAAAGAAGATGATGATGAAACTCCTAATTAGTACATTTAAATTGTATCTAATATTATTAATTTTCATCACATATAGTTAACTAAATATAAATTTAAATGTTTGAAAATATAACTTACACGACTCTTGCTACCACATAGTAGAATTCCGTGAAGGAGCATAACTTGTACTTTCTCTCTAACTATCATCTTGTGTAGCTTCTTGTCCAAAGACATAACCAAAACAATCACCATTTGATTTTTGATGATAAGGATTGTGATAATTCATTGATTGTTGGTACTACGAAGGAGCTTGATCAATAGGATATTGGTTATTAGAGTTGAAATATGGATATTGGTAAATAGGTGGATAAGATTGTTGACTACCTTGTGAAGAATCGCCAATCCCAAAATCACTAAAACTATTAGCAATACTAGAAGAGGAAGAATCTTCAAGTGGAACATTTTGTTTTCTTTTCACCTTTCTTCCAGATTGTGACACATTTCCTCTTATCTCAAGTAGTGAGTTATCAGCCCGAACCATATCATTCAAGTTCCTATAACGCCTATAACCTGGTAGTATTTCATGATATGGATCAAGTTCTAATTGATCATCATCTTCTCCTTCATCTTCACCGCCTTCACTTCCTCTCTCACCTTCATTAGCCACTTCATTACCACCTCCATCACCACTATTACCTCTTGGTGGGCTTAAACCACCACCACTTTCATTAGATTCACTATTATCATCAACATTTTCATCATCTGTATCAACTATCCGCAACCATTCTTCATTTTGAACTCCATCCAATAATGGATTTTCCTTCTCGTCTATCCAATGAGATAATGGATCTTCTTGAAATATATAGTCAAGATTTATCAGATCAAACTTTGCTTCTATTTCTTCCTGACTCTTTCTTAATTTATCCCTCATTCTCAATTTCATGTTGTCATGTGTGAAGACAAGCTTATGCAATTTTTTGTACTTCAATCTATTTCTTGTCTTTGTGTGGATATAGCTAAATGTACTCCAATTCCTCTCACATTTTGTCGTAGAGGTTATTTGACTGACAACTTTCATAGCCAAACGTTGAAGTTTAGGAGCGCATGAACCATGGTATTCCTACCATTGAGCTTTTTAAAGAAGAAAAAAAAAGAAAATTATTGGTTATATTAAAAATTAAAGTATATTTATAAGAGTTATAAAAAAAAACTTGTATTTTAACTGCATCCATCTTAGACCAAGATTTTTGAGCTATAGGCGTACCAAATGTTTCACTCTTTTCTCTAAAAAGTGTTAGCTAGGTAATATAACAAAACATATCAATACATAAACAATTTTTCAATAAATAATTTATCACATGAAAATATAATATCCATTACTTACTTGGTTTAGAGCTTTGATTTGATCATCCATGTTTCTTTCTAGCTTCGTGATTACATTTTTTGTTCCATTAAATGTTTCTTTATACACAGCTTTTCCATGATCGATTCCATATTGAAATTGTGGATTAAGAAAATAACCTAGAAATCAAAATCAGTTATTGAGGATATGATATTTCACATTTAAATTTCATGACCAAATTAAAATTATAAAATATATTGACATACCAGCAGAATGAAGGTCAGAATGCATGAATTTCCAACGCTTGTCAATGATATCATTATATTTGGAATGATAACGTGAATTTTGTTGAATGGCTTGTTTTGCTCGATCAATGGCGTCATATATGAAACCCATTGTTGGTTTCTCATCACCATCAACCAGTCTCAAGACTTTTACAAATGGCTCAAATACTTTCAATATGTCATTAGCCTTACTCCAAAAGTCTCTACTCATAACGATTTTTCTTGCTTCATATCCCTGTCCTTTATTTTCTTTACCATACTTTGGTTTTGTAAATTATTCAGAACTGAACATGTTTTCAAGACCTTGCTTTTGTCTTACAATTGCTTGAAGTTGTAGAAATTGTGTTGCAAATCGGGTAAGACCAGGACGAACAATATCTCTACCACCAGTATATTTTTTCATGAGACTCACAATATACGTGTGGTTATAGATGAATGTTGTCACCATTTTCGCTTCACTTAATAAATTGTGTATGCTTTTCTTTTTTCCTATATCCTCTAAGCAATGATCTAAATAATGAGCTGCACAAGAAGACCAATATAAATGTGCCTCTTCTCCATTAGCTTTTGACCAGCTGCTTTTAATGTGGCTTCATTGTCTGTTACCAATTGAACTACATTGTCTGTTACACACTCTTCACCCACTTCTTCCACAACTTTATCCAACAATTGAAAGTAGTAGTCAGTGTTTCTACTATCAACATCAGAAGCATCGATAGATTTCCAAAAAAACAATACCCTTATGACAATATACCAAGAAATTCATAATATGAGTATGGTTGATACTGTCTGTCCAACCATCGCACATTATTGTTGCTCCTCTTTCTTGCCAAATTTTTTTTATACCATTTATCCACTCCAACATTTCCTTATATTCAGCTTCCAAATAAACATTTGAGATTTCATAAGGAGTTGGGCATTTGGCTTTTCCCACCTCAGAAGCAGTATAAATCAAATTATGCAACCAAGGAAGTTAGATAAATTCATAGGCAAACGCTTGTAAATTACAAATTTACTTATAGCCTCTCCAAGCCTTTTTCTCCAAGTCTTCAAAAAGCCTTTACCAGATCTTGGTTGCTTCATACTTTTGCTCCTAACAAGATCAATATTAGTATATCTCAAAGAAAAAGAGATAACTTATGGCCTTTCACCTCCACTAACACTTGCACGAGAGCTTCCACCATGTTCATATACATTTTCAGAAGCTCTTGTTTCTCTTCTGAATTGTTGCATGTTTTCCCATTCTCGATGTGATCTAAGGCTTTCTTGTGTTGCATATTTCAATTGATCATCAACAAGAGTATTCACATCTTCATCTGTATCTTCATCATATCCTCTTAAACGTTCTTTAAATTCTTCTTTCCTTCTCTTAGAATCATTTCTCTTCGCTTTAGAATCAAGTAAAAGTTTCATCATATTTTCTCTAACCATAGTCGTTACTCTACCTGTCCTTTCATGTGTGCTATGTGTTGCTTCAATCTTGTAATGCCACCTTTTATTACTATATTGCAAAGTTTGCAGCGAACAATGTTGCGACTTCCGGGTTCTGGAGTTCCAAAATACCATCCAATATCATCACTTGGAGCACCATCCAAACCTTTTGTAGGAAATTGTTCTCGTGGAGGCATTATTCAATAATACCTATTAATTGAATATATAAATAATTAGTTATAAATATAAAATTTAAATAAAATACATATCTTTAAAATTTAATTATTTTATTTAAATAAATAAAAAGTGTTTGTCGAAAAGATTAAATATTTATCTTCAGTAGTGGATGAATAAAATTTGATAATTAAATTTTTTAGTATTGGCATATATAAATAAAAGACACAAAATTATAAATTCTTTAAAAAAATTAAAATTATTAAATACATCATTTTCTTACAAATTTAATTAATTAACTAACATAAATAAAAATTATTGTTCAAAAGTATAAAATAGTTTTTAAACACTAACATAATGAAATAAATGTAAAATTAAATTAATTATCCTTACTTCACAAAATTATTTATTTTATTTTGATTTATTTTTTACCCACCATATTTTTAACCTAAAATTTATTTTCCCTTTACAAATTCCCTCCCAAAATATTAGCTAGTTAACTAAAAGAACATTTTGTATTTTATTCATATGCCAATGCATGAAACGTGGCTTTACCATTATCACATGTTCCAAGTGAATAAATGAATCACAACAAGCTAATAATGAAAACAACAACATCATGTCAGTGAAGAAGAACAACATTGCGGTGAAGAAGAATAACAACACAGTTACTGAAAACAAGCCATTTAACTTCAAAGATGTAAAACCATTCTCCAAATCTCTCTTCATTTCTAAAAACATTACAATACTTCTGCAATAATGAGTGAAATGAGGCAGAAAATTACATACCCAACACTGCCAGGAGCATGAATGAAGCTGGAAAGGAGAGGAAGAAACTTGCATCAAATTCAAACACCCAGCGAAATAGAGAGAAATTCTGATAAAGTATTGAAAATCAATGAATTTTACCAAGGAAAAAGGAATGCTAGAGAGAGGTTCTCTCACTTCTCTCTAACCGAGTGTCGCATCGTCATCGTTTTTTGGCTATGGAGTGGAGTGTGATGCAGAGAAAGAGTTTCAGAAACTTGCGTCCAAGTTGGGATATCTTTCCTCACAATTGGAGAGGCCTGAAGGAGGAAGTCCTCACGGTGTTTTGCTCTGATTTTCCAAATAGAATTCGTGCGGTAGATCTTTTTTGTTTATTCGGATGCGTAGGGAAGTGCGTGGAGGTGCTGATTTCACCAAGAAGAAACAAATGGGGGAAACGTTTTGGGTTTGCCAGATTCAGGGAATATGAAGACGCAAGAATGCTGGCTTTGAGGTTAGACTCAATTCAAATAGATGGTAGGAAGATTCATGCTAACCTTCCTAGGTTTGAGCGAAAGGTGGGTGAAGGCAATCTTGCAGCTAACGAGGGTTTGCACCAAGGCTTTGTTCATATTAAGAAGGAGGGTTCGCATTGGGGTAAGGAGAGATTTTTTGAGAAGGGTGCTTCTTCATATGCCGGGGTGGTGAAGAATCAAAAGGAGGTGGGAGGAAAACCGTTCGCAGGCATAGAATTTTCCTCAGTGCCCGAGGATAAGGCAAGACTGGATAAGGCTTATGTGAGTATCGTTTCAAATCCGGGATCATCCTATAAAATTTAAGAGTATTTCTTTTATGAAGGTTTTTTTGCGATAAAGGCTACACCGCTTGGTGCTAATATGTGTTTATTGGAAGAGTCTGAAGAGGGTGAGATTGAAGACATGATCTGCGATACTGAATCTTGGTGGAGGCAGTGGTTTAAAGCTATCAGACCATGGAAGAAAGAGGACATCGATGTGGAGCGCGTTACCTGGTTCCGTATCTACGGAGTCCCGTGTCATGCTTGGAACACCAGGTTCTTTGAAAATCTCGCGAACTCTTTTGGTGTTTATATTTGCTCGGATGAAGATGTGCTTAAGAGGAATAGATTAGACATGGAAAGGATTATGGTTCGTGTTAGATGGGACGCTGTTTTGTGCGAAGAAAGGGAGGTGAATATAGACGGATTGCTTTACAAACTGAGATTGAGGGAGGAATTTTATAGTAGTGTTGGTCAGAATAATATCAAAGCTAATGTTGTTCTATCTGAATCTGAGGATTCCATTTCCGATGGGGGTTCCATGGAGGCTTTCGCGAAGGAGGAGTTGGAAGATGGGGAATTACCGGACGGTGTAGCTTGGCCGGAATCTGGAGAAGGGTGTAACGGAGATGGGGATGGACCTTTGGGTAATAACTTGGATATTTCAAAAGGAGGTGGTAAGTATTTTAATGCTTTGGAGGCGGATAACAGAGTCTTTTCGTCCTTTGACCAGGCTATTGTAGCTGCAAAAACTGGGACGTGTCAGTATGCTAGCGTGGAGACGGGAAAGGAGAAAAGTTTGGAGAAAAATAAGGTGGTTAGCGTAGAATCTTCAATCGAGGACAGAGATATCGTTCCTCTCACGCCAATCTCAAGGGTGACGTGTTATGTGGAGGGGTTGAATTCTTCGGTGGGCCACAATAAAGCAGGAAGGATTAAAAATTTTAAAAAGGTGAAATTTAAAAGGTTACTTAAACCTAGTGGGCCACATAGGTTGGGCAAGAGCAGGCCAAAGTCTCTTATTCAGAAGAAAAAGAATAAAAGTCTCTTAAAGGGTGAAAATCTTTTATATTGTTAATATGTACTCTCCATGTTCTATTGCGGAGAAACAGGAATTATGGGAGAATTTACTCTTATTGAAATCGAATCATACGGATGGGGAATGGGTGTTTGGCGGAGATTTTAACACGGTAAAAGATCGAAGGGAAAGAAAGGGTTGTTCGGTGAATAATAATAGTGTTAAATGGAGTGGTTTTGCAGATTTTATTGACCGGAGCAATTTAGTGGATGTTCCTTCGAAAGGGAAAAGGTATACTTGGTATGGAGGAGATGAGAAAGCTAGGAGTAGATTGGACCGTTTCTTGGTGGCGGATAAAGTTATTGATAAATGGGGGGTTGTTGGGTAACTTGTGGGGGATCGTGACATCTCCGATCATTGTCCAATTTGGTTGTTGAATGATAATTCGAATTGGGGTCCTAAGCCATTCAAGGTCAACAACGAATGGTTCTCTCATAAGGATTTTTCAGTGGTGGGAAGAATGGCAAGTAATTTCGGTGGTGGGAAGGAGCGACTTCGTGTTGAAAGAGAAATTGAGATTACTTAAGGAGAGATTAAGATGGTGGAATGTGAATATCTTTGGAAAATTTGATTTGGCGGTAGAGGAAGGGGTGCGAGGAATAAACGAAGGTGTTGAGTTGGTGGAGGACGATGATGATTGGGAAGCGGAATTAGATATGGTTAGAATTAAAAAGGCTTCGAGCGATTTTTGGTTGAATCTTAAAATTAAAGAGAATATGTTGATCCAAAAATCTAGAATGAAATGGTTGAATGATGGTGATTCAAACTCTAAGTTCTTCCATAGAGTTATGAAAGCTAGAAGGAATAGAAATCATATTGGCTCTTTGATGACGGATAGAGGGGTGGTGGATTCGGTAGAGGATGTTAAGGGAGAGGTTTTTAATCATTTTGAAAAGAAATTTTCGGGGGGGGGGGGAGAGAATGGAAGACCCAGGTTGGGAGGGTTGAATTTTTCTATTTTTATTCAAGAAGAGCGTTTTTCCCTTAAATGTCCTTTTTCGGAGACCGAGATTAAAGATGCTATTTGGAATTGTGAGGGATCGAAAAGTTCGGGACCGGATGGCTATTCTTTCATGTTCATCAAGAAGTGTTGGGAGATTATTAAGGTGGATTTTATTAATTGTTTCATGTGCTTTCATCGTGAGGCTTTGTTGTCAAAGGCTATTACCTTCTTTTTTGACTTTGATTCCTAAATCACCAAATCCTTTGGGATTGGATGACTTTAGACCTATTTGTTTGGTGGGTTGCATACATAAAGCTATTTCTAAGTTATTGGCTTCTAGACTTAAAAAGGTGTTGCATTCGGTGATCTCCGATTGTCAAACCGCTTTTGTTTCGGGAAGACAATTATTGGATGGTGTGTTGGTTGCAAATGAGGTTGTGGATTTGGCGAAAAAGGAAGGGAATAGTTGCCTTCTTTTTAAGGTGGATTTTGAAAAAGCCTATGATAATGTTTCTTGGGATTTCCTTAGATATATGTTGAGAAAGATGGGTTTTGGAGGAGTGTGGATAAGATGGATGGAGGCTTTAATTTTTTCTAGTAAAATGTCGGTGTCGGTTAACGGTAGCCCTACGAAGGAGTTTGCGGTGGAGAAAGGATTAAGGCAAGGGGATCCTTTATCTCCATTTCTCTTTGTTATTGTGGCGGAGGCTTTAAAGGGGTTGGTGAGTAAAGCGGTGGAAAATGGGGATTATGTTGGTTTCACGGTAAAGAGAGAGTGTTGTGTTGATGTTCTTCAATTCGAGGACGATACTCTTTTGATAGGAGAGGGATGTTGGAGGCAAGTATGGACTATCAAGGCTATATTAAGAGCTTTCAAAATGGTGTCGGGTCTTGGGATAAACTATCACAAGAGCAAGATTATTGGTGTTAATGTAAGTGATAATTTTTTGGATATAGCTTCTAATTTTTTATCTTGTAGGAGGGAGGAAAATCATTTCACTTTTCTTGGCATTCCTATTGGGATTAATCCTAGAAGTATGTCATCTTGGAATAGTGTCTTGAACAAGATTAAGTCTCGCCTTTTAAATTGGAAGGTGCGTTCTTTAAGCTTTGGAGGTAGATTGACTCTTCTTAAGTCCGTTCTTTGTAGTCTTTCCATTTTCATGCTTTCTTTTTACAAGGCTCCTTTGAAAGTTGTAAAGGAAATTACGAGGCTGCAAAGTAATTTTCTTTGGGGAGGGCCGATAGATCGAAGAAAAATCCATTGGTAAGTTGGAGGAATGTTTGTCTTCCTAGGGAGAAGGGTGGGCTTGGTTTGAGAAGGAATCGTGATTTTAATTTTGCTCTCCTTAACAAATGGAGGTGGAGGATTCTTGGAGGATCGGAAGCTCTTTGGTACAAAATGTTGAAAGCTCGGTATGGTGACATTAATCTTCATGTTATTTCCTACGGAGGGAATAGTAAGGGGACTTCTAATTCCTTGTGGTGGAAAGATATTTTGTCCTTGGAGAAAGTTTACAAGAAAGATGTTTTTGCTAATAATTGTTGTTTTAATATTGGTAATGGATTTATTTCTTCTTTTTGGCAAGCGAATTGGATGGAGAAAAAGTGTCTTAAGGAGTTGTTTCCGGATGTTTACAAACTCTCGAATCTTAAGTTTGTAGCGGTTGCGGGGATGGGTGGTTGGGTGAATGGTTTTTGGGAGTGGGGGGATTTCGGTGTAGCGGAGGCAAATAGATCGGGGGAAGTTACGGTTGCGGTTCAACAACTTAGATCTTTCATTGGATCGGTTCATCCGGTAATGGCGGATCCGGACACGGTGGGGTGGGCGGCGGAAGCGGATAAGAGGTTTTCCGTGAAAAGTTGTTACTTTATTTCTAATGCTTTTCATGTTCCTTTTGGTCCCGAAAAGGAGTTTTACAATTCTTTTGGTTGTCTTTGGAAGTTGGAGGTGCCTCAAAATATTAAAGCTTTTGGTTGGAGGTGCTTCCTCAATTGTTTGCCTACAAAGGATCTTCTCCTCCGTAGAGGTATTTCTTTTGCGAATTCTTTTGCTTGTGTGTGTTGTGGGTTGGAGAGGGAATCTTTGAACCATATTTTGCTTGATTGTAGGGTTTCCGCTTTAATTTGGAAGGAGATACCTATTTGGATAGGTTATGTTGATTTCAATTATGATGGTTGTATTATGGGTAGTTTCATGAAGTGGTATGGTTTTTGTAAATCCAAGAAGGTGAAATCCGGTAGAGAATGAACTATTTGGTTGTCTATTTGTTGGTCAATTTGGAAGCTTAGAAACAGGATTATTTTCCGGAATGATTCGTGGAGTGTTTCCGATACCGTTTGGAGTGTTAAGGCTCTCATTTGGAGGTGGTCCTTCATAGGGAAAATTACCCGCACCAACTATAACTTTTATGAATTTAGTAATGATCCTTTGCTTTTTCTTTCTTAGGTTGTATTTGGTGGTTAATTTTCTTTCGGGTTGTTATCTCGTTGTTATCTCCTCCGGAACTTTTGTAATCGTTTGTAGAACTTTTGGTTCTTTAATATATTTCTTGATTAAAAAAAAAAAGCGAGAAAATTTTACATGCAGTAGAGAAGTGACATAAAGTGAAGGTAAACTCTAAGTTTGAACATAAGATTCTTATTCTAATGTCTGAAAATTTTCTACTAGTGTATGAGATTCTGTTATGTGTAAGATTCTTCTGCTTGCTTGTGTATGAAATTCTATGTTATGTGTAAGATTCTTCTGCTTTAGCTTTATTGAAAAAGAATCTGAACTGAACATGGAATATTTGACCGTTGCGGTTCGATGCGGTCCGTTGCGGTTGAAACACCGTTATAATGCATTATTAACTGTTCTGTTGCGATGGTGATGCGGCTGTTGCGTGTGATTTCAGTTCACACCGCAATTGCGATCCATTGCCGATGTGTTGCTAACCGCAGCCGCAATATTGCGGCCGCATCAGGTGATGCGGTCCGCAATTTCAAACCATGTCATAGTTATGTGATTATTCGAACAAAATTTGATCTAAAATGCTGCAGTATAAGGATTTTTGGATTTAAAAATTTACGAGTATCACTATTTAAAATGCTGAAGTGAGGGGAAGAAGGGATTTATGACGTTGGTATATGGCAAATGGTCCAAGTTTGAATCTGATTTGCAAAATTCGAAGAATAACAAACCATAATGAAGACATTCGTATGATTCATATTTTTCGAAAAGCAAACAAGTTCGCAGACATTGCAAGGCGGGACATTAACTTATCAGGAGGTTACTTTTACATGAAGAGTGTCTTAATTTATGTATAGCACATATCTTAAAAGATTTTAGAGAAAAAATTGTCAAGGAGAATTATTTTTATGTAACTTTTTTTATTGGGTTTAGGCCTTCCTTAAATAAAAAAATATATGACAAATCGACTCATTTGAGATAGCTCATTTTAACCACTCTTTTGTCTCAAAACCCTTTATAAGAAACTTGAAAATAATTTGAAGATAATAGAGATCAAGGAGAAATCAAATAATGTTTCCTTATATAAAACCGTTCATGTGTATAGGGAACAATTACACCTAACATGTTTAATCAAATATATTATTATTAACTAATTTAACAAATGCACAAATGCAAAGCAAATCAATCATTGCACCTCAAAGACAGCCAGCCTATCTTCAAAAGTAACACAAAAGTTCTCCATTCCTTAAATTAATAAGCCTACCCATTAAGACAGCTTAGAACACTTTTAGATTAAAATCAACTTTCAAACCCACATGGTGATTGTGAAAAATGAGCTGTATAAAGAACACAAATCCAGCTTGTAAAACTAATCATGAAACCATAATATATATCCAAAAGAATTTATAATACTATATGAATATTAATGATTAGGGTCCTAAAGGTGCTCTATGAGGTATTCCCTTTCTTCTCCTTGAATTTGAACAAGCTTGTTGAGATGAATAAGGAGAAGACGTGCTTTTGTATACTTGTTGTTTGTGGATTCCTTCACGCATTATTAATATTTCTTCGTCTTCTTCCTTTGATAGCAACTTTCTTTCCTGCATTTTACCCATTTCTTCCTCTTTCTTTGTGCTTAAGATAAAGCTTGCATTCCCATTTTTCTTTATTCCTACAAGCTATTATTATTTTTACTCACAATTGTTACAACAACAACAATGACAACGATAATTAAACAAATTATTTACCATTCAAAAAATTTAAGTAAGAACAAAACTATAACAGCTAGGATACATAGTTGCTTGCTTCATAAGGTACCTCCATGACTTAAATTTTAATAAATTATTCATATACATTAACTATTTTTCTTTTAGTATTTTCATGAACAATGGCACCTTCAATAAGTGCTTATGACCACAATATTATAGGTTAAGTATTCCTTATATTTTTTCAAAAATGTATCCATTATATATTTTTCTATAATCAAAATGAAATAACAAGAATATAAGAGGTATTTTAACCCAATATATAAATTGAACGTCATTACTAGACTTTCAACATTACGAGGGTTCAAACTCTAATACGCACAGTTGTTTATATGAGTTTATAGTAATTATTACCCATAGTTTATTATTAAATTAATTTCATTATATTTTCTTATATTTCATTATTTTAAAATAATTTTGAATACAAAAGTTGATACCTAACAAAAGTTTAGGGGTTAAAAAAATGATCATTAATAAATTCAAATGATATCTGCCCCTATTAATTTGTTAAACAAAAATAGAATAACAATAAGAATAAAAAAGGAGAGTTAATTAAATAATGAGAGAGAAATTAGTTACCTTGCAACCCAAAGAACAGAAACGAAAAGGGTCCAATAAATATCTTGCACAAATTTCACACAAATGTGAATTACTCTTACTTCCACTAATAACAGCATTAGTATTCTTAATCTGATTCTGTGGCCTCTCATTAAGAAAAATCACTCTAGCACTGTTAATCACATACGTTTGAACTCCAGTTATATCCAATACCTTCTGAATCTCCGTCACCCTCACAACATCATGATAAGACGATCTCCGTATCTGCATTGCAATTTCGCGTAAAATTAATAACATTGAAATTTCTGTAATCTAATTGAAATAGAGTACTCACTTGAATTAGTTGATGGTCGTTGTGCCAGGATTGTTTGCAGTAAAAACAGAATGATTCTTTACAATCGAGACAATACATGTTGCATTCGTTTCTCGGCGCGTTGATGTGAGTTTTGCAGGGAGAGAAGAATGTGGTTGATAGTAATGGTTCTAGCCATGGTGGCGTTACCGACATTGTTGAATATGATTTGAAATTGAGGAACTGAGAGAGAGAAAATGAGAGAGAAGATGAAAAGAGTGAATGAAGAAAGGGAATAGTATTGTTAATATAGTATGGAAAGTCAGGGTTGAAAAGAAAGGATGGTTGGTTGAGAAGGTTTTGGATCGTTGGATTATTGGAGTTTGTTTAGGTTACGCTACAGCTGCTTTGTTGGTTTTTTAGGCAATTTTTTTTTGCATCTTTTCGGTGTGGATCGTCGTCATATTTCATTTTACAACACAACAATCACGCGTCACGCCATCATTTTTGCAACAATTATATTTCTCTCTTTAATTTAATAACCCTTTTATAAAAAATAAATTAAAATAAAATCTTAAATTATTTTAGTGAACAAGTATATAAAATTTCTAAAATGGAAAGAATTGTTAGTTTATATTTTAAATAGTGTATTATAGATTCAAATAAAATAATACAACTCAAAGAACAATGGTAATGCAAGATGTGGGGATCTTTGCCGCAACAAATTTGGGGCTTGGATGAGAGGTTTTTCAAAACACATTGGGCGGTGCAATAGTCTCCATGCTGAGCTTTGGGGGGTTTCCGAAGGCTTGAAGTTTGCTTGGGAGAAAGGCCACAGGGAGATTGAGCTGCAAACTGATAACCGAACAGTTGTAGAATCTGTCAGTACTTCCAAGTCCGGCAATGGAGAAGGTAGCGAAATTATCCGTCAAATCAAAGACATGTTGAATAACGATTGGGATGTGAGAATCAAGCATATCCACAGATAGGTAACCTGCTGTGCAGACACTCTAGCGAATCTTAGTCTTCGTCATAGGCTAGGTTTCAGAATTTATCATCAGTTCCCTACCGAGCTAGCTTAGTTGCTTGAGATAGATGTTACGAGAATCCCTGTTCCCCGTGTGATTTACCTTTAGTGTTCTTTTGCTGTTTGGGCTTCGGCCCTCCCCGGTCCCAAAAAAAATAATTAATAATACAACCAAATATCAAATAATTTTAAAAATATGTTAAAAGTGTAAGTCGCTAAATTTGACATGTGGGAAGCCTAAACCAATTTCGGCCTTGCTAGAGTAAAAACCGGTAAATTCTTCAAGAGGGCAGGAATCAGTGATAAGTGTGACGTAAGGGTAGAGATGACACAAATATGTCAGGAAAGATAAGGTTTTAGAACATAAAGACCATGTATAGATTTGTCGTAGAAAACATCAGATATGAGCGTAGAAGGTGAAGACTTGACCTTTGGAGTACACTACGAGTCATATCTTGACATAAAGCAATGTAAACGGTCTGAATAAAAATTACAAAGAGAATGTAAGTAAAAATCCTAGTAGAATTCGTATTAAAGGAGACAAAAGGTGACAAATCAGATATGCTTTCAAAAAATTTTAAAACATTTATTTCCATGCCTCAATTTATTTATTGACTTAAACGTCACAGTGTATTTTGCACGTACCACCCCGTTTTCTTCTTCCCTAACTTCTAACCAAACCAAGAAATGGCAGATCGGCCAGAAAACTCATTCAACATAGTTACCTTATTAAAGCTTTCAATATATTATTGGAATATTTAAGTCTACATAGATCAGTATTATTCACTACTACGAAACAAGTTTTCACCTTGGTTGAAATATGACGTTTACCTCGATTTTATTGGCGAGGTATCAAATGGTATAATGGAAAGTTCTCCATTTTCCTTTAGGTTGGTTTCTCCACCGAGGTGAAATCTAAACTACAAAATCAACAACTTTTCTCCTTGGTTGATAATTCCACAGAGGTGAAATCAAAACTACAAAATAATTCTCTCGGATGGATCGCTAGAGCAAGGTTGGTTTCATAATGTAATCTCATCTCTTGTAATTATTAAAATTATTTTCTTCAATACATTCTTGTAAAAATGGTTTAATCTTGTTAGGAAAGCATGGATGTAGTTATTGTTGTTGAGTTTAAATATTTCTAACAATAACAACAACACTACCAAAAACAACGTATAACAACAACAACATTGCTAAGTTGCGTCCTTGTTTTTCTTAACTAACATCAAACATTTTTAAGAAACATCCATTTAAGAAAATAATTTCAGAAATTACAGGAGAAGATACATTAAGCAACCTACCTTGAGGCATTTATCCATTCTTGAATACATCTTAGAGTATAGTGTTGTAATATATTCAATGCTTTCATAATCAGTGTATGTCTTCACTATCAGTGGTATTTGCATTTGAACACTCTGCACTAAGCATTTCAAGATAAATGTGAAATTGCAGTCACTGTCGGCATCACTTTTTAGTTTTGACTGTTTGTCAATTTGTGTTTAAAATATATCATTTCATTTATTGCTAGTTTGTATCTTATTCATAATGTGGATTCATCTGTATTTTTGTTGTAGCATTGCTATTGTAATTCACATAAAATATGTTGTATCAATTCGCTTATACTATTTAAGTCCTTGTAATTTTGAGAAACCTTTTGACTCATTGAGTTAGTTGTTGTAAGTCCATGTTTGTATCTTATTTTAAGCCTAGCTACTGGTTTTAGGTCAAAATCACAAGTATTGCTTGAACCACTTGTTATAACACTAGAGTCAAGGTTGTAAGTCGTATGATTTGAATCATACATGTGTGACATGAATTATATAGCATCATAAAAATTAGAATTTGGCTATTCCTCATTTGAGTCGAATCATAGCAAGGTGAGATTTGAATCGCAACTTCTACGAGTTAAATCATGAGGTATAGATGACTCAAATTATGGCCTCTTTCTCATATTTCCAACCTTATATTCATGTTGAGTATCTCTTTGATTCGAATAAGAACTTAATGATTTAGTAAAAACCTTTAGTCTAAGTTAGTTGAGAGTAAGAATTCCCAAGAGATGGTGTTTATTCTCTCTTGCACCAATTTATCATCTGTTCGCATTTTTCCACAATGACTGTGAGTGTGTCACCTATAAGAGAAGTTATCATAAAAAGTATGGATAAATACATCTCTAGATTCATTGTTGTTGTCTTTTGTTCTTGTTGAAGACCAAGAAACCTAGAGAAAGTGAAACAGTTTGATCAATCATGTGTTAGGATTGATCAATCTTAGAACAACAACCATAGAACCTTGAAACTCTTTTTTTTTGGCCAAGAATCATGAGACAACTTAGAAAGTGTTATTCATTCACCAATACATATTTTTTTACTGATACCTTATGATTAACCTCTTAGAATATGGATCTTACGAATATTAATTGTATGTGTGAGATTCTTCAAATGCTATTCATCATCTTAAATCTTTGTCAAAAACCATTGTTGTAAAGTGGTAAGATTCAAGTGGCTACATTCTCTGATGCTATAAAGAAGCCCTTCAGTGCGAAGAAAGATTTCAATGATGTGTATGGTCAGAAAAAGGGTAATCATGACCAATTTGTTAGGGCAGTTCTGATCTCTACACCGGCATCACAACAGCAACGTAAGCTGGACGCGCCTAGGCGTCAGTTCACAAAGATTAACATGTCGTTGGCTCAAGCATTACAACATTTGCTGAAGACAAAATTGATTACTGTGAGGGATCCTCCTGTGAAGCCCAACATTTCCTCTCCTCACTATAATCCCAACGCAAGGTGTGCATATCACTCTAATAGTCCTAGACATAATACAATGATTGTTGGCCATTGAAGAACAAGATCCAAGATTTGATTGATGTTGGGGAAATTGAGTTTGACCCTCCTGAGACCCCTAATGTGATCACTACCCCTATGCCCAATCATGACAAGACTGTTAATGATGTTGATGTCTAGAAGGATGGACTCTTAGATCATTAGTTTTACTTTCATTTGCAATTTCTATTTGGTTTGTTTAAACATTTTCCTTATGTCAGACTTTATCTGTTTTGATAATAATCATTAATGCATTGCATATGTTTGTCTTGAATTAATCTTTTCGTTATCGCTATATTTATACTGCGTCCTTACTTTGTTTTTTTCTTGTGATATTCAACTCCCATTAAAGTTGTAAGCCTTTAGAGGGAGGATGACAAAAATGATACCACAATCACATACAGTATGCTTTTGAATAGACTATGCTGACGATGTACAGGCATTGTTTCAGTTCCTAAACAGTTGAGATATAAGAATTTTAATCCCTAGTTAACCCTTTTGAGCCTAAGAAGTAGGAGTTTCTTTTCTCATGCAGATTAAAACCCTTAATCATAACTTGGGGCAGGGTAGTTCCTTAGTTAACTCACTTATGCCAAATCAATGATGGTTCTCTATAATCGTTAAGCCAGACAGTCACTATCTTTCAGAAAAGTAAAAAACAACACAAAGTCTGCTAAGTTAAAACCTATGAAGGAGATTTAGGAAAAACTAGGGCATCCCGCTAACTGTAATCCCAAATGAAAACAGTTTTGGCAAAATTCAGGGATAACAAAGTCAAGAAGAGGTCACTACAAACCCTCAACAAAATAAAAATGTTACAAAAATAATGACTGCTTATTCAAATAAACTTCAGGTTTTTGAACCATCACCAAATACTAGTGCTACACTTCCAAACTCTTTTGGGACTTAAATGCATAGTTAACTAAGAAGAGGGTTGAAGAACATCACGGAAATTGGGTTGGGTACAAATCATTTTTGAGCCATTATCCATTGTTTCTTAAACCGTGAACCAGGCCTCGTTACAGCCCTTAAAAGTCATAACTGAAGCATGGTTAGTTCGAGAGCATACTGTTACCAAAAGGTATCCTAACTCCTTTAAGGTTCACCATAAATCCTGAGTTGATATCACATTCTTACAAAATTTTGTTTTACTAAAAATGTTTTTAACCTCAAGGCACACATATGCATCGCATCTTATGAGTTTCATTATAAAACATATTTTTCTACATATGTTCAAATGTTTGGCACCAAGAGGAATCTGCATAGGAAACGACTAATGAGTAAAGGTCCTCCCGACAGACAAAATTGCTTCAGAAGTAATATTTCCTACACCTGAATCAGTTGGTCAAAAGCCAATATATACAAGGGGCATGAAATATTTTTGTCCAATCCATCTGGGGCAATCAGGTCAAGATTCGAAGAATCTCTCGGGAACATCGAGCAATCAGGGGCATTCACCCAAGTGTGGTTGAAGCTACTTCCTGATCAATCAGGGGCATTGTTCTTAAGTTTATGATACTGGGGGCAAGTTACCTACGGTAGCACATATCTCAAAAGGTCCTCACGAGGCGAATCTTTTCAAAGTCCCTACAGGCTGGGGAAAAGATATGCAATGGCATTCTCTCAGAAAACCAATGACTGTTTAATTCTACGGTCGATACTTGTTTGGGGTTCCCATCAATACAAGTCTAAGATTACTTCCCTTGTTTTGTTTGCATAAACGTCCAATGATTATTTCGAACGAACATACGCGTTTGAATATGGTTGATGTTTACCAAAAAATTTCATAAAATATATATACATAAAAACAGGGATGGCAGTTACTGACAAGATGGAATAATGTTCAAGTCCTCCATGCGTTCCCACGGAGTAATCCTCAAGAAGTCATCTTCAAATAATCTCTTCCCAACAAAGATACATCCCTCAGCAAAATCCCTGACGAGATTCTCTCCTCCGGCATAATCCATTTAAGATTACTTTCCTCAGAAGAGTTAACACCATATCTGAAACTTGGTCAGATAGTGCATCGGAGGATTATCCACCTTTCTTAAATGGGTCAGATAGTACATCGGAGGATTATCCATCTCTTTTATCCCCATTCAGGGTACATAATGATCAAATCTTCATCAAAATGCGACGAACGATCAACTCTCCTCGAAGTTACCTTCATCCCCAAGCAAAAATCAAAAATCCCCAGTTGGATGTTGTCATACCCCAAAATTTGCCCTCCTCTATGCATCTTCAATGGCTCAAGTTTCAAAGAATTATTCAAGTCACTCTCTCCTAATCGAGGGTCTCAAAACTAGGGTTTGTAGTTTATCAAAGGAATTTGAATTTCTAAGGTCTCAAATGGATCCCAAGGTGTCTCACATATGTCAAGGCACCTCCATGTCAAAAGTCAAGCTTCTATTCCAAGGATTGCTCATTCAATGGCTCAGATGACCAATAGTCGACTATGTTGACCTAAAAGTCAACTATAGTCAAAATACAGTCAACTTCAAGATTTTTGGTCAACATCAAGCATGTAAGGTTATATCCATCATTTGATCAAAGTTTGATCATGATCCATTAATAAAAACTCAGAGATGAACAAACACAAAGGTTCAAATTAGGGTTTTTTATAGGAGAAAGTCAACGCAACTTTGACTGGCCATAACTTCCACATGGAGTATCAAAAATTTCCCAACCAAACCTATTTTGAAGGAAAGTTGATTCTCTACAATTTTGCCTCTCACAAACCATGGCCAGAAATACTTCATTTAAGAGATATGGAGTAAAAGATTATAGGTCCTCAAAAAAGGTCAACAAAAACACCTTTTGGGTCAAAGCTCATAACTTGATAATGGAAGCTTCAATTGAGATGAAACCAAGAAGGTCATTTAGAGGACTTTTTGAGCTTTATAAAAAGTCCTAGAGTGCCTTCATATGATTAAAATTGAGGGAGATACGATGCGCACAAGTTGGCCAAATTTCAAGAAATAAAGGAAACCCTAAGTGAAGAATTTTGGATTCTTTGGTCAATGGGCCTAAGTTTTGTTTTCTAAACATGATCTTAATCTCACCAAGGGCCCATAAATCCATTCACCTACATTTGATGATTTTTTTAATTTTTTTTATTTTTATCTTAAGATTTTTATTCATTTAAATTTCAAAATTAAAATAAACAAGTCATGATTTAAAGGTAAGAATCACATGATTAATATCTCTTATATTTAATCAATTTAAATGGGTCTTCAAAGGAGGAAATATATGGAAAATAGTTTGGAAAATATATAGAACCAAAAATAGAAACTTTTGGTTCAAGAAAATCAAATGATATTTTCTCATTCAAATCTCTCATATTTTAACCTAAATAATTGATATATAGAGAGAGAATAGGGCAGCCACCAAGGGGGGACGAAATATGAGGGGAGAGCTAGGGTTTTGAAAACTAAAAATCAAAAGGAAGAGGTGAAACTAGGATTCTTCTTGGCAGTCTCCCTCAAGTCCAAGAAATCACTTCAAACTCTTCCCCAGGTGTTATACAAGAAGAAAGGACCACTCATGAGGGCCCATAACACGCAGGGCATTGGTATCATGTTCATCTAATTTTCATGCATTCTTGAGTTTTCGTTTACCATATTTCAATGCGTTTCAATCAATTCTAATGCCTTGTATGAGTTTCTGGTCGTGTTTAGAACAGGTGTGAATCATTGGTATGAAGCCATAACATATAGAACATTATTCACCATTATTAGGGCAAAGAATGTATTCGTCCTCGTTTTCCTAGTTACAGGTATTTTTAAGGAGAAAGAACATCACCATTGTGTTCAGAAGCATGTTTTCAGTCGAACCATGCCCTTGGGAGAAGCTAAGAGATCGTGTTTGGGGGTGCAGCTCGGGCGTTTCTTGCTGTGCGTATCCATGGGGAAATCGCAAGAATTTCCGCAGCAAAACCCAAAGAGAAATCCGCAGGAAATTGGAACCATGCCCAAGGAAGAAGATAATGAATAGTCTTTTGACCTTGGAGCCATGCGTGTCATCTTGTTATTGGCCGGTCAACTCAGCCAGATTCTCTCTCTGCTTATTACTGGTTCACGAAAGAGACAGAGGGGCCCACCTTGTCTGATTTTGAATTTTCCACATGACGTTTGATTTCATACTTTTATTTATTTGCTATTTCCAATATCACTAAATGATTTCAGCGCAGTTGGTAGTGGAGGAGGTTTAACAAACGTTGAGACCTGGGTTCGATCCCTGGTTTTGTCATATTTATTTTATTAATTCACTCTTTCATGATCCAGCTCTCCATGCTTGGCTATACGGTCAGATTCCCACCAGCGCAAATCCAACGTATACGGGACTGAAGGCATACGGTGCACTCTCAGAGACCAACCACACTGGATTGGTGCCAGGTTCCCATACAATTTTAATTTATTTTTAATTGTTTTATCTATTTTTTGAATAAGAAATATTTGTATATAATTTAGTTAATATATTTTATTTAGGGTAAATATAAACTAGGATTAGGCTTATAGTAAGGATTTTAGAATTATCGTCCCGATTATTTCCCGATTTATTCAATTTAATTATTTTTATCAAATTTTAAATTGTTAAATATAACCACGAAAGGACCAATGTGTTAGGGTTCGCTCAATCCCATTGGCCGGTTGCCAAAGTATTAGGATTAGCTCAATCCCACCGACTTAGATATTTAGCCAAATAATTTAATTCATTATTCGCTTCGATTAAATCAATTGATCGCGGTGGGTAATAATCAAATAATTATTTATTAAATTAATAATTTATTCTGCTAAATGGTTTTAACCAAAGCTATTGGTTACGATGATTAGCATTTTCCCTTTATCAAAATTCGTTATTATTTGTAATCGAATCTATCGATTATGAGGAGTAACGATAATTAAAATACACACATTTGCTATTCGTGATAATCGAATCTATCGATTATAGTGGTTAGCAATCCTCCCTTTAATCTGTTAGTCGTAGTAATCAAACCTATTGATTATTGCAACTAATGGTAACAAATTAAAACAGGGTTGTACGCCCAAACCTTAAAATACACTAAACCACGACACTACAAAATTCATCTCTTCAACACTGCGATGTTCACAACTACGATAAGGTAATTCAAAATACCTTCGAACTTCGCATTTCAAAACAATTTCAAAACAAATTCAAATACAATCAAATTCTAATTCTAAGGCGTACAATCCTGTGCCCGAACTACGTAGACGCTGATCCTCCATAAGGAGGTACGTAGGCACTTGGCAACAAGGCGAGTCCCCTTCCCCCTAAATTTCATTTTTTTTCCCGTTTCATTTCCCTCAATTATTTAACCCTCGAAAGCATAAACCTTACCTTAATACTCTTAGCCACAAAACTGTTAACCTTAGATTCAAAGCCATAGGAAAGGGTTGAGGGTGCCTAACACCTTCCCTCGACCTGAATATAGTATCTTACCCTGATCTCTTAACTGCGTAGGTTTCCTATTCGCCTTGGTAGAATAGGTGGCGACTCTAAACATTAATTTTTAGGGCAGGTTGCTACAGATGTCCTCGAACAGAAGACATGGATCCTTAATAAAATTATGTTGTCATCATCTCCAGCAACTAATAGGGATTTATTTTCCCGATCAATATGCTTCAGTTACACAGTTGTGTCCATACATCATTCATTCAAATACATAGTTATTATCATACAACATTCATAATGTATCACAACAAATGCATACGTAACATACAAGATTCTCATTTATTTTGAGAGCCTCGTTACACCATACATTACATACATCATGACATTGCGTAAAATTAACGTTGCTTTTTCAGGTTTTTTCTACAGTCAAATGAACATTATCTTCTAGATATAGTGCATAGATAATCAAGTCAATGATTTAATTCTGACACTCATTCTAGATGAAGGATTTAGTTCCAGGTATTCTCTAGAGATAGTTCAGAGATAATCAAGAAACGAGGCAGATATAATCAAAGATTCATTCTGACACTCCACAATACAACTACTGGCTACTGGGTATAGTTCGTTACAGACTCATCCTAGTGTTTGTCTTCAGATACAGTCTAATGTATGACTCATTTTGATACTCACATCATCAACAAAGTATTATTCATCAGATATAATCAAGACATAGATTCATTATGATAAACTCTCCTTCCAATATAGCCTAATGGATGGCTCATTCTAATATAGCCTAATCGACGAATCACTCTAATATAGCCTAATGGATGGCTCCTTCCGATAGAGCCTAATGGATGGTTCACTCTGTTATAGCCTAATGGATGGCTCACTCTAATATAGCCTAATGGATTACTCCTTTCGATATAGCCTAATGGATGGCTTATTCTGATATAGCCTAATGGATTACTCACTCTAATATAGCCTAATGGATGGCTCATTCAAATATAGCCTAATGGATGGCTCATGCTAATATAGCCCAATGGATGGCTCATGCTAATATAGCCTAATGGATGGCTTATGCTTAAATATCCTAATGGATGGCTCACTCTAAAACAACCTAATGAATGGCTGGCTCATTCTATAGCCCAATGGATGGCTCATCATTCTATAGCCTAATGGACGCCTCACTCTAAAACAGCCTAATAGATGGCTGGATTATTCTATAACCTAATGGATGGATCATTCTAATATAGCCTAATGGACGGCTAATTATAGTATCCTTCAACATATACATGGCCTAGTGCATGGCTCATCCTAACATTCTTCAATATATCTATCAGATACAATCAAGACTTAGACATCAGACATACATTCTAGAAGCATGACCCCCAGACATTACAAAAAGTATTCTCCTCCAAATATTCTGAAGCTCTTCTCAGATGCACATTCTGGAAAGCATCTCCTCTGGATGACATCTTTAAGCCCATCTACGACACACTCTGTTAACATCTAGAAGGTAGCTTTAAGCCCATCTCCGACAACAATCTATCAACACCTGGATGAAATCCTTAAGCCCATCTCCAATGACACTGCTTCCTGCACTGGTGAGTGCAAATTTTAGGGCACTTAAAGTGTTCAATCATCTTCTACCTTCATATCACGATAGGCAAATGAGCCAATCTACCTCTTTAGGTTTAAGAAGATTGAACGGGGGAAGCTATTGACCCTCAAATTTGCCCTCATATATTCAAGACAATTTGTTTCAAAATGATCTCCTCATCTCCTAGGATTCTTAACTGCTCAAGAAGACTCAAGGTTTCATCAGGCAAAGCCTTTCCTAAGCAATGGGACTCAAACTAGGGTTTTGATTTAGTCAAAGGAAAGTGAACTTTCAAGAGCTCAAGTGGACTTCATGGTGTCTCATATGATTCAAAATATCCTCATACCAAGTTTCAAGCCTTGGATCACAAGATTGCCCAGTCAACTGCTCAAATGATCAACAGTCGACTATGTTGACCTGAAAGTCAACTATGGTCAAAATACGATCAAACTTCAAGGTTTTTGGTCAAAATCAAGTATTTGAGGTTTAATTCATCATTTGATCAAGTTTTGATCAAGATTCATCCAGAAAAGCTCATAAATCAACAAAACTCATAGTTGCTAAATCAGGGTTTTGAATGAAAAGTCAACTGAACTTTAACCAACCATAACTTTCACATGCTTCATCAGAAATTGTCCAACCAAATCTCATTTTGAAGGAAATTAAATTCTCTACAATTTTGTCTCTCTAAGGACTTGGACAAAAATTCTTAATTTGAGAGATATAGGCCAAAACATTACAGGTCCTTTTGGAAATCAACAAAAAGCCATTTTTTGTCAAGGCCAATATCTTTAAAATAAATTCTTCAAATGCAAAAAATGTTCCAAAGGGGGTTGTAAAGTACATCTTGGGCTTTCCAAAAAGTACAAGATCTTTTCCATATGATAAGAATTGAGTGAGTTATGATTGGTGGAAGTTGGGAGAAATTTAGGAAAGGCATGAAACCACAATTGATAAACTTTTAACTTTTGAGTAATGGGCCCATATTTATGTGTTGTCCACATGATTTCAAGCTTATAGGAGGCCCATAAATCTATTTATCTTTATTTTATGAGTTTTATTTCTTTTATTTTGAATTTATTCATTTAAATTCAAATAAAATCATAATTAAATGATAAAAGTTTATGTGATTAATTTTCCAATTTTTCAATCAACCTAAAAATCATCTTGGAGGCCCATAAAACAATCCCATGGAATTTTGTGATTTTATTCCTTTATTTTTGAATTTATTCATTTAAATTCAAAATTAAATCAAATAAAATCATGATTTAATTGTCAAAAATTGTGTGATTGATTTTCAGATCCAAATTGATTCACAAGGCCAAGAAAAACGTGGAAAGCAAGATTGGAAAATAGATTGGACCAAAATAGCAAGATTCATGCAATTTTAAATCAAATCTTTTTCAATTTTTTCTCTCACCAATTACTTGATTACTTTCTAATCTTTTGCCCTAATTCTCTTAATTATAAATACATCAAGCCATTCATAATTCTAGGGCACGAAATTTGGAGAAGGAACAAGGGTTCTCAAAAGTGAAGAAATTCAAGAATAAGGCAAAAATCGTGTCACTACTCCTAGCAAGCTTCAGACTCTACTGTCCTGAGTGATTACACAGTAAGCCCGGTGTCGCACGCTCGCGAAAAATGAACAGAGTCGCCACCAATATATTTATCCCATAAGGGAAAGGAATATCAGAAAACCTAAAACGGATAAGAACAGGGTCTTGCGACCAGAGAATCTAGGAACGGGAGTCAGTTACGCAAGGGGAAGGTACTAGCACCCCTCGCGCCCATCGTACTCGATGGTATCCACCTATGTTTGTTTCTATCTAAAGGGTGTGTACTATGTCTATGTCTAAATGCGAATGGATGCAAAATGTAGGGAAAATAAAGAATTATACTCGCACGGGCCCTACCCCGCTGCCTACGTATCCTTTTCAGGAATCAGAGTTACCGTAGCTCGGCTCACGATTTTCTGTTTGTTTTTGTGTTTTTTAGTTGGGCGGAGTTAAAGTTCGCGCTCTTGCATAAGGGATCGACCTACAATGCGTACGAGCGGAAATAACATTGCCCTTAAGAAAAAGAGATGAGAGAGAGATTTTGAGTGTTTCGAGGAAATCCCTTAAGCAAGGGAAACTCGAGTTACTCTTTGGTTGGTGTTTTTTAGATTGGGAACTTACGCTCGAATGGTTCCCTTAAGCAAGGGAGATCCAAGCACTCGAATGATTCCCTTAAGCAAGGGAGATTCAAGCTTCCATTCCCTATTTAATGATTTTCACTTTTTTATTAATGTTTTTTAAGTGTTTTCTTTGTATTTTTTAAAGGGATTTTATTTTGATATTTATCAGATGTTTTAATTTTGTAAAAGAAAAGAATGAAAAAGTGGGGGACTAGCCTAATTTCTAAACCTAATTGTTATTTATGTACAAGGAGTGGTTCTAGTCTAAAGTTATGGTAACTAAATTCTAAAAGGAGCATTAAAATGATATTAACAAATTAGGCCTAAAATATGGCCAAAAGCTAGCAACAAAATCACACAAGAATTATACAAAATAGCATGGAAATGATACAAAAACATAAAGAAAACGATTCAAGTGTTAGTGCAAAATTAAACTAAAAAACTACTATTTTTATATTGATTTTTTATGAAAGAGCAATGAACTCTAAATCGAGTAAAGAGACTAATATTTTTTATTGCATATTTTCTATGTCAAAAGTAGTATAAAGCCTAAAAATGATAGTAGAAAAATCAGTATTTTATCACCTAAAAGAAAATAGAAAAAAAAGTCTAATTAAACCTAAATTCTAGTAATTAAAAGAATAGAAGCAGGGGGTGTCAATTGAAAATGGTGGTGTGATTAGCAATGACGAAGGGCCCAAACAGATAAGCCCAGAAGAGTTATTGTTTTCTTGTAAACTGGATTTTATTATGACCAAAAAAGACAGTATCGGGCTCAGAACAATGGGAGGTGCAGGGTGATTCGGTGGTAAGGCCCAGGGAGTTTTTGCTCTGATTATTGGTACAAGAAAAAGCACTTTCTGGGCCGAGGGGGTGCGCTACAATAGAAGGCCCAAGAGGTTTTTTTCGATCCATATCACATTCAGATTTTGTATTTACGGATTTTTATTCAGGAAGAAATGAATTAAACTTGATAAAAAAAATAATGAAAAGGGATTAGGGTTAGTGTTATGACGATTGGGCTTTTCACTCTCAGAATTCGTCTCCCTCACTTCAACAAAAAACGGCGACGGCGCCTTCACTCCCTCCGATCGATTCTCGCCGCCGCTAACCAAATCGGACGGAGCACACGCTCTTTCTCGCATCTCTCATCTCCGATTCAAAACCTCCCCTTTCCGATTTGAACTTCTATCTCACTCTCACTTCCGATCTGACTCATCTCTCCGTTCATCTCCGCCATTGAAGAATAAAGATGCAAAAACTCGGACATAACATGCTCATAATATCGCACAGATGATAATGATTGAAAATGCAAACGAGTTCAAGGCATACCTGGAAAGAAGATCGCAAGCGAAAGAGTAGAAGAGGTTCCAGATGCTCAGGTACGAATTGTCTTGATCCCATTCGCAATTTCTTTTCTCTCTTCTTCTACAATCTTCCTTCTCGGTTTGTTCCTTTGCGCGCGTTGAGATTAGAGTGAAGTGTTGAGAATCAGTGAGGCTTGAAGGATTGAGAGTTGCGGAGAGATGGAAGCATGAGATTGATGATCGAAGGTGTGATGGAGGTTTTGCTCGACTGAAGGAGTTTCAGAGGTTGAAACTCCAACAATGGTGATGATGAGCTTTGGTGAAGGTGAGGGAGAGAGAGAATCGAGAAGAGAATGAGGAGAATGGGAGTGGAATGAAGGTGAATTGATGGTGGATTGTGGGTGGTTCTGCAGAGAAAAAAGTGGTGAAAATGGCGTGGAGATGATGAAGATTATGGAGAAGGTGAAGTGAGTATGGAGAAAGTGGCGTAGGGTTTGAATTATGGAGGGAGATTGATTCATATAGAGTTCATGAGAGGATGTGAGCCATTGGATTAGGGGGAGTTTGTTATGAGATTAAGGGTGAGGATTGAGAGTTTAGTTACATTCTGTTTTGGGTGTTTTTCTGTTATGGAAGTTGGTTGTGAATCTGTTAGGTTAGTTATATGGTGAAATGAATTAGTTTTGACAGTTAGTGAAATAGAGAGATTGAGGGAGTTAGTTAAATTCTGTTGTTGGTGTTTCAAAGTTAGTTATAAGATTTATTGAATACTAGGTTGTTAGAGTTTGGGAAATTCTGTTATAGGCAGTTAGGAAAGGTTAGAAAAATCAGTTAGATGGTAATTAGACTTAGAATCTCTTAGGGAAATTAGAAACAATTAGTTAGGGGCTGGCTCTGAGTTTTACACTGAAAGTTAGGTGGTTAAGAATGTAACACCCGGAATTTAATTATTTATTTAATTAAATTGTATAAGGAAATTATTTGTTGGAATTAGTCAAAGTTAGAATTATTGACATTATTATAAGAGGCGTAATTCGAATTTATACGTTGTGTTGGGCGGATAAATTAATGATCGAGAAATTAGTCGGTTTAATCGGAGAATAATATTAGAGATAATATTACTATAATGGACTATTATTAATTTAAGTTGATTTAAGCAGTAGAGAATGATATTGAATATGTTGAGTTGGTGGTTCGGACGATTTATTTTATAGTCGGTAGTTAGTCAATTTGGTGGAGAGAAATAATAATAGAATTAATATTATGGATTATGAGAGTGTTTTATTTAAGTGGGATTAGACATTGCGTTGGTGATAGTAATCATGGGGTGTTAATTAGTAAGCCCAAATGAAGATTATAATTATAATAATAATTATAATAAAATAAAGGAAATAAGAAGAAAAGTTAGGTCTCAATAGATGTGGAGAAAGAAGAAAAGTTGGAGAAAGAGGAGAGGTGAAGAAGAGAGCCATGGCGGAAGAGAAAAGCTAGAGGAAGTCCAATTTTCGCAGCAAGTTTCTGCAGTGAGACACTTTAGTAAAACGGACGTTTCTCCCAATCCAACCGTTGGATCGTCGCGGTTCTTGGACACAACGTTCCAGACTCGTAGAGGTAACTTCTGACCGGAGCGATTTTCGTTTTGATGATTTTAAGTCCGTCTGACAAAGCGATTTCCGAACAGATTTTTGGTGCGTCTCTGCACGTTGTTAGAAAAGATTTTCGGAGAAAAGTTGGAAGCGGTGGCATAAGCTATGGCAACCGGGAGAGTAGAGAAATCTCATATCCAAGGTAAGGGTGAGGTTCTAGCTCTATAAACGGGATTATGATGAATGATATGTGGGGGTTATGATTGTATGGATTGTCTCTGTTTTGTGTGGTTGTTTGTATCTTTGAGATTGAATTTTGTTGATGTTGAAATTGATTGATGTCTGTGAATAAGGTTTTAAAAGTTCAATCAATTGTTGTGGGAAATTAACTTAGGGTTTATAATTATTATTATTGAGGAATTAAGTGCAGAAAAACGGATTAATGTTGGTTGAGTATAACTATTATAGTGCTATGTCTATGTGTTGGTCGAAATTGATTTGCAACTGAATCGAAGGAGGAAAATTGAGTTTTTGGGTTGAGTTATAGGGATTTAGTATGATGGGGTTTGAGATTTGGGATCAAAATCAATGTGTTAAAATTCATGTTTTATGATTCCAATTCACTACTATATGTTAGGTATGAATGAATATGTGTTTGTTTTATGAAAAATAATTGAATTGGTTGGATTTTAATGGAAAAATGCATAAAACCCGTAGCTGTTCCTGAGCAAAAATCTAGTTTTGGAGAAAACTTCAAAAATTCATATCTTTTGATCCGTAAGTCCGTTTGAGTCCCCGTTCGAAGCGCTAGAAAGCTAATAATGTGTATTTTCTTATAAAAATAGTTACATGTTCTGGAAATAAAATTTAATTGGTGTGTGATGAAGTTTTGTTGTTTCGGTGTATGATACCGGTGTTTGCGCTTTCCGGAAACTTAGAAAATTCATAACTTTTGACTCGGGTATCCATTTGACGTGCCGTTTGGACCGTTGAAAAGCTAAAATTATGTTCTATCTTATAAAAATATTTTCAAACACAGTAGATGAATTTTGTTGAATTGATATACATTTTCGTGTGTAATGTTGTGTAATTGTCGAACCGGGTGTACGCTATTAATCGTGTGCATGTTGTATGAACTTGTGTGATTGAATTGCATGTTGTATGAACTTGTATGATTGAATTGCATGTTGTTACTTATGTTGTGTTGTTGTTATTGCTATAAGTTGTTGCTTCATACAATTTGTTGATATAAGTTGTTGTCGATATGTTGACTAAGTTGTAGGCCTATGGCCAGTGTTGAAGCGACGTTGAGTACCTCTAATGTTGGTACAGTGTTGAATTTTTGTCGTTGTTGCATTGTTGTTGTTGTGACGTTGTGGTTGTTGTTGCATGCATACATTTGCATTGTTTAAGTTGGCCTTGATGGCACCACGTTGAAAAGTTGAAGGCTTATGCCTTGGCCTTAATGGCACCACGTTGAAGGCTTACGCCTTGTTGAAATGCCTCGATAACCTGGCATATGTTTAAGTTGGGAGTTTTACTCCAAATGGTACCACATGCATTTGCACAGTTGAGTCGCATTTGAAGTTGTTGTTGTTGTTTCGTTGTTGTTGTTATTACGTTGTTGTTGTTGATATAAGTTGTCGTTATTGTAAGTTGTTGTTGTTATAAGTGGTTGTTGTTATTAAGTTATGATGATTTAAATTGTGAAATAATTATTATAACTATTGTTATAGTTGTTGTTGCTAATTGTTGTTACTAATTGTTGTTATACTTGTAACTGAATATTGTTATCATAATTGTTGTTGGTAAATAATTATTATAACCGTTGTTACTATTTGTTATTATAACTGTTGTTTGAATAAGTATGAAGTGGTGATATTGTATGATCTAATCTTAATATATTATTTATCATACGCTTGCTTATATTGTTGGATATCTCACCCCTTCTGTAATGATGTTACCTATTATGGGTAATTGAGCAGGTACTCAAGAATAGCTATGGAAGTGAAGTAACTTTATGAAGTCTTTAGTTACTGTTAGTTCGAGTTGGTCTTGCTCTGATACGTAGCACTCGGGGGATGTTTATGTGTTGTTTCTAAGTTGCTGTTATTACTAATTGTTGAATAATTATAAATTGAACGATGTTTTAGTTGAATAAAGTTGCTAACTGATCTATAAGTTGGAAGTTGTAATTATGTGGTTTTAATATTAAAAAGGTTGTTATGTTCCTATGAATAAATATGTTGTGAGTTGTTCAGCCGAATGCTATGTATCATATTAAAAGAAATACAGGTTGCTTTGTTGTTTTATGTTGAAATGTGACATCCTGTTATATGTTTGAAAATTTTAGCACTCTGATTTTTAATATAAATGTCGGGTAGAAAATGGGGTGTTACATTAGTGGTATCAGAGCAGGTCGGTCTGTCCGGCCAGAGTCGTCTAATGTTGTTTATTCCTCTGTACGCGACAAGTGTGTGAAACACTGTCAGTACTTGTTGTTTTCTGGTTGTTGCAGGTATTAGTTTGAGGAAACTGGGGGAGAAGCGTTGCTTCTCAGATGTGTTTTAGTTGGAAGTTGCAGAGAGGATTGTTATCTTGGTGTTTCGGAAACTGAAGTTCACCGAAAGAATTGGCTCTCGAGTTATAAAAAGTTTGGGAGCGAGGAGTTATGTTAAGGACTGTTTGGAAAGTGATTAAGTTGAAGAGAATGAGTTTTTGAGTGAAATTTCTGTAAGCAAAACGTAGGAAAATTTCTGAATCATTGTGAAACTTCAAAAATTCATAACTGGAGTTCTGGACGTCCGATTTGAGTCCCGTTTGAAGCGTTGGAAAGCTAACGAGATGAATTTTCTTATAAAAATAGTGGCAGCATCTGTAACAAATTTATTGGTGGCAGGATTATGTTGGAAAGAAATGAAATTGTCCGTTTGAGTAGATATCGTGTCAATTGTTGACGAAGGGATAATGATTAAGTGTATGATTATTGTAGATCTTGGTATGGATTGTTAGTAAGTAATTATAAGAGTTGTTGCAGTTGTTAGAAGTACGAAGAGCATAACCTCAAGAATGAGGAGTGCTGATGATGATAGCACAAGGGAATTTTGTTCTGATAGTATCACAAGGCGTGTGGCAGTATGAAGTCGTAAGACGTCGGTGTTAGCGGATTCAGATGGTTTTGCAAATGTTGAACTATGATGCTTTTGGTGGTGTAAGTGCAATTTCTGAAGGAACATTTGGTAGTTGGTAATAATGGTTATACTCCATTACGATTGTCGGATATTTATTGACAAATTAAGGACTTGATCACTCTTAATCTCTTGTTGATATTAGACGGAATTGTATTGGATGTTATAGACTTATTTTACTATCTCGATGATGTAGAAAGCGTTTAATGTTGAGGAAAAAAATTGAGGCTCGGGTAAAGCTTGTAAATTATAAGTTGATAGAAACTCTAATGAGAACGGTGAATTAAGATGGATGATCAGAGTTGCGCAGCTGAAGCGTGATGTGCCAAAGTGTTGTGTTTCCTTGTAAATAGTGCTGATTGAAATAGGATTTTTTGTAAGTCATTGGTCAATGATGAGTTGAGTGGTTATCGGTCAAGTTATGTTGTCAGATTAGTATTATAATAATTTAGTCGTTGTTGCAGTAATGTTGTTGTTGGTTACCGTAGGTGGCGAGTGATATCCTGAGATATCACGAAGTTGATTAAATTGGTTACTTTGAGGTTATTATGGGAGTGACCTGACAAATGATGATGTGGAATGAAGTTGAGGTAGGAGTTGGTGGATAGAATTTTCGAGGACGAAAATATTCTAAGTGGGGGAGAGTTGTAACACCCGGAATTTAATTATTTATTTAATTAAATTGTATAAGGAAATTATTTGTTGGAATTAGTCAAAGTTAGAATTATTGACATTATTATAAGAGGCGTAATTCGAATTTATACGTTGTGTTGGGCGGATAAATTAATGATCGAGAAATTAGTCGGTTTAATCGGAGAATAATATTAGAGATAATATTACTATAATGGACTATTATTAATTTAAGTTGATTTAAGCAGTAGAGAATGATATTGAATATGTTGAGTTGGTGGTTCGGACGATTTATTTTATAGTCGGTAGTTAGTCAATTTGGTGGAGAGAAATAATAATAGAATTAATATTATGGATTATGAGAGTGTTTTATTTAAGTGGGATTAGACATTGCGTTGGTGATAGTAATCATGGGGTGTTAATTAGTAAGCCCAAATGAAGATTATAATTATAATAATAATTATAATAAAATAAAGGAAATAAGAAGAAAAGTTAGGTCTCAATAGATGTGGAGAAAGAAGAAAAGTTGGAGAAAGAGGAGAGGTGAAGAAGAGAGCCATGGCGGAAGAGAAAAGCTAGAGGAAGTCCAATTTTCGCAGCAAGTTTCTGCAGTGAGACACTTTAGTAAAACGGACGTTTCTCCCAATCCAACCGTTGGATCGTCGCGGTTCTTGGACACAACGTTCCAGACTCGTAGAGGTAACTTCTGACCGGAGCGATTTTCGTTTTGATGATTTTAAGTCCGTCTGACAAAGCGATTTCCGAACAGATTTTTGGTGCGTCTCTGCACGTTGTTAGAAAAGATTTTCGGAGAAAAGTTGGAAGCGGTGGCATAAGCTATGGCAACCGGGAGAGTAGAGAAATCTCATATCCAAGGTAAGGGTGAGGTTCTAGCTCTATAAACGGGATTATGATGAATGATATGTGGGGGTTATGATTGTATGGATTGTCTCTGTTTTGTGTGGTTGTTTGTATCTTTGAGATTGAATTTTGTTGATGTTGAAATTGATTGATGTCTGTGAATAAGGTTTTAAAAGTTCAATCAATTGTTGTGGGAAATTAACTTAGGGTTTATAATTATTATTATTGAGGAATTAAGTGCAGAAAAACGGATTAATGTTGGTTGAGTATAACTATTATAGTGCTATGTCTATGTGTTGGTCGAAATTGATTTGCAACTGAATCGAAGGAGGAAAATTGAGTTTTTGGGTTGAGTTATAGGGATTTAGTATGATGGGGTTTGAGATTTGGGATCAAAATCAATGTGTTAAAATTCATGTTTTATGATTCCAATTCACTACTATATGTTAGGTATGAATGAATATGTGTTTGTTTTATGAAAAATAATTGAATTGGTTGGATTTTAATGGAAAAATGCATAAAACCCGTAGCTGTTCCTGAGCAAAAATCTAGTTTTGGAGAAAACTTCAAAAATTCATATCTTTTGATCCGTAAGTCCGTTTGAGTCCCCGTTCGAAGCGCTAGAAAGCTAATAATGTGTATTTTCTTATAAAAATAGTTACATGTTCTGGAAATAAAATTTAATTGGTGTGTGATGAAGTTTTGTTGTTTCGGTGTATGATACCGGTGTTTGCGCTTTCCGGAAACTTAGAAAATTCATAACTTTTGACTCGGGTATCCATTTGACGTGCCGTTTGGACCGTTGAAAAGCTAAAATTATGTTCTATCTTATAAAAATATTTTCAAACACAGTAGATGAATTTTGTTGAATTGATATACATTTTCGTGTGTAATGTTGTGTAATTGTCGAACCGGGTGTACGCTATTAATCGTGTGCATGTTGTATGAACTTGTGTGATTGAATTGCATGTTGTATGAACTTGTATGATTGAATTGCATGTTGTTACTTATGTTGTGTTGTTGTTATTGCTATAAGTTGTTGCTTCATACAATTTGTTGATATAAGTTGTTGTCGATATGTTGACTAAGTTGTAGGCCTATGGCCAGTGTTGAAGCGACGTTGAGTACCTCTAATGTTGGTACAGTGTTGAATTTTTGTCGTTGTTGCATTGTTGTTGTTGTGACGTTGTGGTTGTTGTTGCATGCATACATTTGCATTGTTTAAGTTGGCCTTGATGGCACCACGTTGAAAAGTTGAAGGCTTATGCCTTGGCCTTAATGGCACCACGTTGAAGGCTTACGCCTTGTTGAAATGCCTCGATAACCTGGCATATGTTTAAGTTGGGAGTTTTACTCCAAATGGTACCACATGCATTTGCACAGTTGAGTCGCATTTGAAGTTGTTGTTGTTGTTTCGTTGTTGTTGTTATTACGTTGTTGTTGTTGATATAAGTTGTCGTTATTGTAAGTTGTTGTTGTTATAAGTGGTTGTTGTTATTAAGTTATGATGATTTAAATTGTGAAATAATTATTATAACTATTGTTATAGTTGTTGTTGCTAATTGTTGTTACTAATTGTTGTTATACTTGTAACTGAATATTGTTATCATAATTGTTGTTGGTAAATAATTATTATAACCGTTGTTACTATTTGTTATTATAACTGTTGTTTGAATAAGTATGAAGTGGTGATATTGTATGATCTAATCTTAATATATTATTTATCATACGCTTGCTTATATTGTTGGATATCTCACCCCTTCTGTAATGATGTTACCTATTATGGGTAATTGAGCAGGTACTCAAGAATAGCTATGGAAGTGAAGTAACTTTATGAAGTCTTTAGTTACTGTTAGTTCGAGTTGGTCTTGCTCTGATACGTAGCACTCGGGGGATGTTTATGTGTTGTTTCTAAGTTGCTGTTATTACTAATTGTTGAATAATTATAAATTGAACGATGTTTTAGTTGAATAAAGTTGCTAACTGATCTATAAGTTGGAAGTTGTAATTATGTGGTTTTAATATTAAAAAGGTTGTTATGTTCCTATGAATAAATATGTTGTGAGTTGTTCAGCCGAATGCTATGTATCATATTAAAAGAAATACAGGTTGCTTTGTTGTTTTATGTTGAAATGTGACATCCTGTTATATGTTTGAAAATTTTAGCACTCTGATTTTTAATATAAATGTCGGGTAGAAAATGGGGTGTTACAAAGAAAGGTATAAAAGTGGTTAAAATTCTGTTTTTTTTTGTCATAGGAATGTTAGCAATTCTGTTACAAATCGTTTGCTAAGCTGGGAGTTAGTATGTGTGGGATTTTGAATGTTAATTCAAACTGAATGTGTGTGGGTGTTAATTGTTTTGAATTGTCTATGCTGTGAACGAATGTGAATGAAGGTTGAAACAATTACAAATTAGTGTCAAAAATGGTCATGGGTTATGTTATCTTTCAATCTCCTGAACTGGTGCGGTTTCTTTTTATGATGGCTCGGTTTAGGAACTGTATTAGGTGCTGAACATTTTATTTTACTCATGACTGTATGCTGGCTGAACTGATTATTTTTGTTTGTATTTTGATGGTGGTGTAGGGTCTGAATGTGATTTTATGCTGCAGGATTTTATAGTTTGAAGGTCAAACAATGGTGCTCTCACTGATTGCATCTCCTTCACCGTGTCAATAGAATGTATAACAGGTGATAGCTTCATATCTTTGTGCAATGGTCATATTAGGATATTAGGTTTAATTTCTGGTTTTCTGTTAAGCTAAAGTTAGGATTGGGTATGTTTGGATGAAGGTCTGAATGTGAATTTTGGTGGATACATAATGTTATGTTTTTGGATTGAAGTTAGGTATATGAATCTGAATTAATAGGATGGTGGCTAGTGAATTGAAGGTTAGCAAAAGAAGGTTAATTGAGAGTTTTGAATAGTGTTAAGGTGCAGTTGATTTTCGGTTGCTTATTGTTTTGGCTTTTCTTGATGCAGGTGGGTACTGTTTGTGATATAGATTGTATGTACAGGTTTGTTTCCTCTGCCAGTGCTTGGTTAAATGCTAGGATCGGTTCCCGAAATTGCTAGAAACCAGAGGTGTTAGCTTGACATTCTGTTGGCGAGTTAGCAGCTATTATGGTTAGGAACTAGTTGTTCTGTTTTTCTGCTGAAAGTTAGTTATCAGTTGAGAATTGATGTCGTTTGAAAGGGTTAAGAATGGTTAGGTTAGTAGGAAGTGGTTTGTATATGAATGACTCTGTGATGTATATTTATGGATGTATGAACATGTAGATCTATTCAAAACTGATGTGATGATGACCCTTCTGCAGGTTGAAGACATGGTGACAGCAACAACTTCCATTGGTATGAAGTTTATGCCATCTTTTTTGGCAGTGCATAGAGCAATATGAATGTGAAGTGGAAGAAGATGAGATTAGAATAAATGAAGGGAAATAGATCCCTTAGGAAGTCAACAGCTGCTATTTTGTACATTTCCTTATAAATCTTCCATTTCCATGTAATGACCTTGTATTGAGATGGATCCTGTATTGATTTTGAAATAGAATATGGCATGCTTTGACTTTGAATTCTAAAGTACATTTCACTCCAAAATATTCAAATGAATCTTCATATATTTCTTTCAACTTGCAACTTGAATAAACATCATAAGACAAAAGCCTAATACAACCCATTATGGACTTTGGTCAAAAGCTGAAATTTCGCCACATGTCTTCAAAAATTGAAAGTGACCCGATATTGTCTTCAAATGAATGAATCCACCAATGAATGGCTTGTATTCCAGGTAACCAGATGGGCCAAACCTTGAATTAGATAATAAACCAGATGAAGCTCGAACATTGTGATGATCCACATAATAATCATAGGTACAACCTTGAAAATCCACTAGTTGACACAAGCACAGTGAAATGAACCTCAATCCATGACCGGTTGAAAGCCTCAATAGAAACAAGCATGTACGGGGTATGAACTGCAAACCATGTGAAAAATCAGCTCCATCTATGACCATGATCCCCTACCATGTTTATTGATTAATGATACATGTTATGTTAAATGAATTAATGGAAATGTGCAAATGAAATGCAAAGCTAAAGCCAGTTAGAAATTAAAGGGTAGGACAAATTTGGGGTATGACAGCTGCCCCTATTTAATCGTCTTAGACCTGAAGGTGAGATTGGCGTTAGCCTTTCGAACATTCGAGGCAGAAGAAGATTAAATATCAAGACCTTAAATTTGTTCTGAAATGATGGTGTGATTGTTGTCCTTATTTTTGTTTTGGAATCTGCTGGGGAAAGAGAAAATCTTTTATTTTTTGGTGGAGAAATATACAGTGAATAATTGCAGCTGAATGGTGATAACTTGTAACGTAGCCAAAGTGCCAATACAAGGTTCTCGATGGAAATGATTAATGTGAAAGTGATGGGAAGAGAAATAGGTTTGACAGAAAGGTAGGGTAACATAGACGAATGTTTGAAGAGAGATACAGACGAGTATCGAAAGAAAATACAAACGAGTACCAGAGGAATGACACAGACGAGTATCGAAAGGAAATACATACGAGTACCAAAGGAATGACACATGCGAGCATCAAAAGAAGATAGAGACGAGTACCAAAGGAATGACACATACGAGCATCAAAAGAAGATACAGACGAGTACCAAAGGAATGACACATACGAGCATCGGAAGAAGATACAGACGAGTACCAAAAGAATGACACATACGAGCATCGGAAGAAGATACAGACGAGTACCAAAAGAATGACACATACGAGCATCGGAAGAAGATACAGACGAGTACCAAAAGAATGACACATACGAGCATCGGAAGAAGATACAGACGAGTGCCAAAAGAATGACACATACGAGCATCGGAAGAAGATACAGACGAGTACCAAAAGAATGACACATACGAGCATCAGAAGAAGATACAGACGAGTACCAAAAGAATGACACATACGAGCATCGGAAGAAGATACAAACGAGTACCAAAAGAATGACACATACGAGCATCGGAAGAAGATACAGACGAGTACCAAAAGAATGACACATACGAGCATTGAAAGAAGATACAGACGAGTACCAAAGGAATGACACATACTAGTGTTTGACTCAATACAGACGAGTATCGAAGGAATGACACAGACGAGTGTTCGAGAAGCTTGGTAGATGGACTTACTGGGGATTGGTATTTAGTCTTGAAATGATTTGCCAGGACGGAAGGCAAAGGATACACAACACGGGGTTGGATCTAAAAGTTTTCCCGTACGAGGGAAAGGGACCACGGAGACTAGTGACGACTAGACTCGACCCAAAAGAGTAGTACATACTGAAGAATCACGGGATATCGATGCTTGCGAAGCATAAGAACTACATTAATCCCTCAGGCCAAAAGGCGGGGTATAATCCTGTAAGAGTGGCAATCGTTCGAATTGCCACACACCAAGTATGGTTATCCAAACGATTGAAAAATGAGATGGGTTGAATGCTCACCCTCATTCGCACTCTAATTTGCACGCAACATACGGGAAATAACCATGACAAGACTAGAGACGACTAGACTCGACAAGAAGATGATAGTAACCACTGGGGATTACGGGAATATCGATGCTTATGAAGCATAAGAACTACATTAATCCCTCGGGCCAAAAGGCGGGGTGTAACTCTTCGGAGCGGCAATCGTTCGAATTGCCACACACCAAGTATGGTTATTCAAACGATTGAAAAATGAGATGGGTTGAATGCCCACCCTCATTCACGTTCTAATCTGCACGCAGCACATGGGAAATAACCTCGGAGACAACGATTCAGATGAAGAAAGACATTGTGTCCGATCCATACTGGAGAGAAAAAACGAGACTTCTTCTGGGGATTGAGGACACCAAGTATCGGCACCGCGGTTGGAGGAGATTTGTAATGTAGTAGCAGATATCAATCGGAGTTTGTAAGGACAAAATTTTTTTATGTGGGGGAGTATCGTTTTCTTGATTGAGTGCTGGTTTGTATTATCTGGCTTATGCCCTGTATGCATGTTTGAATTTTTCTATGGCGTAATGATCCGCTTTGACGGATATGCTACGCTTTTGAGGATGCAATGTTATATGCAGTGAACACTATATGCAGGATGCCAAATAAAGGCATTAGTGAGGTAAACACCAGGGAGAATACCCTTAGCATTAAGGACCATGTAGAGGTGCCAAAAGATATTGGACTTTGACTTGTAAGAGCACACTCTTGTTGTTGCCTTCCAGAACGTTGAATGACTTTAGACTTCTCACCATGTGCCACTGCTTGGAAGATTTTCAACTTGAGGAGATTCCCTCAATTCACCATGTTGGGGATTATCCGAATAAGGGCACCAGGTTGGAGAAATGGAACAACTCTCAGGAGAAATAAACTCATGTGCTTGGGGAGAGACCAAATTTCTAGGAGAAATAAACTCCTATGGTCATGGAGCGACAAAAAACTCAGAATTGTGCCCCAAGCTTCGTGACTTATGGAGGAATTTGCCCCAAAGGATCCTTGGAGAGATTTACCAAATCTCGACATAACTGCCCCAGATTGGTTGAACTTAAGAGAGATTCCGCGACGTGATTGCCCCAAATATGCTGAATTTGAGAGGTCAAACCTCGATTCAATTGCCCCTGATTAGGTACATCTTACTAGAATCCTCAAGGCTTTCTTTGTTTTGGAGTCAAACAAACATGGGAACAACTTTACCACGCTCAATAGAGTCTTCAAACTCTTCCCCTCAGGGTAATCAAAGACAGCATTAACTGTTCATGCCCCACGAAGTTTTCAGGCAACTTGCCCCTTGGTAATCAGTCTTATGAAATGATTGGATTTTCACTCCACGGAGTTCTTAAGTCTTGCTACTGTGACATGATCAAGCTCTTTACCGATTCTCATCCTTGACAATTTCCTTGATGTTAAGCAAATATTTTGCATGCAAAAGAAGGCTAATTCTAATAATGATAATTCTAATGCAAAGCCTATGTTAGTCTTGAAGTTTTAAAACTTTTTATGAAATGAGGTTGCGACCTCTTGTGACTGAATCACTAGCTGACACAACCTCGATTTTTGCATATGGAAAACAAAGCAAACGTACGTTACCAACATGGATATGAGTTTCACTTCATTGGGAATCAGTTAAACGCTATCTCATAGGAGTGCGCTGTCAAAATAACCCTACTTCAATTAGGACTTTTAAGGGCTGTAACTTGGTCGGGTTCACGGTTTTCAGGAAACAAAGGATTCTTAGGCTCAAAATTATTTGGTACCCACCCCCTTCGTGATGTTCTCCATTCCTACGTTCAATTAACTCGACATGAGTGTTCAGTCCTCACAAGGATTTTGGAATGGTTGAGGAATCAATGAAGCTTCTGGACATGGCGGTCGCTCACCTTTGGTTCTTCTGATTCATTATCACACGACTTGTTCTCGCTTGGCAATTCCATCATCTTTTTTTCTAATGCTTCTTTTGCCATTTTTTTTTCTTATTATTTTTTGCCATATTTTTTTTTCGAACAAGCCGTGTGACCTCGCATTGTCTTTGATTCATTGGAGGTGATTGCAATTGCCTTACTTCTTTGATTTAGTGAAAGATTACCATTGTGGTGTCGTCATCTTTTGACCTCTTGATGGAATAAGGATAATCATTGCAGTTTTGACATTCCTCAACCTTTTGAAGGATAACCATTGTTGTATCCTTAGATGCATACCCTTTTGGTGAGTTTTGAACACTCGATCAAGTTAAATGAACACTACCCTGCCCCAAGGTCAAAATAATGGTTTTAATGATTTAGAAAAGAACTCCTACTTCAAGGCTCAAAGGGCTTGACGAGGGTCTATCTCCCTTATATCTCCGGTGTTTGGGGATTTGAAATAATGTCTGTACATCCTCAGTAGGGTTTTATTCAAAAACACACGACTAGAGATTTTGCATTTTTATTTTTCATCATTCTCCCTCAGCTCTTTGCCTAAGCAAGCGATTAGTAAAGTTGGTATCGTAATGCCAAAAACATTTTATGAGTGAAAACGAATGGATTACTTCAAGACAAACATGAACAATGTATTTTTATTTTCATTCAACGATTAACAAGCTTTTACATGCTATCAATGCTCAAACACACAAAGGAAAAATTACAAATGAAAATGTGATAAAGAACTAAATGAATGTCATTGTTGAGGAGACTTGACTCCGTCTGAACTTAATGCTCTTGAATACTTCTTGCAGTTTTGAGACCTCATAGGGACTTCAATTTATGCATGAACCTCTTGGAGTAAACGACACACAATCCTCAGTTGAATGGATTTGTGCTCCAGCATGGTAGTCACTTAGCATTATCATGTGTTCCTTCCAAACACTTCAGATTACTTCAAAAGAAAACTCCAACAAAGTCACCCAAGAGTTGTAAATTTTTTTTGCTTTACTTTAGGGATTCGAGCAATGCGAGTGATGCAATGCTCAAGATAAGAGTACGTCTTGCTTATCCCTCAATCGGGAGCCCCAAGCATAGATGTTAGAGAAGTATTCGCTATCAAACATGGAGGAACTTTGCATGGTCATCAAACTTAGAAAAGCTATCTGTTGTAAGGAAAGACCAAAACACCAACTGAAACACCAACCTCCACGGATACAACTGAGCACAAGAACCTTGAGAATGAGAGATGCTTCTACAGAACATCTTGATTACTCCTTGGAAAAAGACTCTGACAAAGTTGCTCGAGAATTTGTGGTGCTTTCATTATTATCATACCAACAAGTTCAATTATGGGAGTAACTTTTGACAAAACAAGGAATATTGCAAATGAGACTATAGGAACGAAATGATGCTTGCCATTGTTGAGGAGGCTTGACTCCATCTGGGCTTATTGTTCTTTGGTGATACTTTATGGAATACGGACATTCACTTGTGCATGAACTCTTCGTTTTATGTGCAGGCCATTTGGAGTGAATGATATCGCTTTGGAGTCAATGAGGTCCTGGACTTTGTGCTTTAGAATATTACAATCCTCAGTTGCATGTCCAGATGCTCCAGAATGGTACTCACACTTGGTGTTTAAGTCATATCCCTGAGGAATTGGTGTTGGAGGGGGCTTAGATTCCCTTAGTTGGACCAAAGAATCCTTGAGTAAGTGAGAGAGCAGTTGACTATAGGTCATAGGAATCAGGTCAATTCTTCTTGGTGGTCTCTTTGGCCTTTGTGGACCCTGTTGCTGGTGATGATTCAAATATCCAATCTGTTCAGGTGTCTTCCTTTTTTGATTCGGCTGTGAAACAATCAAAGACTGATAACGTGGAAGATCCGGAATCCAAGACGGTGCATTGTGCTTCTGATTTGAGGTAGATCCGACATGGAAGTATGAATCAACTTTTCCTTCCACCACAGTTGGAACCCTATTTCCTTGAACACTCATGCCCTCGGAGGTGATCGAAATCACTTTTGAGTCAATGAGATCTTGAATGTGATGCTTCAGCGCCCTACAATTCTCAACATCATGGCCAGGTGCTCCAGAATGGAACTCGCATCGAGCGTTGGTATTAAAATTGGGGGGAAGCTCCTTAGGCGTGGTCAAATTGCGTAGCTCAATCAACTGAAGTTCCAATAAACGAGGAAGTAACTGAGCATAAGGTATCGGAATCGGATCGAGAACCCTCTCCGGCATCTTAGGCCTTTTCCCACACATTTGGCCCCCTTGATTCATTCTAGGGACATGAACAGGTTGACGTGGAGGTAACGGTACTTGAAGTTGAGGGGGAGCTCCCTGAGGCATCCCATGAGTGGAAAGAGATCCAATTGAAGAGAAGGAGTCAACAATTTCTGTTGCAGCAGCAGGGACAACATTACCTTCTTTTCTTAGTATGGTCTTCAGAACTTCCATGACCAGACTCATTTGAGTCTTCAACTGACTGTTTTTCTCTTTTAGCACATCCTGATTATGGATCAAGTCTTGCATCTCCAACATAAGATGGCCCATTTGTTCCCTCATCTCATCCATTTCCTCACGGAGTTGTTCCATAGTTGATCTCGGAGCTCGTGGTGGTGAGAAGTCAAATCTGTTGTTGATCTTGAAATCTGAAAGAAAGGGTCCCATAAGTCTCTGAAAGAACCATGAAATGCATGATAGTATGAATGCATGTTTCATTTATGAGAGATCCTAAAAGTCTTTTCACACATTGCCATTTTCTTTTTATCTATTTTTTGAAATCAAGGCTTTATTTTGTACATAATATCCTTTCTTTTCTTTTCCTTTTTTTTATTTCCTTTTTCTTTTTCTCCTTCTTTTTTTGGAAATAGACTTTAGGATCTTCCATGAATGGAGTGGATAAAGCAATGATGTTATGCAATGCAAAAGCATAGGATCAAGGTCCATATAATCTTAGTAACCATCGCACAATCCTCTGAATAACTAATGTGAAACCTCTGTACAGGCCAAATGTCATAGGATCAAAGGTTCGACGCCTTTTTTGAATACCAGAATATCAAGCACCATGAGAATAGACCAAATAAAGGTCCATCTCAAATATGAAGAAGCAATGGTACGTAGGAGCCAAGGTTTCCTGTCCCACCCTAATCTCACGGGTATGTAGTCTAGACACGGATAAATGGTCCCTAATGGTCACTAGGGTCTACAGTTCCCATGGGGTACAAAGTGTTTGAGGCAACAAGCATGCCAGACACAGTGTTCCATGAAAGAACCTCGCCTAGTTGTGGTACCCCATGTCAAGCTCGATCATAGAAAGCGCTACGGGAGTTAACATGAGCATCCACGCTAATCCTAGGTGTCACTGACCTGGGAAGTGGGCCTTTTACCTCACAAAAAACCCCCCACCTGCAAAACAAAACAGAAAAATATGTGGCCCCCACGGGGACCCATAATATAGTCCAGATGCATGCGAAAAGTAAATATGATATGCAAGCAGGAAATAGACATGATATGTAAGCATAAAATAAATGTAAACATATAAACAAAATAAAGAAACACCCAATAAACGAAACAAACAAAGGCTAGGATCGACTCATTAAGTACGGACCCGCAATAGGTCTAACATCCCCAGCAGAGTCGCCAGCTGTCGCACGCTCGCGAAAAATGAACAGAGTCGCCACCAATATATTTATCCCATAAGGGAAAGGAATATCAGAAAACCTAAAACGGATAAGAACAGGGTCTTGCAACCAGAGAATCTAGGAACGGGAGTCGGTTACGCAAGGGGAAGGTACTAGCACCCCTCGCGCCCATCGTACTCGATGGTATCCACCTATGTTTGTTTCTATCTAAAGGGTGTGTACTATGTCTATGTCTAAATGCGAATGGATGCAAAATGTAGGGAAAATAAAGAATTATACTCGCACGGGCCCTACCCCGCTGCCTACGTATCCTTTTCAGGAATCAGAGTTACCGTATCTCGGCTCACGATTTTCTGTTTGTTTTTGTGTTTTTTAGTTGGGTGGAGTTAACGTTTGCGCTCTTGCATAAGGGATCGACCTACGATGCGTACGAGCGGAAATAACATTGCCCTTAAGAAAAAGAGATGAGAGAGAGATTTTGAGTGTTTCGAGGAAATCCCTTAAGCAAGGGAAACTCGAGTTACTCTTTGGTTGGTGTTTTTTAGATTGGGAACTTACGCTCGAATGGTTCCCTTAAGCAAGAGAGATCCAAGCACTCGAATGATTCCCTTAAGCAAGGGAGATTCAAGCTTCCATTCCCTATTTAATGATTTTCACTTTTTTATTAATGTTTTTTAAGTGTTTTCTTTGTATTTTTTAAAGGGATTTTATTTTGATATTTATGAGATGTTTTAATTTTGTAAAAGAAAAGAATGAAAAGTGGGGGACTAGCCTAATTTCTAAACCTAATTGTTATTTATGTACAAGGAGTGGTTCTAGTCTAAAGTTATGGTAACTAAATTCTAAAAGGAGCATTAAAATGATATTAACAAAGTAGGCCTAAAATATGGCCAAAAGCTAGCAACAAAATCACACAAGAATTATACAAAATAGCATGGAAATGATACAAAACCATAAAGAAAACGATTCAAGTGTTAGTGCAAAATTAAACTAAAAAACTACTATTTTTATATTGATTTTTTATGAAAGAGCAATGAACTCTAAATTGAGTAAAAAGACTAATATTTTTTATTGCATATTTTCTATGTCAAAAGTAGTATAAAGCCTAAAAATGATAGTAGAAAAATCAGTATTTTATCACCTAAAAGAAAATAGAAAAAAAAAGTCTAATTAAACCTAAATTCTAGTAATTAAAAGAATAGAAGCAGGGGGGTGTCAATTGAAAATGGTGGTGTGATTAGCAATGACGAAGGGCCCAAACAGATAAGCCCAGAAGAGTTATTGTTTTCTTGTAAACTGGATTTTATTATGACCAAAAAAGACAGTATCGGGCTCAGAACAATGGGAGGTGCAGGGTGATTCGGTGGTAAGGCCCAGGGAGTTTTTGCTCTGATTATTGGTACAAGAAAAAGCACTTTCTGGGCCGAGGGGGTGCGCTACAATAGAAGGCCCAAGAGGTTTTATTTAATCCATATCACATTCAGATTTTGTATTTACGGATTTTTATTCAGGAGGAAAGGAATTAAACTTGATAAAAAAATAATGAAAAGGGATTAGGGTTAGTGTTATGACGATTGGGCTTTTCACTCTCAGAATTCGTCTCCCTCACTTCAACAAAAAACGGCGACGGCGCCTTCACTCCCTCCGATCGATTCTCGCCGCCGCTAACCAAATCGGACGGAGCACACGCTCTTTCTGGCATCTCTCATCTCCGATTCAAAACCTCCCCTTTCCGATTTGAACTTCTGTCTCACTCTCACTTCCGATCTGACTCATCTCTCCGTTCATCTCCGCCATTGAAGAATAAATATGCAAAAACTCGGACGTAACATGCTCATAATATCGCACAGATGATAATGATTGAAAACGCAAACGAGTTCAAGGCATACCTGGAAAGAAGATCGCAAGCGAAAGAGTAGAAGAGGTTCCAGATGCTCAGGTACGAATTGTCTTGATCCCGTTCGCAATTTCTTTTTTCTCTTCTTCTACAATCTTCCTTCTCGGTTTGTTCCTTTGCGCCCGTTGAGATTAGAGTGAAGTGTTGAGAATCAGTGAGGCTTGAAGGATTGAGAGTTGCGGAGAGATGGAAGCATGAGATTGATGATCGAAGGTGTGATGGAGGTTTTGCTCGACTGAAGGAGTTTCAGAGGTTGAAACTCCAACAATGGTGATGATGAGCTTTGGTGAAGGTGAGGGAGAGAGAGAATCGAGAAGAGAATGAGGAGAATGGGAGTGGAATGAAGGTGAATTGATGGTGGATTGTGGGTGGTTCTGCAGAGAAAAAAGTGGTGAAAATGGCGTGGAGATGATGAAGATTATGGAGAAGGTGAAGTGAGTATGGAGAAAGTGGCGTAGGGTTTGAATTATGGAGGGAGATTGATTCATATAGAGTTCATGAGAGGATGTGAGCCATTGGATTAGGGGGAGTTTGTTATGAGATTAAGGGTGAGGATTGAGAGGTTAGTTACATTCTGTTTTGGGTGTTTTTTCTGTTATGGAAGTTGGTTGTAAATCTGTTAGGTTAGTTATATGGTGAAATGAATTAGTTTTGACAGTTAGTGAAATAGAGAGATTGAGGGAGTTAGTTAAATTTTGTTGTGGGTGTTTCAAAGTTAGTTATAGGAGTTATTGAATACTAGGTTGTTAGAGTTTGGGAAATTCTGTTATAGGCAGTTAGGAAAGGTTAGAAAAATCAGTTAGATGGTAATTAGACTTAGAATCTGTTAGGGAAATTAGAAACAGTTAGTTAGGGGCTGGCTCTGAGTTTTACACTGAAAGTTAGGTGGTTAAGAAAGGTATAAAAGTGGTTAAAATTCTGTTTTTTTTTGTCATAGGAATGTTAGCAATTCTGTTACAAACCGTTTGCTAAGCTGGGAGTTAGTATGTGTGGGATTTTGAATGTTAATTCAAACTGAATGTGTGTGGGTGTTAATTGTTTTGAATTGTCTATGCTGTGAACGAATGTGAATAAAGGTTGAAACAATTACTAATTAGTGTCAAAAATGGTCATGGGTTATGTTATCTTTCAATCTCCTGAACTGGTGCGGTTTCTTTTTATGATGGCTCGGTTTAGGAACTGTATTAGGTGCTGAACATTTTATTTTACTCATGACTGTATGCTGGCTGAACTGATTATTTTTGTTTGTATTTTGATGGTGGTGTAGGGTCTGAATGTGATTTTATGCTGCAGGATTTTATAGTTTGAAGGTCAAACAATGGTGCTCTCACTGATTGCAGCTCCTTCACCGTGTCAATAGAATGTATAACAGGTGATAGCTTCATATCTTTGTGCAATGGTCATATTAGGATATTAGGTTTAATTTCTGGTTTTCTGTTAAGCTAAAGTTAGGATTGGGTATGTTTGGATGAAGGTCTGAATGTGAATTTTGGTGGATACATAATGCTATGTTTTTGGATTGAAGTTAGGTATATGAATCTGAATTAATAGGATGGTGGCTAGTGAATTGAAGGTTAGCAAAAGAAGGTTAATTGAGAGTTTTGAATAGTGTTAAGGTGCTGTTGATTTTCGGTTGCTTATTGTTTTGGCTTTTCTTGATGCAGGTGGGTACTGTTTGTGATATAGATTGTATGTACAGGTTTGTTTCCTCTGCCAGTGCTTGGTTAAATGCTAGGATCGGTTCCCGAAATTGCTAGAAACCAGAGGTGTTAGCTTGACATTCTGTTGGTGAGTTAGCAGCTATTATGGTTAGGAACTGTTTGTTCTGTTTTTCTGCTGAAAGTTAGTTATCAGTTGAGAATTGATGCCGTTTGAAAGGGTTAAGAATGGTTAGGTTAGTAGGAAGTGGTTTGTATATGAATGACTCTGTGATGTATATTTATGGATGTATGAACATGTAGATCTATTCAGATTTGATGTGATGATGACCCTTCTGCAGGTTGAAGACATGGTGACAGCAACAACTTGCATATGGTATGAAGTTTATGCCATCTTTTTTGGCAGTGCATAGAGCAATATGAATGTGAAGTGGAAGAAGATGAGATTAGAATAAATGAAGGGAAATAGATCCCTTAGGAAGTCAACAGCTGCTATTTTGTACATTTCCTTATAAATCTTCCATTTCCATGTAATGACCTTGTATTGAGATGGATCCTGTATTGATTTTGAAATAGAATATGGCATGCTTTGACTTTGAATTCTAAAGTACATTTCCCTCCAAAATATTCAAATGAATCTTCATATATTTCTTTCAACTTGCAACTTGAATAAACATCATAAGACAAAAGCCTAATACAACCCATTATGGACTTTGGTCAAAAGCTGAAATTTCGCCACATGTCTTCAAAAATTGAAAGTGACCCGATATTGTCTTCAAATGAATGAATCCACAAATGAATGGCTTGTATTCCAGGTAACCAGATGGGCCAAACCTTGAATTGGAGAATAAACCAGATGAAGCTCGAACATTGTGATGATCCACATTATAATCATAGGTACAACCTTGAAAATCCACTAGTTGACACAAGCACAGTGAAATGAACCTCAATCCATGACCGGTTGAAAGCCTCAATCGAAACAAGCATGTACGGGGTATGAACTGCAAACCATGTGAAAAATCAGCTCCATCTATGACCATGATCCCCTACCATGTTTATTGATTAATGATGCATGTTATGTTAAATTAATTAATGGAAATGTGCAAATTAAATGCAAAGCTAAAGCCAGTTAGAAATTAAAGGGTAGGACAAATTTGGGGTATGACACCCTGGTAGTTGGTAGCACTCAATCTCGTGTGGAGTTCGTGCACCATATTCATCACTTTTATTCATATTTCAAAGTTTTATATTTCATATATCATTGTGTTTTAATATGATTTGTTGATATGTATGAGTTCCTGATGATAATTGGAGAAGTTCTGAACCCTTATAGCAAATCTTTGGTGTGTGAATCATAAAACACCATTGTTAGGGCTCGAATAACACAAGCATTTGGATTCCTACTTTTAGAGTGTTTCGAAGCAAAATAATTGTATATTCATGCTCAGGGAGAAGAATCAAGGTGATCCATGGCCTTGGTTGCGATTAAAGTGATTGATTTTACAAGTTTGTGTTTTTGCAAGTTTCGCTACGAAGAAATCGTAGCTATTTCCCAGAATTCGTAGCTAATTTATAGTTGCGTGTTTGAAATTTTTTATTTTTCAGATCTGCTACAAAACCTGTGTAGCAAAACCGTAGCAAATTTCTAGCTACGTCGTAGCAAAAGATCCAGTTTGAATGAAGAAGATGGAACGCGTGACGTGTATACGCGTTGCTATTGGTTCGTTCAAAGGCGCAGGGCCCCACTTTGACCATGCTTTGAATTCTTCCCATTAATTAAGGTTTTTGTTTTAATTTATTGGTGGTGGTACTTATAACAGCAAAAGCATGCAACGCATTTGGCAAGGAGTTTGTGCTGGTAACCATTAGGACAGGGTTTAAACCCCTGGTGTCCTCTTTATTTTATTTTTCAATTTTCTTCTTCTTTTTCTTTTCTTTTTCTATCCTTTTTTTTTTTAAATTAACCTAACATTTTGTTTTTCTTACTAATTAAAATTATAAATATTAGGATTAGGTTTCTAAAATTAATTCAATTTAGTTTAGTTTAATTAAGTTCTTTACTTAACTTTTATCACAAAAAATATATTTGTTTTAAATTAATTTAATTTTGTTTCTTAACTAATTTTAGTTAATTTAATTAGGATTAGATTAGATTTTTTTAGGCTATTTAATTAAGACTAATTTGTAATTTAAAATTTAATTGCACATAATTAGTTAAGTTAGAATATTTCTTTAATTAATTGAATTTAGGTTAAAATTTGTTAATTAGTTTAGATTTCAATTAACGTTAACACCAAATATTCTTTTAACACCAAATATTTTTCTCTCCACCCTCAACCTTTTCTCGACTTCCTGATTCGTCCGCTATTTATTTATTCGCGTATTTTATAATTATTATGTAATTTCTTCGAGTTTGTAATAGTTTAATTAGGATTTATTTTCTGCATTTTAATTACTTATGTAACTGCTCATGGGTTGTAGTAGTAATTAGGGCTTTATTTTCCGCATCTCCTTACTATGTAATCCTCCATCCCAAAGCCTTGTAATAGCGTAGGGTATATTTTTTGCTCTTTACTTTTCCGCATTATATAATTGCTAGATGTATGTGTTAGGATTGTATGGAAAGATAAAATCAACTACTAGATCACTTCTAATTCCAAGATAAATAAAATAACTGAATATAATACACTTGCACTCACTCACCTCTAGGGTATACCCTCTCTTGTTGCCTTCGAATATATGGTCAAGTCCCTCGAGCGTAGGGATACCTTTAGCAAATGTTGCCTACAATTCAAATCATAATAGTCCCTTCGATATAAAGATCATAGTCCCTTCGAGTTGCCTACGATGAGATGATTTTGTCCCTCGATGACCCTATGATAAAATGATGATAGTCCCTTCGAATTGCTACGGTATCCCTACATGTTACCTTTTATGACCATTCGATGACCCTTCGATATCCCTTCACATCCAATGCATAGGTGTTAGAACATAGTTTGGTTCTAATCAGATTATTAGTTTTTTGATGATAACAAGCAAATAAATTTTGTATAAGCAAATATGGTACTCTAATTATGTGTTTCTGATTTCAAAAGATGATTCAATACAAGTACCGTCAGAACTTGATGTGCAAAGATGAACAAATGCAAAGATAATAAAGTCTTAAAAGCAACTTCTGATCAAGCACCAGATCACTGCAAACTAGGGGTGGCAAACGGGCATGCCCGCCCCGTTTAGGCCCGCCCCGCAAAAGTCCGCGAAAAAACGGGGTGGGGCGGGGCGGAGCGGGCTTTTTTAAGAGTGCGAGTCTAAAACCTTGCCCCGCCCCGCAAAAAAGTGAGGGCGGGGCAGGGAAAGCCCGCGGGCATTTGCCTTTTTAGGCCTAAAAATAGTAAAATTCTATGAAAAAGCAAATGCCCACAAAAGCCCACAAAAAAACGGGGCGGGGCGGGCAGATTAAAGAGAGCGGGCCTAAAACCTTGCCCCGGCCCGCGAAAAAGTGCGGGTAAAACGGACTTTCCCCGCGGGCTGGGCCCGTTTTGCCACCCCTACTGCAAACACACTGATACAGAAGCTATATTCCAAGCTGAACAGAAGATCATGAAGTCTGATTCAAAAAGGAAGATACCGTTAAAAACATAATCATTAGCAAGGCGGCTGCAACACTCAAAAAATGCAACTCCCAAGGTTGATTAAGAAGCTATCCACATGCAGATCATTGGAGAAAACAAAAGCAAAAAGCAAACATGCAAGCATTTATTGCTCTCTCCAATAACCAAGATTAAACGGGAAAAAATATGAAGATATATATACACACAAAATCACTCCTTCAAAAGTGTGTGTGGTGTGTGCCTCAAACAAAGAATTGATACATACAAAGAACACCAACACAACACGATGAGCTCATTTTGTTTTGTTTGAAAAACTTGAAAAAGCATAGTGTGTATGTGTTTTGAAAGAAGGTGCCAATAAGGCAAAGTTTCGTAATTATCCTTGTGTCAGTCCTCAAGAATAATTATGAAGTGTTTTCGAAGTTTTGTTTGATTTGAAATTGTGGTGTGAAAAACATTTTTTTGTTGAGCAAGCAAATTAAGATCTACTTACCCTAATACTTAGTCTTTCCTATAATTTATACTTTTCTTTAAAGGATAAGATTAACCATACCATTTGTGGGTAGGTAGTCCTATCTATTGGACGTATACAGGACATCGACGGGTCATCGACGATCTTTGAAGGAAACATGATAGAGGTACCTTTAGCAAGTTCGAAGGGACAATCACCTTTTCGTAGGCAACAATTCGAGGGACAAGATCACGTATTCGTAGGCAACATCGAGGGTCATCGAGGGACCGTGATCTTTGATGATTTTTTAATCGAGGGACGTTTGCTATTGGGTACCTCTATATTAGAGGGACACGACCATTTAATTATTCGTAAGGCAACCAAAAGGGGCGTACCCTAGAGGTGAGTGTGTGCAACAATCACGTGCTTTAGATTCGAGTATTTAATCTTGTGTTTAAGTTAGCTAGCGTTTGATTTCGTTATCTTGCCATACACACCCTATTAGCATACATCTAGCAATTAAGTGGTGCAGAAAGTAAAGATGCAGAAAATAAATCTTAAGACTATTACACGGCTTCAGTGAGGGGGAGTATATAAAACCAAATGGGGAATGCGGAAAGTAAAAAAATGCGGAAGGTAAAAAATACGCTATTACACAGAAATAACCTTGTGACCTATACACTGATTTCTAATATGAAATAATTTAAACAAATAAATAATCAATCATGCGACAAACATTGAGAGTTTGAGAGTGAGAAGAAGAATCGGGAATCGAAATTGGAGTTTGAAAAAAATCGGATTTGAGGAGAAGTTAAATTCTGATTTTTTTTAAGTGAAAACTTGATTTTAAAATTAAACCTAAATTATTAATCCTAAATCCTAATTAATTTTAATCATGTTAAGAAAAAAGAAAAAAATCAAATTAAAAAACTAATATTTTTTGTGAATTTTGATTGGTTGATTTCAATGGTAAATTAACTAATTAAATACCCTAATTAAAATTCAAATTAAATTAGTTAAAAAATATTAAGTGAAAACCTAAGGTGTAATACTAATTATTAGTGGTTAATTGGTTAAGAATTAATTAATGGGTTAATTTTTGTGATTAAATCAAATTAAGTATTAATTAAAAAAGAAAAGAAAACTTGGAAAAAAGAAAATGTTAAGAAGAAGAGAAAACAAAAAAAGAAAACAAAGTGTTGGAGCCAGGGTTTGAGCCCAGCCCCCCTAGGTTACCATCATGCCTGCCTTGCCATCTACGCCAGTTTCATTGGTTGATGTATGGATGGATGGAAAATATTAAATGCAAAAACACAATTCCCTTGGTCCATTCAAACGCAAACACACATGGATATTTACCAACGAACCAGGAATCACAAACGTGCCATGCAAGCAGTCAACAGGTCAAACGTCATGTTCATCATCTTCTTCCTCCGCACCTGCAGATTTACCTGCGGAGTTTGGTACGATTTTACCTGCGCATTTTTTCGCGAGTTCATAGCCCTCCATTGTAGAAATCTGAAACCTGCAAAACAATGAGAGTTAAAGCGCCAACGGTACCCTACTCCCCTAAATCGAGGTCTACGAGTCCATTGGTGGTGTTATTTTAACTGAAACGCCCTGAATCTTGAGTTTCGAGGCTCATAACTCGTTATGCCCTATCAATGGTGTTATTCAGTTTAAGCCTTAAAGCCCTCATGTAAGACGTCCAACCTGTTCTAATGAATGCTCTAAACACAGACAAACATATCAAACATGGCAACAATGCACGAAATAACAGATTCGAATCTTTGAAATCTCACCAAACCGGCGTTCTTGAGAGAGTGGATCCTGGGCTGCTCTGAGCTTGAGTAATGATTAGGATCGACCTCTGGAAGCTTCAAGATGATGAATCAACGCCTAGCTTGGCTTGGAACTTGCTGGGAACAAAGTTTTATCGTGCCCTAGTTTTTGAGAGTTTTTGTGAGTTTGGTATCGATTTTGAGGCAAGGGTTTTTGTCCTTAGAGAGGCTGCATGAGTGTTTATATATATGGGGATGATTTAGGGTTAAATCTTTGGAAAGGAATCAAAGGTCTAATTGAAAAATATTTGATTTGGTTTTTTTGATTCAAAACTTTCTATTTCAAGTCCACACCTATTTTATGCATATTTATTTTTATTCTTGACCCTTGGATGACAATTTTGAGGTGATTAAATAATTGATGGGGGAATCACGAAATATTCATTTATTTAGTTATGATTTTGTTTGATTTAATTTGAATTTATATGTACAAATTCAAAAATAAAAGAAATAAAACCATAAAATAAGTAAAAAATGATTTATGGGCCTCTTATGAGCTTACTATCACGTGGATAACTTAAAAATATGGGCCCATTACTCAAAAGTTTGAAATTGCTCATTTAGGGTTCCATGCACTTTTCCCAATTTCTCCTACTTCTGACAATCATAATTCACTCAATATTTTTCCTATGAAGGTGTTCTAGGTCTTTTCGGAAAGCTTAAGAAGTCTTCTATAAGCCACTTTGGAACCTTTTTTGCATTTGGAGATTTTATCTTGATGATATTCACTTTTACAAAAAATAGCTTTTGTGACTCTTTAAAAGGACCAGTAATGTTTTGGCTCATACCTCTCAAATGATGCATTTCTTAGTTTTGGACCCAACACCAAAGTTGTAGAGAATTGAATTTCCTTGAGAATGAGCTTTGGTTGGACAATTTCTGATGAAGCATGTGATAGTTATGGCCAGTCAAAGTTCAATTGACTTTTTAGTTCAAAATCCTAATATAGAAGTTTTGACTTTTGATGACTTTGGATTTTTTCCTGATGAATCATGATCAACCCTTAATCAAATGATGAATGTAACTTCAAAATGTTGATGTTGACCAAAAATCATAAGTTTTGACTGTAGGTTGACCATAGTTGACTTTTGAGTTAGCATAGTTAATTGTTGACCTTTTGAGCCATTGACTGAGCAATCTTGTGAATCGAGGCTTGAAAATTGATATGGAGATCCTTTGAAGCATATAGGGAGCCATGAAGTCCACTTGAGGTGTCAGAAATCTCATTTCCCTGGAAAGAAACAAAACCCTAGTTGGGGACCTATTTCTTAGGAGAGGGATAAGCATGCTCGCTTCTTGTGTGGCCTTGAGCATCTGGTGATCATATGATTCTGAGGAATTTGCTTGAGCCAAAATACCTTGAAATATGATGGGCAAATTTTGGAGTATGACAGTTGCATTTGAATAGAAAAGCCTATGATAATGAGCTAAGGAGTGGTTGTCATTGTAGCAACTAACAAACTGAAAGCCTTGGATCCAGAGGCTTATTGACATTATCTCTGGCCAAACACATAGTCACAGGGGCTTTCGTTTTCTATAAAACTAATAATGTTACAATGATGATGTACATATGTTTTTCATTTTTCTTTAGGTTGACCGATTTAATAAGTTTATAGAAGTTATGTGGCTTTATCTAGAAAAGGTATGTTGTTTTATATGCTTCAACATTTAGTACATGGCTGGTTTTATATGCTTAAGATTATAAAACTTAATGAGTAGTGTACTTGTTCATGTGGTTTTTTTTTATCTGAGTTGAGTTATTTATGAAACTTACATTAGAAATTTTGAAAGACATATGCATTATGTTAGTTCCTATTTACACCATTTTGTTTCAAGTTAGCTTAGTATGTTTTTTTTTTAATTTAGCAATGTGTGGAATCATGAATTCTTTTTTAATGTTAAGCTGATACATTAAGTTTTGTCCAATCCTGTTACAATAAACAATTTTTGATAAAAAATCTTATATCAAACTATGAAGTGGTTCTTGCATAAGGCATAAGGTTGTGGTTATACGGTATGTTGTGGTGAACAAATCTAATATCAAATTATGAATCCATAGATTTAAGGATAACAACATGTAATCGTTTTCCATTCTTTCAACTTTTCATCACCCTGAAATTTTCAATTTATGAATAGTATTTTTATCCCAATTGAAAGGAATACTATAAATCTCATTTTTGTCATAGTTTATGAGTTGGTGTCCAAGTTAGAGGTCACACATGAGGAGATTCATCCCCGTTTTCTTTCCACATTGAATTATTTGTCTTAATCAGTGACTATTCTCTAAATTCTGAAATTTATTTTACCTACTGTTCTTACACCATGCAACATGTGGAGTTTAAGCTCTTAGGAGCCTAGAAAAATCATACTTTACAGGTGTTGGGGGCAGGATCAAATCCAACCACTAATTTAAATATAAGTGATAGTAAATGAAGAAGAGCAAAGTCAAATGTGTCTCCTGAACTGCTAAAAGCTATCAGAATTGAATGTGGGTTGCAGTAACAAACACAAATTTGCAATTCTTTTTTGATCAACTATCCACAAACTAATTGCCATAAATTTTTCTCTTTTGTGCACAAATTTTTATTTGTTTCTCTTCTCTTTCGGTTATTGACCACCGGTTCGAACTGACTCAAAATCCAACAGTGCAAGAAGAAATCAAGTAAGCTAACTGCTTAGAATGATTTAAGAAATTTAGTAGTTCCATTTCACGTGGTTGATGACTTTGAAATAAGGGAGCAACACCTCACAATTCCACTTTAATGATTGTCTATAAATTTTTTGTATTTTGTTTTAGGATATCAAAGTTTTGCTCCTTCCAACTTCAATCATAATGCTTCAAGTAGTAATTTTCTTTTTTTAGACCATATTTTCCAATTCATATATCAAGTTTAGCACATGACACTAATTTTGTTTTATTTCAATGACTGACAATGAATTTAATGTCATTGGATGTAGGGTGGAGGGATATGTTAAGTTTGTTGAAGTCCAGGAGAAGGGGATGGAGAACTTTGGTGAAGAAATGGAAAAGCTCTTCCAAAGCCCACAAGGAGAGCATTGCTGCTATGAAAAGGGGACACTGGGAGAAGGAGGTGGATATGGAAAAGAAGTTTGATGAAGACTTAATCAAACTCATGGAGAAGTACTCTCCATCTTAGCAGTAGAAAAAAGTCAATGGCTTTTATGTGGTGCATACAAATATAAACACATGGAATAGAAAGACAATGAATAGTTACAAGCGTCTAATTAAAATTTGAATGTTTTTATTATAATAACTCAAACAATATATTAATTAATTGTTTAAATTTTATAAATTAACATCTATGCTACTATTCCTGCTAAGACTATCATGAATACACGACAAATTTATGGCGATGTTTTGCTATATTTTATAATTATTTATGAATTTTTTTCACTATTTTTTATAGTAATAATAATGAATACATTTGTATTAAAAAATAAATTAATATTTAATCATTATTATAATTTTTTAATTAACTATGATCTTTATGTTAGTATTCAGAAAAAGATTTTTAAATTAAAATTTATATATGAAAAATAAGTAAGTATATTTTTGTTAGATATCTAAGAAAATAAATTTTTGATAAATATTTCTTTATAATTTTTTTAACTTTTTTATTATAAATACTCAATAATTTAATATAATATAAAAATGGATTTTGATGGTCATTAAAATAAATATTATTTTCAAATATTTGTGTAGTATAATTAGGGGTGGTAAACGGACATATCCGCCCTATTTAGAATCATCTTGCAAAAATATTTTATTACATATTTCATCACATATTTCTTCAAATTTAATATTTTTTTCATCTTTAACCTTATTGAATTTTATAATTAGTCTTAAAATATTCTTTCACATATTTTTTCAAATTTAATATTTTTTTCATTTTTCTTATTATTTTATTACATTTTGAAAACAAAAGCGTGTGTTTCACGCCTGTACCCGTATGGACGCACGGGTAACACATCAATATCGTGTGAACGCACAGATAATCTTAAAAAAGTTCGTGCGAACACACGGGTTATTAAATTTTTTGTACAATTAAAAAAATAAAAGTAAAACTTCTGTTAGTTATACAACTGATTTTTCAATTTTTTATTTTTTAAACCATAGTTCGAAATTTAATAAATACAACATTAAACTTAATTCTTTTAGATCATTCTCTTTTTAGACTTTAATGTAAAATTATGTTTCTACTATTTTCAACTAATTTAAATTTTGGATATTTATTCGTCCCATTTATAAAATTTTATAAAATCTTTTTATTATTACAACTTTATCAATTCTAAAAAAAATTCTTTTATTTTTCACAATTGTTTTTTTACAAAATACGTGTTTAATAGTTTTTCTTAACAATAGAAGTTTTTAAAAATTTATACAATAATTTTGCATTAATTTGTTTGAATTTTCAAAACAAACTGGTGACAATAAAACGGTCCGCACTAGTACCCGTGCGAACGCACTGGTAACATACCAGTAACGTGTGAACGAATGGATAACACACATGTAACGTGTGAACACACAGGTAATCATACCAAAATACATGTGAACATACGGGTAACATATCAGTAACGTGTGAACGCATGGGCAATATATTATTTTTTTGAAATTCTTTTAGATCATTATCTTTTTGGACTTTTATGTAAAATTATTTTTCTCTTGATTTTCAACTAATTCTGATTTTGGATATTTATTTGTCTAATTTATTAAACTTTATAAACTCTTTTATTATTACAACTCTATCAACCCTAAAAAAATATTTTTATTATTACATTTAATACTTCTCAATTTAAAATTTAATCTGAAATCTATTTGGTAAAAATGGTCCAGCCTAAACCAATACCCATGCAGACGTACGAGTATCCTACTAGTTAGTTTAAAAATGAAAATATGCGCGAGTATAATCTTATAATACTAACTATATAATTTTCAATTCAATATTATATATTTTGTAAATTTATTTATACTTTTTTATTTCTATGTTTTCAAAATTTATATAAAATGATTAACTAAAATATACATTTTTTATGCATGTTTTATGCCCTCTCTAATGATTGATTATTTTCATTGATTTTAATCGGTCCTTATATTAGTATATGGAAGTGTTGTATGTTGTATTGCATAGTATGTTGAGCTTGGATCCAAATAGAAAAATTACTGTCGGAGCTTTTTTTTAGTTTGATTTTATACGAATAATTATATATAAAAAACAATTAAGCTTTATCGAATCATCTATGATATGAATAAACTTATCCGTATAGACGCACGAATCTTCTATCAGTTAAAATAACAAAATAACTAATTTCTTGTCATGCAAGTTACCATTTTGTTAAGAAATTTAGTTTGTCTTAATTTAACCCTGCAAAATCAGATGTAGGGTAAAAATTACACCCACTTATAAGCACATATTCAAAATATATATTATTTGATGTGAGACTCTTAACACATTTTAAACCATACTTGAATCAAACTCACAATTAAAAACTCTTATTAACATAAGATCAACTTAAATGTGTAATACAAATTTCTTTTAAGTGTGAAGAACTCATTTGCAGTGGCGGATTCACATAGGGATATAAAGGGACTTGGGCTTCTCTTTACCTCACCCCTATTAATATTTTGATAAATAATTAAAATTTAAATATAAATAATAATAATAATAATAGTAATTAAATAAAAATTAACATAAGTAAATGTTATTTTGAATTATGATATTTTTTTAAAGTTTAAATGTATGTTTGAATGAGTGGTAAGTATGACAAAATTATTATTACACTAATTTTATTAATGTATGGGATAGATTAACTTTTATTTTTGAGGTGAAAATTTTAATTAAAATTGAAATATAATTTTGAGAAATATAACATATCTAACTATTTGATAATGTTCTATTACGAACTGTACAATATATTGTAGATAATGGTATAAATGATTTAAAAATAAAAATATGTTTTACATGAAAGAAAAATATATTTTTTTAAATATAAAAGTGATACATAGTATTTTATATGTTAAATTTTATAAAAACACTTTAATTGAAAATAATAAAAAAAAAATAGTTAGTGAATTCTTTAAAAAAAATAAGACAAAATATCAATTTTGGTCTCTTAACTATACCGTTAGGTTTAGTTTGGTCCCTTAACTTTTTTTCGTGCCAAAGTGGTTCTTTAACTTTTTAATAGATGTATATGAGTTTCTTCCATCTATTCCGTTAGTCAAAGTCTGTTAAAGTTTACATGACAGTGAGAGGTGGATTTGAACAAATATTGTGACGGATTTAGCAATTGAAAAACCGATGCTAAAAACCATTTTTGGATTTTAATTATAGTTGTTCATCTTCTTCCCCAAATTTTTCTTTAAAAAGAACCTAAAAATTTGTAGATAACAACAAAAATCCATAATCTATTATTGAAAAATCGCATCATTATGCACCATGTTAAACCAAAGATAAAATCAAACTGAACTCTCATAAAACCTATCACATTAAGCTATTCTGCAGAATTAATGAGAGGGATGAGTAAAATTCAAAATAAGCTATTTTAAAGAAATGAAAATAAAAAAGCAGAACCTCTCTAAAGGCAAGGAAGCCATCCACATAAGGAACATTAAGAGTGACGAAAGAGAAATCCAGATAAAGAAATGGAAGAGTATGCAAATCCAACACTACAAGAGTACCACACGCCATTGATGGATCTTTCTTTGAGAAGCTTATATCAACGCCACCAATGAATCTCAGTTATGGGGAACCAATTTGTGACATCGTTGGTAATTTTCATGTGAAACTATCTTCAGAGATTAGTTTTTCCTCCGACTATCTTGCTCGCTGAAAAAGAAAAGAAGAACAAATTAGTGATAAATTGAAAAGTTTAAATTAGCGGTTATGCATTTGTGATGATCTTGTGATGAAGTTGACGAGTCATGTGAGTTTGATTGTTCTTGTTCTTCGGATTCGGTTTTGAATTGATTTTCCATTGCTTTGCTTCAAATGAAATCAGCAGTTGAAGAAATTAGAAAATAGAAGTCACATTAAAATAAAATTAAAAAAAATTTAGGTTGCAAAATTTATTACAAGGTATGTATGTAATGATGTGATTTTTAGTAAGAAATTCTGGGTTTTTGTTGTTATTTTTGAATATTTAGGATTTTTTAAGGAAAAATTTAGGGCAGAAGATGAACAAAAATAATTAAAATCTAAAAATAGTTTTTAGCGTCGGTTTTTCAGATGTTAAATTCGTCACAATATTTGGTCAAATTTACCTGTCACAACTACGTAAACTTTTAACAGATTTTGACTTACGGAATAGACGGAATGGACTTATCTGCCTCTAATAAAAAGTTATTTGACCACTTTAACACGAAAAAAAGTTTAAGGACCAAACTGAACTTAGGAGTATAGTTAAGCAACTAAAATGATATTTTGCCTAAAAATAAACTCAATTTATTTTTTATTCACTTATCTATGGTAGATAATGGTATAAATTATTCAAAAATAAATATATGTTTTGAGTTAAAAGATACTACACTGACATCCAATAGAGAATCATTAATATGCGATGTTATTTAAGTTTTTTTAAACAAAAGAATGTTTTAATTGAATATATGGTAATGATTGGTTGACACTTGACAGTAAAAATATTTTACACTGTAATGACTCATTTTCTCATATGTTTTACATGAAAGAAAATATTTTTTAAAAATATGAAAGTGCTACATAGTATTTTATATTTTAATTTTTATAAAAATACTTTAATTGAAAATAATAAAAAAAGTAGTTAGTGAAATCTCAAATAAAAATAAACTCAATCTTTTTTATTGGCTTATCTATTGTTATATGAGTTCATGCAAAAATGTTAGAGAAAAGTTTTATAAGGAATTATTTTGAGACAACGCACAAAAATATGCACACTCTTATAATTTGAAGTATAGAACATAATTATTGAGCTAGTTTGAGATAAATACATGGACAAATGTAATGTAACAATAATTAAAATTTTAAAAAGTAATTATAATTAAAATATTGACTTAATATCTTATTTTGTCTGATATTTTTTATTTAGGATTTATTTTAATTTTTTAATTTTAAAAACGAATCAACTCATATTAAAAAGTCTCGTTAAATCTAGAGATAAAAAAAACAAAAAAAAAACAAGCCCATTGTTAGAGAAGTAACTAGTGATTGTGTCCTAGATCTGGATCCACCTGTTTTTTTAAAGAACTTAATGGTGTGGATCTGGACCTATTGGTTGTGTCGATGACAAGGTTCTGATATAAAGGGAATGCATAACAACGTCTTTGTGTTGTAGTATAAGAATCCATATCCATCAGAAATTAACAACTAACAATTAATTAATTAATTAAGTGATGCTAGTAATATTTAGACTTTGAAGGCGGCATGACAAACAATAGTCATACTAGTAAAAGACTGGTGCATCCGCACGGATAATTTATTCATATCTTAGATTATTCGATAAAGTTTATTTGTTGATGATATATATTGTTATTATAAAATTACTAATAATTAAAAATATTTAAAAATAATATATAACAAATATGTCGAATATGACTAATAACTATAAATATTTATAAATATAACTAATAACTATAAATATTTACAAATATAACTAATAACTATAAGCGAAATAAATGGTGAGAAAAAATAAATTTTGAAAATGGTAAACAACACAAAAGCGATGCAGCAATTTGTAATTAAGATCAAATTCCAGAAAGGACAACCAAACTTACTCCTAAAGTTTTGATCAAAGCATTTACTAAGAAGAAGAAATAATAAATTTACTAAGAAGAAATAATCATTTGAGTTGAGAAATGACAAAAATTTAATGGATAATCCATTCACAAAATATCTGCCTAAATCACACATGCTTCGCCACATACTCCATGACCTGAACGGTAAAATTATCACCAAAATTATGTAGCATCTATGAAGCATGAACTCCGACACAGACAACGGGACACGACACGACACAAACACTCTGACACCGATAATGTCTAAAACATAGGACACCGGCACCGCTACATATAAACTAAATTTGACATACATTTATCCATATATTATTAAAAGAGTTTAAAAAAATATTCTGATCAAAATTAATGTCTTTAATTCTTTATTGATAACATTGTTTTAATACATATTTAACCCTTTTAGATATGTGTGAGATTTGTTCAAAAAACATATAATTGTGTGTTTAAAGTAAAGAAAAAAGCAATTTTTTGTTTGAAAAATTTGTCTGAGTTGTCTGACATGTGGTATTAGTGTCATACGAATGTCGGACATAGATTAAAAGAGTGTTGAAGCAAAGAAAAAACAATTTTTTGGGACACTTGTCTGACTTTTTCGACACTTATTTGACTTTTCCGACACGTGTCGTACGGGTGTCATATAAGTGTCGGACACCGACGTGTGTCGGACACCTCGACACGCCTACACCTAGAGGTGTTTGTGCTTCATAGTGTAGCATGCAGCTCGAGAAATAAAATCAAACATAAACTCACAAATAAGAAACATACCAAAAAAAGAAGTGTTAAAGCCAAAAAAAAAAAAAAAGAGGGATCCATAAAGAAGTGTCAAAGACTTTATGAAAAAAGAGGGATCCATAAGCAGAAAAAGGGTAGGCTTGTATCCAACATATAACAGGGTTTTTTAAGCTATCTAAATACATTCAAATGCACACACACAGAAGAGTGGGAGATACCAACTGCAAGACAGGAAATCCTTGCTTATATCTGTAATTTGAATCCACACCCTGCACATATAGAATTCATGAATAATACTTCCCTCAAAATTGGCAGTGACCTTCTCACTGGCATTGGTAGTTACTGCAGAATTGACAGTGACCTTCTCAATGGAAACTATCGGCAGAGGATGTGGCGGTGGCTGCAAGAGCCCTCAAATTTGGTCGTGATCTTCTCACTAGCATTGGTAGTTACTACATAATTGACGGTGACCTTCTCAATGGAAACTATCGGCAAAGGATGTAGCGGTGGCTGCAGGAGCGAAGGTTTGGAAACATTATTGTATTCTGAAGTTGAAGATACAATGTTGGCATATCGATCTTGTTCATACTGAACCTTTGGAACCGAATTTCCTATTTGGAACTTCATTGAAACATGATGTTTTCTTAACTGCATTTTTTGGAATAAAAAATAAAGTTCCGCAAGATACTATATAACGAATATTTTAAGACAAAATCTCTAGAAGATACTATGAATTAAAATTACCTTTGTTTGCATCATATCTTTAAGCTTGAAAAGCTTCTCATGAAAATGATTAATTGTATCTTGTTCTTTTTTGTTCATGTATTGTTTCTTAGATAAATCATATCTGGGTAAAATGGCTAGATTGTGCAGTGTCTTGATACTACTCCCACCAAAGGTGAAGCACCGTGCAATTCCTAATGGTGCCATATAGTAGGCATTTTCCTAATTTCATTTTCAAATCTCATGAAATGAGCAACAATTGCATCAACCACACGATACATCAAAGCATATTTCTTCTCCAAAAAAAAGCTTTATGAAATAGTTGCAATTATTATCACAATTAGCATCTATCAGATATTAAGATGGGGAAAGTTAGTTTTTGAGAAACCATCTGGTGCTCTATTTCAATAGTGACAAATCAACATATTAATCATTTCATCAAAAATGTGTTGTAGTGTGATCCTCACAATCAAGATTTCTATAATTTAAGTGTCAAAACATTCAATAATCCATTACATGATACTATTAAAGCTTAATTTAGTGAACATCTAGCCCTTAAAAATGTCATTTTTTAAATTAGTGTATTGTGAACATATTTGAATTGTGTTTGCTTTTATTAGTCCCCAAAAGCATGTAATATTTCTCTCTGTTGAAAACTTAAAACGTTTCTTTGCAAGAGTTTTAATTCAAATAGGGTCCATTTTAAAAAATGGCATATTTTCGAGAACAAATTATATTAAAGCGCATTATGATCATTAGTCCCCATTGATTCTATTACCCAAATTGTATTATGGCTATTTCTAACAAGTGTGTATAACAACCATGGTTCAAGCCCCACTAATGATTCTATTACCCAAATTGTATTATGACTATTATCTAACAAATGTCTACAATGAAGAATACCTTGTAGTGCCACAATATTCCAACCCTGCAAGCTTCATTAGTGCAACACTATATAAACATCCAGAAGTTAGGGTGAGTGTTTACATACTCAACAAAATTAAGTAAAGCTTATAATTTCTATCATTATATGAAAGGTGTACACTAAGTAACAACTTCTAGAAGGAACTTTAAGGTGCAAGGATGTAAGTAAAATAGACTTTCCATGATCTTTTTGACTTGCTTCAGTGTTGGTAAATAGAGGAAAAATATAACATAAAGAAACAAAATGGTTCTAGAAAAGAGAGTATTTCCTAAAGAAACGTGTTATAGGCACATACCTTCAAATAAATATTTATAGCACAATATATATAAACCATCATCCAAATACTTGGCATACTCTAGAACACTAGCTGCAAGGGTTTGAAAATTGGAAAGTTTAACGTTAACATTAGGAGTAACCTCTTCCAGGTATCTGTCAATCAGTTTTGCTACCATAGGCTAAAATAATGAGTTGAAACATAGTGGATTCTAATTAAAGCATCAAAACCCAAGTGACTAAATTACAATGGAAACAGTTGCCTAATGCATAGAGAAATAAAAGTTAAAAGATTTCATACTATTTGTTGGATGATGTTATTTGATGGAGATAGCTCATTCATCCCTGCATCTTCTGAGGTTTGCTGGTAACAGTAAAAATGATGGACATTACATTTAGTTTGTATACATAAATATATCATAAATTAAGTTATGTTTTGAAAAACAAAATATGTGGTATGTGAAAGTTGGTGTTATGTGTAGAAGTACTTTATGAATGAAGCAAAATGACAAAAATCAAGTGTTATGTGTAGAAGTAATTTTTTAATGAAGCAAAATGACAGCATTAATTCATCAACAAAAAATGAAAGCTGCAGTGCATTTGTCTATGTTCATGCTTCAAAGGAAAAGCTTCAATATACAGAATCAAAATAAAAATGTTGAAGCTTCAAAGGAAAAACTTCAATACAGTATGTGAAAGTTGGTGTTTTTAAACATGGTAAAAAAACTTCAAAATAGAAGATGAACATGGAGGTTAAAGTTCAAACATAAAATAGAAGTTGTACATAGGGGTGTTCAAAACCAAACCGGCCCAATAGAAAACCGCAAAACCAAACCAAGCCAAACTAGAACTGCAAAAAATCGCATTTGGTTCGGATGTGTTTGGACCATTTTTTAACAAACCGCGCGGTTCGGTTTGGTTTGCGGTTTGGATTTTACAAGTCGAACCAAACCGCATTATGTTACAACCCCCAAAATTCACTTAACCTATATCCAACCCAAACTCAAACCTATTATGCCTTAACCTTATGATTACAAATGATTTTCTCTTCCCTACACTTAAGGTTTCAGTTTAAGTCTTCTCAAATCTCTCCTAGCGGTATTGCGCCTTCTTCTCATCTTCTTTTCCAAGTACATATCACCTTTTCTTTTCTAGTCTTTCTTCTCTTAATTTCTTTCTTTTTCATCTTACTATTTTTATTCTACTGTTCTCTCTCCCAATTACATTTTTAATGTTCCTCTTCTTATATAATCTCTCCTCTCTTCTGCTATTTCTTTTTCATCTTCTCTAATCTTTCATCTCCTCTTTCTTTTCTATTTCATTATAATGTTTTTTATATTATTTTATGCTACTATTTAATGTTTTTTATTCCACTTTTATCTAATCTTATTTTTGTATATTAAATGGAAAGTTGTTATTCAAATATGATTATTTTCGTTGTTAATTGAACGCATAAATGATTAAATACAAAGTTATGTTGTCATCTATATGTCTATGTATGGCTCAATAAATTTTTGTAAAAAAACCGAACCAACCGATCCAATGTAAACCACATTGGTTTGATTTGGTTTGATTCTATTTTATTTCGAAAAGCCAATTGAACCAAATCGAACTGCTTACTTTTTTCTTTTGCGGTTCGGATGATTTTTTAAGTCAAAACCGCACCGCGAACACCGCCTGTACATAGATGAAAACTACAATAAGTTAAAAAGTAGTATGATGACCAATGAACCAACTTACCAATGTGTTTCTCCAGCTGGAAGAATTTAAAGAAATGACTTCCATCTAAAATATCAATTTCAAAATCAGTATTTATCAGATAGTGTCAATACCATTTATGAAAATTGATGAATGATTAGATGTTACTTACCAAAGGCATAATTGTGTAGCTTGTTCCCCTTGAAGGTTTAAATGTTCCCTCAAAATCTAATACAACAATGATGTTTGAGAAATTTTCGTTACCTTAAACAGAGTCTCTAGATTTGTAAAAACCAACGCAATAATGACCCATCAAAAACCATTCAAAAATAAAGAACCAGAAAGAAGATAGAAGAAAGATTGAAAAACGAAAAACATTACGAATTTAAATCTTACCAAAATCAAATCAAACATTAAAGCTAAGAGACCATCATCTTCTAATCGAACCATATTTTCTAAAACCAAATCAAACATTAATCCACAAGGATAAGAGATCGAACCATATTTTCTGACCGACTTCATTCTCTCATGCCACTTAGTTCTCTTTGTTTTTATTTTTTACATCATAAATGGTAAAGAAATTCAGAGATGAAGAGGGGAATGAGAAGAATGGAAGGATTAATTTGATTGGTGAGTATAATTTTATTTAGTCAATTACCAAACTGGATATTTTATAGTGTAAAATTTTTTATTTCTAAAGGGTGGATTAGGGAGAACCTAAGCATCTTTCATGCTTAGGTAAATAGTTGATGGCCTAATGTGGACTCATCCATATTTTCCAATGTAAAGAATCAGAACATCATAGCGAATTTCTCATGGGATGTGGAGTTTTCTAGATGACTTTCACAATATAACTAGTCAAGTCATACCAAAAATTTTAACTACCTTCGTTGCTTTAGAAAAAAGAACTATCTCTGGAACTAAAAGAATAGTTTCTAGAGACCAGGATAAAATGGTTAGTACATAAGAGACTGCAAAATTAGGAAGGACTTATGATACATCACACAGTTCTAGCTTTAATGTTGGTTAAAATTTTGAGCTTCAGACATACGATGCTAAAAAATACTGACTTATCTCGCTCTGTGACGACAGAACAGCACTCGCTGGAGGTGCTGTTAGTAACATCCGATTTTTCTATTTATTTTATTTAATAATTATTTTATTATTAGTATAATTATTTAATTATTTATTTATTATTTGGTGTGATAGTTATTTAATTGTGTGTTATTAGGCTAATGGAGTTGGTTGAACTAATAGTAGAATAATGAGATAGTGGTTATTGGCCTAATTAGTTAGAATATGGAATTAGGTGGGTTAAGCCCAACAAGAATAAAGATAGTAAGAGGGGTTATATGAGAAACCTAAGTTAGAAGACAAAATAAAGAAAAGAGGCTAGAGAGAAAGAGAAGAGAAAGAAGGGAGAGCTTGAAGGGAACTAGAAGAAGAGAGATTTTGAACCTAAGGTAAGGGGAAGAATCCTTATTATTGTGGGTATGGTATAATATGCTATGGATAGTAGTATGATTAGGTTTTCATCTCTCAATTCCTCATAAATTCATATGTTAGGTTTGGTGTAAATCTATGAGATTTTGTGAAATAGTCATGTTTAATGATGTTATAATGATAATCCATGGTTAGAAACATGATTAGGAATCTCACATACGTATATTTTTCTCTTAAAGGCGTGAGATAGATTCCCAACGTTGGCAACTTTTAAAATTGTTTTAAAGCCTTAATTTAGTCTAAAGAACGTGTGGGATAACTTTACATCATTTTCTTCTAAGAGAAGAGAACGTGGCATAATAACTTTAAAGCTTCTATTGGTACATGAGAGAAAAATGCATGGTGCACTTATTAATTTGTATTGGTAGATTAAAGAGAAAAAGACTCGGTGTGGTGTTAGCCTAGTAAAATGTATGGAAAATGTATCCCCTGAGCTTCATGTGGTTCCGTCACTGAGCACTACGGTGAGTATCTCAAAAAATTCTGAACCTCAAAATCAAAAGAAGTATTAAAAAATAAGGGTTAAATATATTTTTGTTCTCTCTAAGTACTCAAATTTTATTTTTAGTCCCTATTAAAATAATAACATATTTTAGTCCCTATAAAATTTTTATGCATGCACTTTTAGTCCATATTACTTTTTAAAATTTTGAAAACTGTTTAATTACCCTTAAAATTTAAATTTTTGAATAATATTTTTCATACGCGTTTAGAATATTATAAATTATTTCTTTACCAAATTATATAATTTTTGAAAATGAGAAAATTTAAATATGAACTTTTTAAATTTCAAAAGATAATAATAAAAGTAATGTAAATCTCGACTTAAAAATCAAATTTTGAGTTTCTTATTTTCGAGGAATTTTTTATAACGTTCTAAATATGTCTCTAAAATAAGCATTCAAAAATACACATCGATTTAACACTAGGGACTAAAACTACGTGCATAATAATTTTTTGGGAACTAAAATATGTCATTTTTTTAATAGGAACTAAAAATAAAATTTGAGATATTTATAGGGACCAAAAACATACTTAACCCAAAAAATAATAAGCCATATATACCTTGTTTGTTAAATATTACTACCTTCGTTTTTTATAATAAGTTGTTTTGGAATTGTCACACTTATTAAGGAAAATAATGATTATTGTATGAAAATGAAAAATTATGAAGGTGTTTACCCTTGATTTTGGTAAACAAGCGTTAGTCTTCCAAAATGAATATTTTTGGTTACTTGCAGGATCGACTAGATTGTTCTAGGACATATGTGTATAGTGGTAAATGTGTTGTTTTGAGTTTTCCAAATACTAAAGTGTTTGATAACTTAAAGGCAATGCGAATAAATGTAAAAAGCTTGTTCGTAAATATAAAAGACAAAGCAAGATAAATTTGACTAAAAAGTAAATGTTTTGACTAAAAATATGAAGGAAATGGAAATGAACTTTTTAATGTAAATAAACTGCTTTTGAAATGAAAAAAAGGTGTTTCAAACGTATATTTCTCAGAGAGACTCGTTTTTCAATACGCTAGATACTTTGAGTATTTTTTTTAGTATAGTACAATGTTGAACACACGAAAAATCTATTTATTAAGACTCTTATATATACTAATTCGACTACAATGTTCTTCTACTCAGAATATAACATATTTTCGATTGCATGTGTTTCGTCTCTTGCAAGCTTCCACGTGTCCTTCTAAGGAACGGATAAGGCCAAAATACAGTTATTGGCCTATTTTGAAATCCTCTGCGTCAAACTCCAAGTCCTATTGACTTGAAATATTTCTAAGTCCAGATAGAACAAAAATGTTTATCAGTGTGACTAGCTCTTCACCAAAACATCTTGTCGAAGACATCTTCACGCTTTGTCGAAGTTAATCTTTTCTTCATGAAATCAATCTTTTGTTTCTTCATAATCATCTTTTCAATGAGCGTCTAATTTGTAGATAACAGGAGGTTTTTACATAATTGAAAGGAGTGAGAATAATAAATATTTAAGGATATAATAGAAAAAATATCATTAATTATTCATTGAAATTGTAAAAAAACTTATATTTGTAAAAAAAATAAAAATTTGAAAGCGACTTATAATAAAAATCGAGGGAGTAACACTTTGTTATTTGAACAAAATATCCTCAAAAAGGAAAAATGCTTCTACTATCTAACTATAAAAGATCAATTTCGTGTTTTGCCTAAATTACCCTTTCTGTTAAAATTTATTACTTTACTAAAAGGGCTTATGAGTAAATAACAAATGTCTCAATTAAAACTCTTATTCATACCATATTGTCTTACAAGCGTCATTTACTATTGGCCTCATTGATCAACTTTTTCCCTCCAACATACACATTCTCTCTCTTAATTAAAATCTTAAATTTCTCTCACATTTATTTTCCCACATTTTTATTTTCATTTAAATTTTTTTCTCTATTTATTTATTATCCCTAAAAATATGGATAATAAATTTTTATTTCTCTCACGGGTCACTATCTCAACACAATATTTATTTTATTTTAATTAATCATTGTCTTAATTTGATGGACAAAATTCTTATTTTAAATATTAATTTTTTTTTCCATCTCACGATATCTTTTTCTTCTTTTTGTACGATTATTTAATACAATTAAATTTATATGATTATTGTTCATTTTATAATTAAGTAAATTATTTTAAATTTTTCAATTATATATAAATACATTTTATATCGCATCAAATAATTTTTTTATTTCTTACGAGTCATTATCAACATAATATCTATTTTATTTAAATAAACAATTACTTGTTTCTGAGAGAGAAAATTTATTTTCAAAAGTTAAAATTTTATTTTTTTCTCCATCTCATGTGTCCTTTTTTATATGGTTATTTATACCTTTTAATTTATATCATTATTGTTCATTTATAATTAAGTCAACTCGTTTCAAGTTCACATGTGTTTAAATTCTTTTTATACAATACCAAATACTTTACAAATGCAAGAGCACGGGTGTCTTACTAGTATTATTAAGAAAACATAAAAACAAGAAAGTCATGAATAAATCTCAAAGCTTCATTATCACAATCATCTCATGATCCTTATTAAAAAGGAGATTAAATTTAAAATAAATTTAAAATTCTACTCTAAAATAATGACATGGGTTAATTATTGATTTTCTTCTCCAATGACATGGGTTAATTATTGATTTTCTTCTCCAATTTGTTTCATAATAAATAACCTTACTCTTGCAAAAATATCATTTTACTAAATAATAATTTCTTCCCCAATTTTTTTAAAAATGTACTTAAATGTCATGGGTATAATAAGGGTTTGATGTTTCGAATCTCCCTATATAATATCGTGTGTCACATGCTTTGTTATCTTCAACAAGAGATGGTGAAATTTTGGAGTTTTCTTATATTGTATATAGAATTTGGACAGTTTTGATATTCATTGTTATCACACAAAAGCATCAACATGTATTATTATTATTAATTTATTATCATATTCTGAAGTTAGAAAATGACCAAATGAAAGGACATTTTTCTTTGTATCATTGTTTGTGACGTAAACCAGACAAACAAACTCACCCAACCAAATGTTTTGTCCCATTTTCGGTTTATTATGATTTAGAAAATTAAACCATTGTTGTTAGGTATTGCCAAATTTAGCTAGACTCACTTTCCACTTTAGTTGTATGATTATATATTCTTTAGAGAGAATTTTGAGAAATTTTATTTGGAGTGAAAACTTGAATATTCCCTCCGTCTCATAAAAAGTGTTTTATTTGTATTTTTTTCATGTTTCAAAAATAATTATCCATTTACAATTCCAATGCATCATTTTATTATAATTTTTCCACTACTTTATCCATATTCATTAGCTTTTACTTTAGCCAACTACAATTAATAGGGGTATTATAGTAAATGATATTAGATTTTTCATCAAAACCAACATATCTAATCATTTTCTTAAGAACCGCGCATTGTTCAAATAGGACACTTTGTATGAGACAGAGGGAGTAACAAAAAACTAGTTATAACTTGGGGGCATGGAGCACCGTACGCTCATAGAGATGGTGGCATGGGTCTTAGATCAATCTCCAATCTACCTCGTTTCAAGTTCACATGTGTTTAAATTCTTTTTATACAATACCAAATACTTTACAAATGCAAGAGCACGGGTGTCTTACTAGTATTATTAAGAAAACATAAAAACAAGAAAGTCATGAATAAATCTCAAAGCTTCATTATCACAATCATCTCATGATCCTTATTAAAAAGGAGATTAAATTTAAAATAAATTTAAAATTCTACTCTAAAATAATGACATGGGTTAATTATTGATTTTCTTCTCCAATGACATGGGTTAATTATTGATTTTCTTCTCCAATTTGTTTCATAATAAATAACCTTACTCTTGCAAAAATATCATTTTACTAAATAATAATTTCTTCCCCAATTTTTTTAAAAATGTACTTAAATGTCATGGGTATAATAAGGGTTTGATGTTTCGAATCTCCCTATATAATATCGTGTGTCACATGCTTTGTTATCTTCAACAAGAGATGGTGAAATTTTGGAGTTTTCTTATATTGTATATAGAATTTGGACAGTTTTGATATTCATTGTTATCACACAAAAGCATCAACATGTATTATTATTATTAATTTATTATCATATTCTGAAGTTAGAAAATGACCAAATGAAAGGACATTTTTCTTTGTATCATTGTTTGTGACGTAAACCAGACAAACAAACTCACCCAACCAAATGTTTTGTCCCATTTTCGGTTTATTATGATTTAGAAAATTAAACCATTGTTGTTAGGTATTGCCAAATTTAGCTAGACTCACTTTCCACTTTAGTTGTATGATTATATATTCTTTAGAGAGAATTTTGAGAAATTTTATTTGGAGTGAAAACTTGAATATTCCCTCCGTCTCATAAAAAGTGTTTTATTTGTATTTTTTTCATGTTTCAAAAATAATTATCCATTTACAATTCCAATGCATCATTTTATTATAATTTTTCCACTACTTTATCCATATTCATTAGCTTTTACTTTAGCCAACTACAATTAATAGGGGTATTATAGTAAATGATATTAGATTTTTCATCAAAACCAACATATCTAATCATTTTCTTAAGAACCGCGCATTGTTCAAATAGGACACTTTGTATGAGACAGAGGGAGTAACAAAAAACTAGTTATAACTTGGGGGCATGGAGCACCGTACGCTCATAGAGATGGTGGCATGGGTCTTAGATCAATCTCCAATCTACCTCGTTTCAAGTTCACATGTGTTTAAATTCTTTTTATACAATACCAAATACTTTACAAATGCAAGAGCACGGGTGTCTTACTAGTATTATTAAGAAAACATAAAAACAAGAAAGTCATGAATAAATCTCAAAGCTTCATTATCACAATCATCTCATGATCCTTATTAAAAAGGAGATTAAATTTAAAATAAATTTAAAATTCTACTCTAAAATAATGACATGGGTTAATTATTGATTTTCTTCTCCAATGACATGGGTTAATTATTGATTTTCTTCTCCAATTTGTTTCATAATAAATAACCTTACTCTTGCAAAAATATCATTTTACTAAATAATAATTTCTTCCCCAATTTTTTTAAAAATGTACTTAAATGTCATGGGTATAATAAGGGTTTGATGTTTCGAATCTCCCTATATAATATCGTGTGTCACATGCTTTGTTATCTTCAACAAGAGATGGTGAAATTTTGGAGTTTTCTTATATTGTATATAGAATTTGGACAGTTTTGATATTCATTGTTATCACACAAAAGCATCAACATGTATTATTATTATTAATTTATTATCATATTCTGAAGTTAGAAAATGACCAAATGAAAGGACATTTTTCTTTGTATCATTGTTTGTGACGTAAACCAGACAAACAAACTCACCCAACCAAATGTTTTGTCCCATTTTCGGTTTATTATGATTTAGAAAATTAAACCATTGTTGTTAGGTATTGCCAAATTTAGCTAGACTCACTTTCCACTTTAGTTGTATGATTATATATTCTTTAGAGAGAATTTTGAGAAATTTTATTTGGAGTGAAAACTTGAATATTCCCTCCGTCTCATAAAAAGTGTTTTATTTGTATTTTTTTCATGTTTCAAAAATAATTATCCATTTACAATTCCAATGCATCATTTTATTATAATTTTTCCACTACTTTATCCATATTCATTAGCTTTTACTTTAGCCAACTACAATTAATAGGGGTATTATAGTAAATGATATTAGATTTTTCATCAAAACCAACATATCTAATCATTTTCTTAAGAACCGCGCATTGTTCAAATAGGACACTTTGTATGAGACAGAGGGAGTAACAAAAAACTAGTTATAACTTGGGGGCATGGAGCACCGTACGCTCATAGAGATGGTGGCATGGGTCTTAGATCAATCTCCAATCTACCTCTTTAACCTTAACCTTAAACAAGGTTGGATTCTATTACACTCAACAAAATGGCAAGTCAGGTTCCTCTGGGGAGTGTGATGAGACGAAATATGTTTATTGGTTTACCACATATATATTTTAAGTAGATAAGGGTTTGGTGATCCGAGATCGGAGATGGTAATGTCAAATTTTGAACAATCACATCAATTGAGTTGGATTTCAAATTATGAAGACTTTTGATACAATGAGTCTTAGTCAAATCAGGTTTAGACACTATTGTTGGGGCATAAGGGGATCCAAGTATCATTTAACTTTGAATAATCATTGAAAATGAGTCCGACACCATATAATTTAACCCAAAACCTTAAGGCATTACGGCTATGTTTCAAACAACAAATTCATCTATTGATTGTTAATGCTAGTTGGATTGAGAAGATTCTATTAGTTCCAAAAAGGGTCGCCAAATTGGACCTAGCCTCCCAAATTGGGCCTAGCCTCCCAAATTGGACCCAAGCTGATTGTTGAGATATAATCCAAGTTGTGTAGCCCAAACACAAGTTAGTTAGGGTTAGAGTTTGCTACTTAATATACAAGTTAGTTAGTTCTATATAAATAGACATATTGTAAGTCAATAATAACAACATTTCAATAATAGCAATCCTTATTTTCTTATTCTCTCTCTCCTCACTAAAAAGTGCCTCATACACTAACAAATTGGTATCTAGAGCTTCTGGCTCTTGTTCTTGATCGTGTTTTCAAAAACTTCACGTTGGTGGTCGTGTTTCTAAGGAGCATGAATCAATCATTGAATGACACTAAAGGCATTCTGAATTCTCTTCCAATTCTTAACTACAAAAAATTGAAATCGATGGAACAAGAAGATGAATTCCTTTTTCGGTTTTCATGAAACCCTTGAGTTAGTCAACAATTACGTCCATGAGCTTGCTGATAATGCAACAGATGCTTAGAGAGTCAGTCACAAGGATGCAAAAAAGAAAGATTGCAAGGATGTGTATTGTATTGAGCTGGCGGTATGCGGAGAATTTTGATCATATTTATCATGCTAAATCAGAGAAGAAGGCATAAGATATTCTTGTCAAGTATGATGAAGAATGTGAGAAGGTTAAAACTGTCAAGTTGCAGACGTTATGAAGCCGGTGTGAATTATTATATATGGGAGAAGAAGAAAAGATTGGAGGTTATGTCACGAAGGTGCACAATCTTGTTCATCTCGTGAAAGGCTATGGTGAAACCCTTACCTATAAGATGATAGTTGAGAAGGTAATGTGTACGTTAACCTTTCACTTTGATCACGTTATTATAGCTATTCAAGAATCCAACAATCTTGAAGCCCTAAAACTAGAAGATTTGGTTGGTTCATTGGAGGCGCATTAGATTAGGATTATCGAAAGGAAATGGGTTCAAGATTCGATACAAGCACTGCAGGCTCAAGCATGGAAGAAGCATGGTGGTTCCAACAAATTTAAAGACAAATGAGACAAGACTCAGAGCAAAAAGTCTTGTTCGAACCCTCAAAAGCATAAGGTTGATGATAGTCCTTTGAATACTCAAAAAAGGATAAGGGAATTGTAACACCCTTCTAAACCCCCATATAATTTGCATGTATTTTTACGCAAATACGAAAAAAAATATAACCACCATCAGAGTGTCACATCTTCATACAAACATCAAATAACAAAATTTGCTCCGTAACACGGATTTTCATAATTATGTAAAGCAAATACTTCTTTAACAACAATAATAGTGTTTCGACTTCTCGCAGCGGAATTTATAGTTCAAAATATCTTTATTAAATACTTTATAAAAAAAAATTCATACTTCATTGTTCATGAATCATAAACCAAAACAATTAAATTTCATGAAAGGTAACTCATCATCTCAAAATAAACAATAGAACATAATAGTTTCAAAACAAATGATCCCAACTCCAATGTTACATATTAGAGGAAGACCCACTCTATTCGACAGGAAGTAAATAACACACTCCAAAGCTATACTCTAAGCTTCAACAAGTTATTCCTAATCACTTGCAAGTTACCCACGTATCGAGGCAACATTTCCAAGCAGAAAGGGTGAGTAATTCATAGTCATTATAAATGACATAAGGGATAAATATAGTAGATACACAACATTCATCAAATATCCCATACATATAAATCACCATACTACACATATGTACTCACACTTTCTCATACTAGACCATTCACAGCATAATCATGTAAACAAATCACAGAGCACCATCGCAACATCATTTATTCACATATCATTAAATAATAACTTAGTCAATCAGTAATGCATTATCATAAAGAATGCAATGCATCATCACTGACTCATGCATTTGGTGACAAAACTTCATTGGTGACTCAGTCATCATTCTCCAAAGATCCCCACCAATAGAGTTGATTCCCGCTTGGAACCAAAGCACTTCACAATATTGTATTCAATATGCAGTATAGGATGAAAGCCATCATGGGACCCATCATCCTGCAAACATCACTGGACCAAATGTCCTTATATATAGGCCATGAATGCATGACTAGTCAAAACATACCACCATTCGTACAACCATCATAATATTCATCACATATTTCATATTATACACAACATTATTATCAAAACAACATCATTTCATCATAGGAAACATACATCATATTACATCAAGGTATGACATCATCACCTCATAATAGCACACTCATTAGAAAAATACTTTATATAGTTCCCTTTTTCCCACCAAAGTATAGTTTATCGTGTTAGCTTCCTAACGTTTCGAACGATGCGTCAAACAGAGTCCTAAAACTCAAGTTACAACATTTTTAAGAAAATGGTACAGACTGCTCGCCTCAAGCTCGCCCCGCGTCCTAGGAGCTCTCTGCTCGCTTCCAGCTTGTCTAGAGCTTGCCCAACGAATTGAGCGATTTTGGGATTTCGTTGCTTCGTTCGTCCGACGGTGCTGGGTGAATTCCTCGCGACATCGTTCACCTGGCGGCCTAGGAGCGAAACCCCTATCCCCAAACATTTTTCTATGGACTCTACATTTATCTCCTCGAGCTCGCCTGGCAACACTAGGCATATGTTAGAACAAGATTGAGAATCTATGTTCAGAATCTAGTTTTGATGATAACAAATGTATATTTTGTTAGTAACAAATTTATTACTAATGGTTCCACTTAGTGTGCAGATATCATGCTATAAGCTTTATACAGGATTCATCAGAAGCATAATATAAAGACTACATCAGAAATTGGCTCAGATATGAAAGAAGAATCAAACATCTATAAGATTGAAGAAGCTAAAAGTCATCATATCAAATAAGCCTCAATCAGAAAGTACATCAGAAGCTTCAAGGAAAATGAACAAGAAAGATCAGCTACAAGAAGCTTTGCAACATCATAAGATCACGCACGTAGAAAGATCAAAAGTTCTGAAGTTACAAGTTCTGAAGCTACAACACAGTGACATACAAAATGCAAACAACCACAAACGTCACATGTGAACCAGAATATAGCCTACAGCTCAGCATACAAATTGAATAAATACAAGAGCTTAGAATCAAGGAGAAAACCGTTACAAACATCATCATTAGCAAAATGGTTACAATAATTAATTGGAACAACTCCCAAGGTTGATTAAAAGAAGCAAGCCACATGCAGCGCGTTGGGAAGACAAGCTAATCCAAAGAAGCACGCTATCAAAATTAATCATCTTGTTGGAGATAAGGCTCTGCCACGAACACATGAAGCCAATCAAAGCAAAGCATTCAATACTATCTTCAACCAGAATGCAACGGCTATAGTCCAACGGTAACCACTCATCAAGCTATAAATAGAGTCAAACTTTAAACTTGAAGATATGGTGTGGTATCCATCTATCCATCCAAAATGGAGAGTGAGTGATCATCCATGCTTGTATGAGTCCAGAGAGAAAAAGAAAATATCCAGTGAGGGTCATCCATGGTGAAAGGATCAAGTGTGCAACCAAATAAATATTCTGCACAAAAGAAGAAAATGAATCTGCAGAATGCATCTATGCATTTGAAGAAGAAGCAGCTGAGCATGAACACTTAATTGAATAAATATGAAGACATGCATCAGAAGATACATAAGAGGCAACACATACTATGTATGTGAACATCCACTGTGTGATTATACACTAAACTCATGCCTGTGTGAAGGAAATGGAGAGCATGATCGTGAAAGCTGATGAGCTGATTCAACTGCTCCATTAAGAGGAAACATACACTATGTGTATGACGATTAAATGTTAAAATATACATCATATGCCTCCATGAAGAATCTCTCAGAAGATGAAGAAGAAAACCTGCATGCTATGCAGAATGCTCCATATGGAGATATGAAGACATCCAAGAATGCTTGATCAAGCATTAATTTGATCATGTTGAAAGACAAAGGAAACTGAATACACTAAGTTGTTGCTCGTAGAATGATTCGTGTTTACTGCTGTTGATCAATGTGTCATCAGCTGTTATCATCTTAATGATCAGTATTGAAGAAGAAGATGAAGATCAAGAAAGAAGCAATCAACATAAGAGCTGCTGTTCTTTATCAGCTTTGGAAGAAGAAAATCTCATCCAGAAGTTAAAAAGAAGACTGCAAGATATCCTGATTCCTGTATTTAAATGTAAAACACATGAAGATGTTGCTCATAGTGTGTTATATCTTAGAAACTTCTGATAGGATGTTTAGGCACCAGAAGTGACTTCTAGTCAGTATGTCATAAACAGATGTACTTAGAATAGGAGAAAATCTGCTTGAATAAGAAGCACTCATGTAATCTCTAGAAGATGCCTTGAGCGACCAAGTTAAGGTCAGAAGCTTGAGAAGACAATGATGGTAGTCATTATGGAAATTCTCTTGGAGACCAAGTGATGGTCAGAAGTCTAGGAGTCAATGGATGTTATATCTCATAGAGATTACAGAACAGTCCATTGCAGTCAGTCACAGCAGGTAGTTATGCAGGTAGTTATGCAGGGAGTTAGTCACAATGTGTTGTTGTGTAGGTTACTAGATTGATGAACGTTATATCCAGATGGGATCACTGAATGGTTCAGTCATCTAGGGGTCAGTCACTCGGGGGTAGCTTGTGCAAGGTTAGTCACAACAGTTGGCTGTGCAAGTTGTTAGTCACGATATAGGATCGTGCAGATGTAATCAAGTTTGGCTATAGTGGATTAAGACCTCTGGACAGAGGAAAATCACCTGAAGAAGGTGGACTGGAGGTAGCATTATTCAGAAGGTGAACCAGGATAAAAATAAACGTGTCTTTTACTTGCTACACAGTTCATTTTAACTTAGAACCTTCACGCAGAAATCTCCAGAACTGTACTGAGACAAGTCAAAAGTTCTGATGATACAAAGAAGTTAATAATGAATATCTCATTGGTTATGCAACTCCATTCCAAGCATGTTTCAGCAACACAAAAGCATATCCAATAGATGAAATAACCAAAGAAAGAAAAGGCGTTAAAAAGAAAGGGAAATAAAAAAGAATGAAAGAACACAATTCAATCCCCCCTTTCTTGTGTTTTTATCCACCTTCAGCATAAGCTATTTCACCCGGCGACTGGGTGGTTCTCCCAGCGAATTTGCGTGAACAGAGATTCTTTGTTTGTGTTTCCTGCACTAAATCAAACCTAATTTCTTGCGATTCCAGTCCAATATCAGTTCAAAATGCACAGAAATCATCATGTTTTCACAATACAAAAACAACACATCATCATAGGTATCATATACTTCAATTCATAGCATTACCACATCAATTTCTTCACAATCATCATATTGTCAAAATCAAATAAAAGCCCAAAACATAACCTACAATTATCTAAACCTTCTATCAAATTTAATAATTACAATAACTCCCCTTACCTTAGATTCCTAGCAGCAAAACTTTCACTTTGCATTCTACCGGGATCTCTACGTTCCTCGGAGTTCTTGTTCCCTAACTCTCTTTCACCGCTTCTTCCAAATACTCACGATTACACTGAATGAGAAACACTGACACTCTTTTCCTTTTTGTCAAGCCTACCCCTTGGACCCATAATAATTAATCTAGATTCCAGGTTATTACAACTTTCCCCCACTTAAAAGAATTTTCTCCCTCGGAAATTACATGGCAGAAACATGAATGGATAAGACTCTCTCATCTAATCCTTGCGTTCCCAAGTCAAACTCTCACCAGCTGGTCCACCCACAGCACCTTCACCAACACAATCTCTTTATATTGCAACTGCTTTACTTCTAGACCTTATATCTGCATTGGTGATGCTTCAAATGTCAGGTTATCCCTCACCTGTACATCATCCATTTGGATCACATGCGAAGTGTAACGCCCCAGATTGCTTTCAAGATGATCGACTGACCCCACAAACCAACACGTGTCTTTTCAGCATGCTTTGATCTCACTCACATGCTTTTCGGGAAAATTCCCAAAAGGTCACCCATCCCAGAATTGCTCCAAGTCTAGCACGCTTAACTATGGAGTTCTTATAGAATGGGCTACCGAGAACAAGATGCATCTTCTTTTCGGTAACCCGTTCCATAAGAACTTCATAGTTAAGCGTGCTTGACTTGGAGCAATTATGGAATGGGTGACCTTTTGGGAAGTTTCTCGGAAAACGTGTGAGTGAGGATAAATCATGCTGAAAAGACCCGTGTTGGTTTGTGGGGTCAGTCGATCATCCCGAAAGCGGTCTGGGGCATTACACGAAGGATCCGGAATGTACCTCCTCAACTGAGATGCATGAAACATGTCATGAAGATTCGCAAGTAACGACGGTAAAGTAATCTAATAGGCCACCTCACCAATCTTCTCTAAAATCTGATATGGACCAACAAAACACAGTGTAAGCTTCCTAGACTTTAGAGCTCTACTAACACTAGTTACCGGAGTAACTCTCAAAAACATGTGATCTCCCACTTGGAACTCAAGTGTTTTCCTCCTCTTATCATGATAACTCTTCTGAGGACTCTGAGAAGCTTTCATCCTCACTTGAATTATCATAATATTTTTAGTTGTTTCTTGTACAATCTCGGGTCTAAGCACTGCACTCTCGCCCGATTAGTACCAACATAATAGAGTCCCACACCTCATACCATACAATGCTTCATATTGTGTCATCCCAATACTCAAATGAAAATTGTTAGGTTAAGTAAACTCAATCAATGGCAAGTGAATTCCCCAAGCACCTCCCTGTTCCAACTCACAAGCCCTCAGAAAATCTTCCAAAGACTAGATAATGCTTTATGTATGACTGTCCATCTGGGATCATAAGTCAAACTCAATCTTAACTTAGTACCCAAAGCTTCTTGCAAACCTTTCCAAAACCACGACGTAAATCTCGAATCTCTATCTGACATGATATTCGAAAATATACCATGTAACCTTACAATCTCTTAAATATACAACTCAGCCAACTTTTGCATGGAATGATTAATCTTCATCGGTAGGAAATGAGTTGATTTAGTCAATCTATCCACTATCACCCAAATCAAATCGTTGCCTTTAGTAGTCTTTGGAAAACCCGACACGCAATCCATAGAAATATTGTCACTTTTCCATTCTAAAATATGCAACGATTGCATCAATCCTAAAGGCTTTTGATGTTTAATATTCGACTTCTGATATGTCAATCAAGCATAAACGAACGCATCAACTTCTCTTTTCATATCGGGCCACTAAAACAGCTTTTTCAAGTCCTAATACATCTTTGTAGCACCGGGATGAATAATCAAATCACTTCGATGTCCCTTTTCAAGAATACCCTTCTTAATTTTTGGTACATCTAGAATACACACTCTATTCCCAAACCTCACTAAACCATTCTCTTCAATTCAGAACTCACCTTTTTTACCTTGATTAATTAGTAACAACCGGTCAATCAAACTCGGATCATGTTTCTAACCTTCTCTTATTTCTTCATGGATACCACTAGTCAACTTCAACATACCCAACTTCACATTGTTAGGGGTCTCTTAGCATACTAAACTCATATATTTGAATTTCTCGATCAATTCTAACTCGCACACCATACGCATCGACATATGCAAAGACTTCCTACTCAAAGCATCCGCCACAACATTCACTTTAACAAGATGATAACTCAAATCAAAATCAAAATCCTTCAACAACTCAAGCCATCTCCTTTGCCTCATATTTAATTCCTTCTGATCAAACAGGTACTTAAAACTTTTGTGATCTCTAAACAATTTGAATTTCGAACCAAACAGATAATTGTCATACCCCAAAATTTACCCGACATAATTTGCATCTGTCAATTTATTAAGGGCGTTAAAAATTAGGAGTCATAGGGTCTAATATACCTATTATTAAACTCGATCTCTTATAAAAACCCCCTTATAAATCGGTCAAATGGAAATAAGGGTGTAAATAGAAAATCTTCCCAAATTACACTAGGCACATTCACATTCTTCAAAGCCTTTTTATAGATATAAATTTTTCCAAAAAAAAAAGAGGTTAAGTTAATGTTTATTTAAAGTTTTTTCTAAATTAATATGTTGGTATTATTAAGGTTGTTATTTTGATTTTAACATTTTATTATTTTAATCCTATTGTTAGGATTTATTAGGTGTTTTATTATTAACCCTTATTATTAATATTAACTAAATACTACTGTTGATCATTGGCGCTAGTATTAGTAGCATTATTATTATCTTATTATCACTAATTACTAACATTAGTTAGGTTAATGGGTGATTAATTGGTTAAGATTAACAAAATGGGCCAGTTTTTTGGGCCACACATGGATCAGAAGTGGACCGGGTCAAACCAACCCGGCCACTGTTCATCTTCATCGCTGGTTCAGCAGCCGCCGTGCTTCACCAAACAAACCCTAATCCAAATCAAGCCCAGAAAGAAATTGAAACGTAAATCAGCATCAATCGAATCTTAACAATCTAAATCAAACTTAAACAAAAATAAAAGATTTGATTCAATCAAAACAATATATTACAACCGAAAATTTTACATTGAATCGGAATCAATCTCTAAAGAACTAAAATCAACAACTGAATCTAATCAAAATGTTCCTAATTCAGATCAAACCCTAACTATTTAAAGAAAACGAAAACTCAGAAGAAAGGGGGGAGAAAATTCTTGAACGAAAAAACAGGGAGGACCCGAAGGTTCACTGAGAAACCCAAAAAGTTGCAGAAAAGAAGTTCGCAATAACCGATTCACCCCACCGCAACAACAACTGACCAACACCGACGCGAGAAGCCGACATCTCCGGTCAAACTCCCTCCGTTCACGATCGCACTGAAACACTTTCGGATCTGTTCCCAGCCGCGGATCCTACCGACGAACCACCTTATACACCACCCATTGATGTCACCAGATCTACTTACTTCCGCCGCGAGCGTCGATTTCCAATTCAAAGGTACCTTTCGTTTTTATATTTGATTCTTAACATTGAGCCATGCCAAGATCTTGACATAGAAAATCTGTATGTTTAATTGTTGGGTGATTGTTTGAGCAAAAGAAAAACGAAGAAGAAGAAGTTTTATGTTGTTGTTCACTTTGTGAGAGAAAGAGAAATAGGTGAAGGGATTGCACGTTTGTTTTTCTAATGCTGTGCAAATTTTATTTCAATTTTATTTTGTTTTTGTGGATGCCATGTTTCACATTTGAATTGGTTAGATAGTTAAGTTTGAAAAGTCAATATCTTAAATTGCCTTTTATACTTATTACTAGTAATTAGATTTAAATTTTTTTAAAATAATAGAGAGAAGTTTATCTTTTAATGTAAAGAGAATTTGTGTAATGGGGATTTCATTCACGTAGAAGAAAAGGTCGCTGTACCTCTAACGTATTATTTTTATTTTGGGTTTGTTTTATTACTATATTTTAATTATAGAATAAAAACAATACAAAAACAATATTTAATTAATATAATTCAAATACATTTATTTTGCTAAATGGTTTTAACCAAAGCTATTGGTTATGATGATTAGCATTTACCCTTATCAATTCGTTATTATTTGTAATCGAGTTTATCGATTATAAGGGATAGCGATAAATTAATAATTATTTAAAACATACAAATTTGCTAAAAGTGATAATCGAATCAATCGATTAGAATTGCCAGCAATGATTTATTAATCTATTAATTATGGTGATCAAACCTATTGATCATTGCGATTAATAGTGCAAATTAAAACCAGGGTTGTACGCCCAAAACTTAATACATTCAAAACACTTCAAATCAAACCACGGATTTTCATCCTTATTCAAAAACTACGATAGGCCATTCAAAAAAGCCTTCAAATACAAAATTCTAATTCAAGGCGTACAACCCTTCCCCGAACTACGTTGACTCTGATTCTCCATAAGGAGATACGTAGGCACTTGGCAACAAGGCGAGTCCCCCTCTTCCAAACTCTAATCATGTTCAAATAATTAGCCTTTAACTCTTATTACTCTCTGTCACCTTTCTTTATAACCCTTGCCATAAACCTTTATCTTTGAGATGTTAGCCTTTAGGAAAGGGTTGAGGGTGCCTAACACCTTCCCTCGACCTGAATATAGTATCTTACCCTGATCTCTTAACTACGTAGGGTTTCCTATTCGCCCTTCAGAATAGGTGGCGACTCTAAAAGCTTAAATTTTAGGGCAGGTTGCTACAATAATGTCTCCAAATTTTCAACACAAACACCACTTCTGCCAATTCTAAATCATGTGTAGGATAATTCCTTTCATGCACCTTGAGTTTTCTAGACGCATAAGCTATGACCTGACCATTCTCCATCAGAGCACCACGAAAACCCATCTTAGAAGCATCACAATAAACTACAAAATTTTCAATTAGTTTAGGAAAAATCAATATTAGAGCAGTTGTCAACTTCTTCTTTAATTCTACAAAACTTCCTCACATGAGATATCCCACACATAAGCTTGACCTTTTCGAGTCAATTGAGTCAACGGAAAATCCAACTTAGAAAAGCCCTCAATAAACTTACGGTAATAACTCGCCAAACCAAGGAAACTTCATATCTCAGTGGCAGACTTTGGAGTCTCCCACAATAACAAAGCATCAATCTTAGAAGGGCCGCCATCAATCTCACCACTTAAAACCACATGGCCTAGGAAACTCACTTTCTTCAACCAGAACTCACACTTTGACAATTTTGCATACAACTTCTTCTCTTTCAACACCTGCAATACAATTCTCAAATGTCCTGCATGTTCCTCTTTCGATTTTGAATAAATCAAAATATGATCAATGAAGACCACTACAAACTTATCTAGATACGAATGGAATGTTCAGTTCATGTATTCCATGAAAACACAAGGTGCATTAGATACGCCAAATGGCATCACAGTGTACTCATAGTGACCATACCTTATTCTGAAAACCGTCTTTGGAATATCATCCGGTTTAACTTGAATCTAATGATAACCTGACCTCAAAGCAATCTTTCTAAACACGCAAGCACCCACTAACTGATCCATCAAATCATCAATCCTCAGAAGTGGATACTTATTCTTAATAGTCACTTTATTAAAGTGTATGTAGTATTCTCACATCCTCATACTACCATCCTTCTTCTTAACCAACAACACAGGAGCACCCTACGGTGAAACACTCGGTTGAACAAACTTCTTCTCAAACAATTCTTCCAATTGTTTCTTCGGTTCACCCAACACTAAAGCCGGCATCCTATAAGGAGCCATCGAAACTAAACTTGCACCGGGTACCAACTATATAGAAAACTCTACCTCACGCTCTAGAGGTAAATCACCGATGTCATCGGGAAACACCTCCGAAAATTCACATACAACAGGTAACTCAACACTAGGAGTTTCATGATTAACATGTAGTGCCGAAAACATTGCAAACATTTGAGCTTCATCCTCTACAAGTCCTCTTAATTGCTTAGCAGATAAAAACATCGACTCTCCACCACCACCAAACTTTGGAAACCTTACAGTCTTACTGAAACAATTGATATGAACATAGTTGAATTACAACCAATTTCACATCGTTAACAAAATAAGTACCTCGAATCAAGTTGTCCTTCTTGAAATTCTCTATTTCGCTCAAAGCAAACACTCGAACGTTAGTCTTGGCAGCAACATCATCCTTCATTGGCTTCAGACACTAGGTAATGATATGAGCATGTTCTCCATAATTAAAACAAGTCGGACCATCATCCTTACATTTAGGAGCATGATGACCTATCTTACAACATTTGTAACATCTCAGCACCTTATTCTTACATTCATTGGAATGGTGACCTTGTTCACCTCACCTATAACATTTGACAGGAGCGGGAGGTCATCCCCCACTTGTCTTTTTCTCATCGAAAACCTTATGTTTCCCTTTATTAGCATCATAAGGCTTCCTACGATTCTGATGTTGTTTTTTTTCTTCTCATTCAAACTCTTGTAATGAGCCGAATGAGCTTTGCTATCTTTTTCATAGATCCTACAACTGCTCACCAACTCAGCAAACCTACGGATCTGCTGATATCCAATTTCCCGTTTGATTTTCGGACGCAAACCATTCTTAAACTTGATACACTTCGAGAATTTAGAGATCGCTTCATTGTAATATGGATAATGTTTTACCACTTCCACGAACCTCGAAACATACTCAGTCATAGTCAAATTCTCTTGCTTCAGCTCTAGGAATTTGATCTCTTTGTTCCTGTGCACATCTTTGGAAAAATACTTCCTTAGGAATTCCCTGCTGAACATAGCCTAAGTGACAGCCTCTCCTATCTCTACCAATCTATGGCAGATGCCAACCCACCAATCATCAGCTTCCTTTGCCAACATATGCGTACCAAAATGCACCTTCTGCACCTCTGAGCAATCCATGACACAAAAGATCCTTTCTAAAGGTAGACAAAAATACAAGAAAAGGAGGGTTTGAACTGGGTTTTTGAAACTTTTCCCTTTAGAAGTGTATTCGTTTAAGATAAACATTAGCGAATGCAATCAATAAAGATAAAGATGACACATTCAGTTATCCAGGTTCCCCTTAGAAAAAGTTGGTCATTTCCACCTGCCAACTTGACTTTGCCTTATAAAATGACTTAATCCACTAATCACAGAAATGATTACAATTGCACGGGCCAACTGTCGGTGACTAAAAACCAAACATTGATTAATTATGTTATTGATCCCTAAAGAATTATAACCCAACTGGTCCCCTAAGAGATATAACGATCAACGACTCCTATAAGAATTATGACCCAACTGGTCCTCTAAAGAAGAATTCCCATGATGAGAAACATTCACCGTCTTCTTGAGTATACGGACTAAGACGAGTCACTCAAGAAACAATTAATAGAAATCGATTATCTATTTGTGTTTACAAGATTTCTTCTAAAAAGCAGATTACAAAAAAGTTTAAGTACATTAACAACACAAAAGTGTTGAACAATAGCTCCTTGATTTTACAAGATTCTACAAAGATGTATATGATAAATGTTGAGTTGCATCTTGTAGTAATATTCTTTCTCTTGTTTCTTTGTCCTCTTCAGCTTCATCTTCATAATGTTGCAACAACTTTTGCTTTTCTTTGATTGAGCTTTGGCTTCTTCACATTTGTAGTAGCATTGGAGCTTTAGCATTAGCGACAGACAACATCTTCAACTTTGACATTTGCAAATAACAACATCTTTGGATCTTGTAGTAGCAATCCGCAGCTTTGGCTATTTGGCTTATAGCAACTTTGGTTGTTCACCTTTAGCAGCATTTCTTCTGAAGTTTTGATCTTCATTTATAGTCTTCAGAGAAAGAGACGTTGTGCGAATAGAAGAGTCTTTCTCTTAAAGACAACAGTTACTTTCCAGCGGATATAAGTTTAGGTGTTGGATAGTAGAACATGTTACTTCCTTAGCTTGTAGCTTGCAACTTTGACATGATAGCATGGAAGGCAGCTTTTGAATAGTATGAACGTCTTGATAATTGTGAGTTGTTGAGCAGACATTATATTGAATCTTCTTAAGAAATTTTCTTAATCTTATCTTCAAATGATGTACTTCTGATTCTGAAGTAGTAAGCTTGGAAGAAATCACTTTCTTTTCTTTGTCTTCTAATGATGTATCTAATAAGTAGTTCAGAAACTAATTTTTTATGATAGCATGAGAACATCAGAGCCAATAGGAACATAACTTTGTCTTTCCGAAATAATGACAGCAGCCTTTCTGAAGAACGACACAAGACTTCCTAGATTAAACCTGTATCTAAAAAGATAAATGATTTAAGAGTGGGACAACACAAGCAATAATATTAGATTCCTTCAGAATAGAACAATGTCTTCGGATAATAATGCAACAACGTAAAGGAGGAGCTCGTCTTGATATCTGAACAAGAGTCCTAACAACTAATCCGTATTTCTGATCTGTATCATTTGATCTTGACAATGTCTTCAAAGTAACGAGCTACAGCTCTTCTGATGTAGACTTTGTTTTCTAAACTGAACCAACAACTTCTTGTTGACCGATTTCTTCTTGAGACACTTGAGACTTTTGAAGCAGTAGCTTATTGAGAAGTACACAGGAGATCCCTTTTTCTTATTAACATTTAGCATATCATAGAACTATTGATGTTTCTTCAGAAGTGAAGTGAATAGTCTTTCTAACGACAACATATCAGATGATTCTTTAGACAACAGTCCTAAATCATACAAATCTTTTGAGTTTCACACTTAAGAAAACATTAGAAACAAAATTTTTTACATAAAAAATATATGTGTTGTTATCATCAAAACTTATAGATAAAGTGCATAACCAAATCTTGTTTTAACACTTTCAATCTCTTTCATCCAAGTCTGCGCTCCATCAAGATCATAGCGTCCCTTGAAAGTAGGCGGATGGTTCCTCTGAAATGTCTCCAAAACACGGGATCCGTCATTCACTCCAACATTAGGTTGTTGTTGCACAACCTGAGCAACAACCCACGAAGCAGCTGCAATCACAACATCGTTTCTTCAAGCCATTCTACACATAGGAAAACAACGTTAGGAAAACCACGTATCGACAGTGTACCCACACTAATCGACCGACAGGACATGTATATCATAAGAAAACCTGGTAGGACTGACCTGATCTAATACCACTAATGTAACACCCTTCTAAACCACATATATTTTTACGCAAATACGAACAAATAAAACAACCATCAGGGTGTCACAACTTCATACAATCATCAAATGACAACTGCTCCGTAACACGGTTTTTCAAAATTATTTACAGTAAATACTTCTTTAATAACAATAATAGTGTTTCAACTTCTCGCAGCGGAATTCATATTTCAAAATATCTTTATTAAATATTTCATAAAAACTTTCTCATACTTTATTGTTCATGAATCATAAGCCAAAATGATTAAATACCATGAAAGGTAACTCATCATCACAAATTAAACAAAACAACATAATAGTTCCAAATTAAACGATCTCAACCCCGATGTTACGTATCAGAGCAAGATTCACTCTATTCGACAAGAAGTAAATATCACACTCCGAAACTATTCTCTAAGATTCAACAAGCTATTCTTGGTCACCTGCAAGTTACCCACATATCAAGGCAACATTTCCAAGAAGAAAGGGTGAGTAATTCATAATCAGTATAAATGACATAAGGGATAAATATAGTAGATACACAACATCAAAGATCCCGTACATATAAATCATCTTACTACACCTATGTACTCACACTTTCATATCACTAGACTATTCACAACATAATCATGTAAACAAATCACAAATCACAATTGAAACATCATTTATTCACTTATCATTAAATCATCACTTAGTCAATCAGTAATGCAATGTCACAAACAATGCAATGCATCATCATTGAGTCATGCATGTGGTACCAAAACTTCACAGATGACTCAATCATTGTTCTCCAAAGTTTCCTATCAATAAGATCGATTCCCGATTGGAACTGGAGCACTTCACAATATTTCATTCAATCCGCATTATAGGATTAAAGCCATTATTGAACCAATCATCCTTCAAACATCACTGGACTAAATGTCCTTATATATACATATATATATATATATATATATATATGTATATATATATATATATATATATATATATATATATATATATGTAATGAATGCACGATACGCAACAACAAAATAAATGTGACCACGACTAGTCAAAACTCACCACCATTTATATAACTATCATAATATTCACATTTTCACATTATACACGACGTTAAAATCAAAACAACATCATTTCATCATAGGAAACATACATCATATTACATCAAGGTATGATCCCATCACCTTATCATAGAACACTCTTTATAAAAATACTTCATATAATTCGCATTTTCCACCAAAGTGTAGTTTATCGCGTTAGCTTTCTAATGCTTCAAACGGCGTGTCAAACGGAGTCCGGAAACTCAAGTTACGACATTTTTAAGAAAATGGTACAGACAGCTCGCCTCAAGCTCGCCCGACGCCCTAGGAGGGCTCTGCTCGCTTCCAGGTCTCCCGGAGCTCGTCTGACGAATTGAGTGATTTTGGGATTTTGCTGCTTAATTCGCTCGGTGGCGATGGGAAGAATTCCCCGCGGCTTCGTTTTCCTGGCGCCCTAGGGGCGAAACCCCTTTCCCATATATATTTTTTCAGGGACTCTACATTTCTCGCCTCGAGTTCGCCCAACAACGATGGGCGTAAGCTATTTCTCTTGGCGACTGGGTGGTTCACCCAGTGAATTTGTGCGAACAAAGATTCTCTGTTTGCACTTCATGCACTAAACTAGTCCCAATTTCTTGCGATTCTAGTCCAACATCAGTCCAAAATGCACATAAATCATCATGTTTTCACAATACAAAAACAACACATCATCATATGTATCATATACATCAGTTCATAGCATTACCACATCAATTTCTTCACAATTATCATATTGTCATAATCAAACAAAAGCCGCAAAACACAATCTACAATTATCTAAACCTTCTATCAAATATAATAATTACAATAACTCCCATTACCTTAGATTCCTAGCAGCAAAACTTTCACTTCGCGTTCTACCGGGATCTCTATGTTCCTCTGAGTTTTATGCCCAAGCTCTCTTTCACCGCATCTCACATATTCTCACGATTGCATAAAATGAGAAACACTGACACTCTTTTCCTTTTTGTCAAACTTACCCCTTGGACCCCTAATATGGTCTTCCCATCTTACCCTCACTTAACCTCATATAAGTTACTACCTTGCCCTCATAGTTTCTACACCATATTATTATCTCTATTTATTTAATTAAATAATAATTCTAATTAGATATTCTAAGTAATTGTATTATTCTAGTTAACGCCTTAATCCATACAACCCCACATACATCACACATAGACATCACACGTCACATTCATCCAAACATCACATATATTCACAACTAAATCATATTAATCATATTAACTCGTATATTCACACTAAATAAATTAAATAACTAGTTAAATAATTAATCTAGATTTCAGAGTGTTATAGAAACTTCTATCAGAAACACATAAGAGAAAAAGGAGTGCAACATTATTATTGTGAAAAGTGGGGTCACTTGGCTAAGAATTCTGGGTATAGGAAAGAAAAGGGAGCGACAAAAGGCAAGGACAAAAGAGCGAACCTTTCATGTCTAAACTCATATGATTAAGATGATTTGGTGCTTATGGCTGCACTTGTATACAAGCATGTCGACTCCAAGATCTGGTTCCTCAACACAAGATGCTCGAATCACATGATTGGTAGAAAAGGGTGGTTGGCAGATTTTGACTAGTCAAAGAAGAGCAAGGTTAAACTCACAGATAATAGCTCATTGGACGTAGAAGGTACTGGAAATATATTTATTTAAAAGAGCAATGAGGCAAAAGCTATTATCAAAGATGTACTTTATGTACTTGGAATAAAGTACAACCTGCTAAGTGTTGGACAGTTGGTCGAAAAAGGGTTCACAATGGTTACGAAAGATGGATCCTTGGAAGTGTTCGACACTCACAATAATTTGTTCTTGAAATCTCCTTTGTCGAAGAATATGACATTTAAGACTCAGGAATAGCATAAAGAAGAAACAAGACCATATTGGACATTGCGAAATGCATGCTGAAGTAGAAGAATCTACCAAAATCCTTATGGGGTGAAGTGGTCATTACTGCTGTTTATATTCTGAACATGTGCCAAACTAAGAAGCTAAAGAAGGTTTTTGAAGAATTTTGGAGTGGCAAACCACCATCAGTGAGCTATCTGAAGGTGTTTGACTATATTTGTTACAAGCTTGTTTCTGATGAGAGGAGACGGAAGTTAGATGACAAGAGTTAACCTATGATTCTGGTAGGATATCATAAAACTAGTACCTACAGGCTATTCAATCTAATTAATGAGAAGATAGTGATGAGTCGATATATTATGATTGATTAAAATCTTGCCTAGGATTGGAATTTTAGTGATGCAATTAACAAGTCGTTGAGGAGTTATGGGTTCGAAGAATCACTTAATAAGGTTGAAGTCAAATAAATTTCCAATATTCCAGTAGGAGTCAAAGCAGTTGTTGACATTCCTGACACAGTCGAAGTTGAAGAAGGTGTGGCTATTATAAGCCAGAGACCCCAAAGAACTAAAGTTTCTCCCGCAAGACTTCAAGACTATGAAATGACGGGTGATGATGAAGTCATACCAGATAGAAAATTAGTTCATTTTGTTTTACTTTTAGGTGTTTAACCAATCAACCATAGTGAGGCTTTAAATAATAGACAATGAAAGTCTACCATGGTCGAAAAGTTACAAGCAATCAAAAGAAATAACACATGGGAGTTAGTCTAATTAACAACACAAACAAAAGCTATTAAAGTGAAGTGGATGTTCAAGTTGAAGCATAATGTTGATGGGTCGATAGCTTCCTGAGGACTACTCTGTGGGGATATGCTCCTGTGAAACCGGATCAGTGGGAAGACGTGGATGCCTTGTGTTATACCCCAAAATTTGCCCACATCTTTTTTCAAGAAAACTTCAATCTAAAAATTAAGAGTTTCATATAATCTTGGATTTTCATATCCTGATTTATGAATACTTGGTTTTTAGAATTTTTCTTATATGGTATTTTGGCTCGCTGTTGAATTTATTCTTACGCAAACGCCAATTACTGTTTATTACTTCACACACGCTATTTATTTGATATTTATTTACAGATAAATAGTACTGACGCAATTGGTACAGAGTTAAATCTTTTGCAGGCGCAGAGTCCAAGGATTCAGACTGTACTGGTAACAAGTAAATTATTATTAATTTTCTGTTTCCCACTAATTTTTGTACTATATTCCATTATTTTAAAAAAATCTTTTCCTTTCTTTTCAAATCTCTTTTTCAAAAAAATCAAATCCTAACTTTATTCTATACATCTCTCTCTCTTTTTTTTTCTTTCAACACTATCATACACTTTCTTTCAAATCTTACTTCCACTCAAATTTTCCTTTTGTACGGAATCATTTCATTCCCCAACGTCTCTATCCTTCTTTTCATTCTATAAATACCTCTCATTTTTTCCATAAAATCTCACATCAAATTCTAACTCATCTCTCAAATTTCTACTTCATATTCATTCTCTCTTCCTCCCCGGCAAAATGGCGAAGCGGATGGAAACGTGTTTTCTTATGGTCATCACCATTGCTACGGTGATCATGTCCTTTTTCTGTCTGCATAGTCCTGAAAAATGTGGACCTACGATGGTTACACTCCCGATCATCTATTTTCTGTTGGTCATAGCATGGGTTATTAATCGTCATTCTTAAAGTTTGTTGTATCTCTTATTTCTTAATGTACCGTTTACTCGTCGTACTGTTCATTATAGTATGTAATATTTGTACTGTCAGTATTAAATGTTGTACTATTTGTCATATTGTTGCTTAATTATCAAGATAAAGTTATATGTGTTTATTGCCAGTTAAATATTTATTTTTCTGTGCATTAAATGATTTTCAGGGTCATTATCGGTAATTTTGCTCGCATACAATATTTATTATTTATTTACTACGTCTGTGTTTTACTAACCACTCATGTAAATAAATTTTCACCATTAACACAAAAACAAAAAAAACAAAACAAAAACAAAAAAAATAATATTAACTTTGACTGTTGAATTTTCACTCTAAACAGTCAGTTGACAGTTAAACCACTGACAGTGCAATTCTCCGTGTTTTGTGCCATCAATCAAATCAAAATTTTGCATTTCAAAATTCCAAGATTTTTGTTCTAGAAGTCTTCTGAATATCACATGATTAGCAGAGACTCAACACTGCACAAAAATCAGGTACGTTTAACTGTCTCCTACACAAACAGTCCCTAACTAGGGTTTCTTGTTTTTTTCAGGAGAACAAGTTTTTGAGACCTCAAATGGATTTCATGGACCTCCATATATCTCAAAGTACCATCATACAAATTTTCAAACTTCAATTCGCTCAGACGCACAGTCGGCAGCTCAAACAGTCAACAGACGACCCGTTTGACCAAAAAAGTCAACAGACAGTCAAAAATGAAATTTTTTGTCAAAGTCCATATTTTGTCAAAGGATTCATCATTTGATCATTGGATGATCATAATTCATCAAGGAAAGATCAAAAATCAACAAAACCCTAAGTTTCAAAACTAGGGTTTTCTCCTAAAAAGTCAACTGAACTTTGACTGGTCATAACTCTCTCATCCTTCATCCAAAAAATTCAAACCAAATATTATTTTGAAGGAAATTCAATTATCTTTCAAATGCAATTTGTCCCATGATCATTAGATTCACCATTTGAAAAATATGAATCAAGACATTACAGGTCATTTTCAAAGTCAACAAAAAGTCACTTTTTTCAAAAGGACACACAAGGAGCATGGAAAATCATTTTGACATGATACCAAAGACATTGGTTAGAGGACTCTTTGAGGTTTCGAAAAAGTGCAAGAACTCCTTCATATGACAAAAATTGAGGGATTTACACCTTGTTGAAGTTGGCCAAATTTTGGGAAATTGCATGAAATCAACATTGATCAAAATGTGTTTTTTCCAAATGGGGCCTAATTTCCATGATTCAAACATATTTCCCATGATGTAAAGGGCCTCCCACGACCAAGCGCCGTATTGAGATGTTGTCTCCAAGGATCATAGAACCTGAATACTATTCTAGGACAGGTTTTAACCAACTCAACTTCAGTGGGGAGGGTATCACCTATGAACTTCATGCAAGCCTTTAAACCTAAGGCTATTGTTTGATTTGTTTGTGTTTGCCACATGTTTGACATCATAACATCATAAGCATCATAAGCATATCATTTTCTCACTAATCATTTCAAGGTCAAAGAGTTTACCTTTGTTCTGTTATTGCAGGTAATGGCTCCCGCCACCAGAGATTACATCCGAATCAACATCTCAACGGTGCCATCTGAACTAAAAGATTTAGTATCAGAATTTCCCAGGAATGCTCAATTCACCGAAAAGCATGGTCACCTACTCCATTTGGTTACCTCAAAATTTGAAGAAGACATGATACGGGTCCTGTTCCAATTCTTTGATCCCGAACATCATTGCTTTACCTTTCCTGATTACCAGTTAGTACCCACCTTGGAAGAGTTTTCTGAACTAATTGGATTACCTGTTCGAGATCAATTACCTTTCACTGGTTTAGAAAGGATTCCAAAACCTGAAGTCATTGCTGCTGCCTTACATTTGCGAAAGTCAGAAATCGAGTCCAATTGGGAAACAAAGAGTGGAGTCCAGGGTTTGATTGCTAAGTTCTTAATGGAAAAGGCTCGATTACTACTAGAAAACAAAAGTTGCCCAGCTTTTGAGAAGGTTATAGCTCTTTTGATCTATGGGTTGGTTTTATTCCCTAATCCCGACCAGTTCATAAGTGTGCACATCATCAACCTTTTCTTAACCCGTAAGCCGGGGTACCAGCCTTGCTAGGAGACATTCTACACTCTCTATATACTCGTACCATGAAGAAACGAGGAACTCTTATGTGCTGTATACCACTACTGGCTAGATGGTTTACATTTCATCTTCCCCGATCAGTGTTGAGAAATGAACAAAGAATGCAATGGTCTCGCAGGATTATGTCTTTGTCTCATTCAGATATCCGGTGGAACAACTTCTTTCAAAGAGACATTACTATCATTGACCATTGTGGAGAGTACCCTAATGTGCCACTACTTGGCATCAAGGGAGGCATCACTTACAACCCCTCTCTAGCTTTACGCCAATTCGGATATGCACGGAGAAACGGTCCTGATGACATGATTATCCGTGGCATTGTGTTTGATTACGAGAATGATTCCCACAGACACCGACGAAGGTTTATACATGCGTGGGGCAGTGTCTATAGAATAGAAAGCAAAACTTTGGGGAAATGGAATTCTATTCCTATGGAACCTTACCTCAGATGGGTGCGTACTCATGCTCAGAAGTTCATCATGCCATATCCCGCTATTCTACCTGTGACTATCGAGCCAGAAGTCGAAGGAGACGAACCTCGAGTTATTCTACATCCGGATATGCCAACTGATCTGGAAGAGTTGCATAAATCTTGGGTTCAACTAAAAGAGGAAAGAGACACCTTCAAAGCACACTGTCAAGACTATGAGAGGAGATTATTGGAGCTCACCGGACAACTCCAAGAAGAACAGCAGATCAACACATTCCTGGGTGCAAAGAGAAAGCGTCCATGGGAGACCTGAGGGATCCTTCATTTTCTTTATTTTTTGTTTTGTAAGCCCGAATGAGGCAAAGAAAAAAAAAGAAAAAAAAGAAATAAATTGTTTGACTAACAAATGTTTGTTTTTCTTTTGTTTTAACAAATCTAAACTCTAAGATCCTTGAAAACATTGCATATACATTTCATTGCATATACATTTCATTCATAAACATTGCATATGCATTTCATTCATACACATTGCATAACAGCTTCACATGACGGATTTCTCATCTCCTCGCTGTTTATTTCAGTTAGAAGAGATGGAATCTGAGACAAGCATCAAGAATCTAGAAGCACAGAATGCCCAAGTTCAAGTAGCAATTCTGGAACTGGCAAAGGGGCAACAAGAGCTGAAAGCCCTAATAACCAAGAAGAAAAAGAAGCCCAAAGGATCTGTAGGCTTGAGTCACCTGAAAAGGAAGATCAAAATCCCAGTCAAAAAGTCCAAAAAACCACCGATCCCTGAAATAGTCGGTGATGATGAACAAGGAGACAATCACAGCAACCAGGGTTCTGCTAAACCCTCCCTCTCTTCTAATGAAGAAGATTTTCATTCTGGAGACGAACAGGATGATGACAAATACCAGCAGTTGGAAGAACGCATGAAAGCTATGGAGATACAAAAAATACCTGGTTTAGATTTCAATGATCTGGGACTCGTCTCAGATGTTGTTATCCCTCCAAAGTTCAAAGTTCCTGTCTTTGCAAAGTATGATGGAGTTTCTTGTCCAAAACTACATCTGAGGTCCTATGTAAGGAAGATACAACCTCATACAGCAGATAACAAATTGTGGATTCACTTCTTCCAAGAAAGCCTGTCGGGTACACAACTCGAGTGGTACTTGTAACACCCTTCTAAACCCCGCGGAAATTAACATTAAAATCAGAGTAAAACATGAAGAAGAGTATTACAACGCCAACAAAATAAGCAATATTCATGTCATGCCATAAAGGAACGATAAACCAAAAATTATTCAGGTAGCATGTTAACACAGCGGAATATTCTTAACAACTGAATAATCAAACATCTGGAGTCGAAGACTCATAATTCAACCATAAACCATAAACAAACAGAAGTTTATCAGCCAATTCTAAAATAGCGTTCCCGGTGTTACACGACCAGAGCATGACACAGACCCAACTGACTCTATCGAACTACTTGACGAGCTAATCCTCACCAAGTACACAAGCTACTCCTCAATCTGAAAAATAACAACAGTAAGGGTGAGTTTCATTCGCATTAACAAATGTTATAGGTATATAAACAATACAACTTCATCCATACATTATTCACCCAAAATCAATTATATTCAGATAATATAGCAACATTCATACCAAAATACACACAAATTATAACATTGGACAACTTCCATTCATGTTACAATTATACACAACAACCTAATGCAATGCAACTAAATGCATGTGGTACCAAACATGGGATAACCCATCTCACCGATCCACCACCATAAAGATTCGGCTACTTCTCTCACCAATTCCACACAATGGGAATTAGCTACCGCTGTCCCACCACCATAAGGGATACAGCCCACAACATGATTATGAAATGCATGCATCACATACCGCATGCTAATCATCAACACCAAACAACTGAACAATCATAATCATCAACCAATGCAATAACAATATAAACCACCACAACCAATTAAATCAAGTGTTTAAATTAAATTCGAGTCACAACTCAAACACTATTTTATTGCATATATCACTGAATTAGCCTCACTATGTTCGAAACGACACATCAAACAGACTAACGGTTAAAAAGTTACACATCGTTAAACTTTAACAAAAAATCCCAAACAGCACAGCACGCGGCGCCAACATCCACACGCGGCGCGAAGCGAGGAAGAAGTTACGCCTTCGCGGCGCCAACACCTACACGCGGCGCGAAGCGAGGAAAAAGTTACGCCTTCGCGGCGCCAACACAGGTACGCGGCGCGACCTGTGCGTATCAAAACATCCTGACATTCAGCCCACCTGTTCGCGGCGCCACCCTGTGCACGCGGCGCGAACCGGAGATTTTCAGAAACCCCAACCTGCAGAAAACAGCATTCTATCCTTCCCAATTGCTCTCAAATCATACCAGTACGAATTTCAGAAAAATAAACCACACATACGACATAAATTGCACGTTTACACATACTTCTAATTCATGTTTAACATCATTATTCATCACCAATCATCATTCACAACCTAAATTGAATTAAGGTTCTATAAACCCCAAAACCCCAAACCCGACATACAATCCAATTCGGAATCCTAACATACGAACTCTATTGAATCATTCATACAACCCATAATAGAGGTTAATGAGAAGAATCCCCCCTTACCTTAGCCAAATTCTTGAATTGGTTCCTCTTCCTCTTTGGCTCTCCTTCACGCTCTTCAGTTCCTCTTCTCACAGCTTCTGGTTTCCACGTTCTAATTTTTCCCTTCTCTTCTTGTTTTCCTTTATTTTATGAAAAACATAAAATTAGAAATGGGCTCTTACACAATTACACCCCCACTTTACTAATTCCACCGCATGGCCCAATGACTTAACATTTCATTATTTTTCCCCATAATTCAACAAAAATGTTAATTTCTCATAATTAATTTAAAACTTGATTAAATTAATTAAATAAGAATTTTCGGGATGTTACAGTACTACCAGTTGGAGAGTACAAAAGTTTATACCTGGGAAGATTTAGCTGCTGCTTTTTACAAACAGTATCAATACAATGCTGATCTTGCACCAACCCGTACTCAACTAAGGGGCATGTCCATGGCACCAAAAGAAAGTTTCAAAGGATATGCACAAAAGTGGAGAGATATGGCTGGAAAGGTTCAACCACCTTTATCAGATCGCGAGCTAGTTGACATGTTCATGGGCACTTTAACTGGCCCTTTCTACAGTCATTTGCTGGGAAGCTCATCATCAGGTTTCACTGACCTGATATTGACTGGAGAACGTGTCGAAAGCGGCATTCAAAGTGGAAAAATTCAAATAGGCTCTTCCTCTGGTACTACAAAAAGGCCCATCAGTGGGAGGAATGAGGTCAATACAATGCAAAGTCTGAAAGGTCGCAAAAATGAGCATCACCAATCTGTAGGAGCAGTTCTGATCTCCGCATCTGCGCCTCAAAAAGATCAACCGCCAAAATATACGCGTCGACCAGATGCGCCAAGAAGAAATTTTACCAGAATCAATATGCCAATCTCTCAAGCATTGCAGCATTTGTTAAAAGCAGATTTGATCACATTGAAAGACCCTCCAAAGAACGTCAACACCTCCTCTCCGAGTTATCGCCCCGATGCAACATGTGCGTATCACTCCAACTATCCAGGACATGATGCAGATCACTGTTGGGCCCTGAAAAATAAAATACAAGACATGATAGATGCTGGGGAAATTGAGTTTGATCCTCCAGAAACTCCAAATGTCATCACGGCACCTATGCCGAAGCACGACAAAACTGTTAATGCTATCATAGACACTGTTTACATCTATGATGTAAGGGAATTGTCAACTCTGCTCCTTGAAGTCAAAAGAAAGCTAATCCAAGCTGGTTACTTTCCAGGTTGTGACCCTGATTGCTTTTATTGCACATGCCTGCCCAATGGTTGTGAAAATCTGAGAATGGGAATTCAAAAGTGGATGGATCGCCGTATCATTATGTTTGAGAGGCTACCTTCCATGGATGTTTTATGCGAAGTCTTTGCAAACGGGATGAGAATAGAGGACGTCTCAGTGGTTTCCAACATACCATTAAAAATCCCTACCAAGGCTCCCTTCAAAATTTCTGCTACACTCAAAGTGGCATCAGTAATCATTACCAGTCCAACTCCATTTCCATACTCCTCAGACAAAGCTGTCCCGTGGAGTTACGACACTAATGTTTATGTCCATGGAGTTAAACAGAATACCTTGACCAAAGAGGCCCTGAATTTTACTGCTCCAACTGTTGATAACATTGTGGGTACCAGTAAGATTACGAGAAGTGGAAGGATCTTTTCACCAGAAATTTCTCCAAATGCTGCTGCTAACCCAGTCCAGGTCCCAATTCCTAATCAAGATATCAACGCTCGAGGCAAAGAGCCACAAGTTGAACCAGTTCAAATACCGGTGGAAGTCACTGTTGAGGATCCATCAAAGCAAGAAATGGAGGAAATATTGAAAATCATCTGCAAGAGTGATTACAATATTGTCGAACAACTGGGGCACACTGCTTCAAAGATCTCAATGTTGTCTCTGCTAAATTATTCAGAAGCTCGTGCCAGAGCACTGATGAAGTTCCTGAAAGCTGCCCATGTACCTCAAGAGATTTCAATCGATCAATTTGAAAATTGTGTTGCCAGTCTAACAGTAAATAATGGCCTCGGTTTCTCTGATGTTGATCTAACCCCTGCTGGAAAGAATCACAATAAAGCCCTACATATCTCCATTGAATGTAATGGCACCACTCTATCTCATGTGCTGGTTGATAACGGTTCTTCTTTGAACGTATTACCAAAAACAGTACTAGAAAAGCTTGACTTCGAAGGAATTATGTTACAACCAAGCGATGTTGTGGTAAGAGCCTTCGACGGGTCAACAAGAACAGTGTACGGAAAGGTGAATCTCCCAATCAGAGTGGGCTCTCAGATCTTTGATTCTACCTTTTACGTAATGGAAATTCACCCAGCATATTCCTGTTTACTAGGACGCCCTTGGATACATGGGGCAAACGCTGTAACTTCTACCCTGCATCAGAAGTTGAAATATCCAGTAAAAGGAAAGATTGTCATAGTTTATGGCGAAGAGGAATATGTGGTTAGTCACTTGAGTAACTCCAAGTACGTTGAGTTGGATGACGAATTCATCGAAACTCCCTGCCAATCTTTTGAGGTGGTCTCTCCAGATGTCTCTACTACCAAGCATATTTCTGCTACTCCAACTACAACTATGGCTTCTCTCAAAAATGCCAAAGTTGTGATCAAAAAAGGTGGTTGCACAGTATGGGGACAGCTCCTCGATGTACCTTACAAGTCCGACAAGTTAGGCCTGGGCTATGCTAATGGAAATCAAAAGAACGACCAAAGTCCTTGTTCTAGAGGATTAATGTCACACTTCATCAGCCAAGGAGTAAATGCTATTGAAGACGATGGAGTATTCTTGAACCATATCATCCAGCCATACCCAAATGAAGTTCCACCCCTTCCCATGGGAGTTTGGGATACTTTGGGAGAACCAAGCGGCGGATATAATTTTCAGTATACCGCACCTCAGAGTTCTTTTATTGCTACAGAAGACATTACCCCAACTGGACGGGGCAATCAATTTGAAAATGGCAAAAGTTTCACAAGTTCCATCAATGAGCAATATCAAAATCTACCTAAAGAAGTTTGGGATACTTTAGGAGAGCCAAGTGGCAAATATGACTTTATGGTGAAATATTCCGCTCCTCCGAGCTCACAAGTCGCCATTGAAGACATTGTCCCAACTGGATGGGATGAACATTACGACGACAATTTCACTCTTGAAGAAGCCAGGGAAACACCAAATAACGAGGGTTATTTTCTATCACAATACACTACTCAGCAGAATGCACAAGTCTCCCTCAAAGACATCATCCCGACTGGATGGGACGGCCTTATCGAGTATCTCGCTCAGCCAACAGAGGTACCTCAACCTGGATCCTCATATCCAACAGATCATCCTACTTATCCTGAAAGATCACCGACTCATTTCCCCACCAATGAAATCAATGCTGTGGAAGATGAAGAAGACAACTGCAACTGGAACAGCTGGATACTCCCTGCTCACCACAATGGATTGAACAACTGGGAAGCTGAAGATGTCATCTCCTTTGATCAAGAGTAAATGCATTTTCCTGTTTTCACTGTCCATATGTTCAAAGATAAAAATGGTTCCTGTACTATCGAACCATGGACTTGAAAGCCGTGTGCCTTGCCCGAAGCACACTGGTCCTTTTATAAGGGTTTGTCATATCATGATCATGTGCATTCAATAAAGTCATGAGACGTTTGCATATTCAAAATTTTGTGATCCTTTTTCTTTCTTTGCTTTATTCATTTTTTCAAAATAGCTATGTTTTCTTACACACACCCACATAAACAAATGTAGATTCACATTCACTTTGGATCCAGTCGATAACGATTCTGCTATTGCCCGTCATGACTTTGAAAATCCGATCTACCAAACTGAGGACGAAAGTGAGGAAGATTGTGAGGTACTGTTATACCCCAAAATTTGCCCGCATCTTTTTTCAAGAAAACTCCAATCTGGAAATTAAGAGTCTCATATAATCATGGATTTTTATTTCAACAAATATCCTGACATATGAAATACTTAGTTTTTAGAATTTTTCTTATACAGTAATTTGGCTTGCAGTTGAATTTATTCTTACGCAAACGCCAAATACTGTTTATTACTTCACACATGCTATTTATTTATTTACAGATAAAGAGTACTGACACAATTGGTACAGAGTTAAATCTTTTTGCAGGCGCAGAATCAGGAAACTCAGACTGTACTGGTAATAAGTAGATTATTATTATCTTTTGTTTCCCACTAACTTTTGTACTATATTCCATTATTTTCAAAAGTCTTTTCAAATCTCTTTTTCAAAAATCAAATCCTAACTTTATTCTCTACATCTCTCTTTTTCCCAACACTATCATACACTTTCTTTCAAATCTTACTTCCACTCAAATTTTCCTTTTGTACGGAATCACATCATTCCCCAACGTCTCTATCCTTCTTTCCACTCTATAAATACCTCTCATTTTTTCATAAAAATCTCACATCAAATTCTAATTCATCTCTCAAATTTTTACTTCATAATCCATCCTCTCTTCTTCCCCGACAAAATGGCGAAGCGGTGGGAAACGTGTTTTCTTATGGTCATCAGTGTTGCTACGGTGATCATGTCTTTCTTCTGTCTACATAGCCCGGAACACTGTGGACCTGGGATGCTTATGCTCCCAATCATCTACATGTTACTATTTGTAGCATGGGTTATCAATCGCCATTCTTAAAATTTGCAGTATTTCTTATTTCTTAAATGTACTGTTTATTCGTCGTACTGTTCAATATAGTATGTAATATTTGTACTGTCAGTATTAAATGTTGTACTATTTGTCATAATATTGCTTAATTACTCAGATAATATTTTGTGTGTTTTCTGCCAGTCAAATATTCATTTTTCTGTGCATTAAATGATTTTCAGGGTTATTATTGGTAATTTTGCCCGCATACAGTAAATATTAAGTTATTTATTATGTCTGTGTTTTTTTTAACAAGTCATGTAAATAAACTTTCATTTTTCACATAAAACAAAAACAAAAACAACAAAAAAAAGAAAATTAACTTTGACTGTTGATTTTTCACTCTAACTGCTACGTCAATATCTGAACAGTCAGTTGACAGCCAAACTGCTGGCAGTACAATTCTCAGTGTTTTGTACCATCAATCAAATCAATCTTTCAAAATTCAAAATTCCAAGATTTTTGTTCTAGAAGTCTTCTGAATATCACGCGATTAGCAGAGACTCAACACTGCACAAAAATTAGGTACGCTTAACTGTCTCCTACATAAACAGTCCCTGACTAGGGTTTTCTTGTTTTTACAGGAGAAACAAGCTTTTGAGACCTCAAATGGATTTCATGCACATCCATATATCTCAAAGTAACATCATACAAATTTTCAAACTTCAATTCACTCAGACGCACCGTCAGCAGCTCAAACAGTCAACAGACGACCCGTTTGACCAAAAAAGTCAACAGACAGTCAAAAATGAAATTTTTTGTCAAAGTCCATATTTTGTCAAAGGATTCATCATTTGATCATTGGATGATCATAATTCATCAAGGAAAGATCAAAAATCAATAAAACCCTAAGATTCAAAATTAGGGTTTTTGCCTGAAAAGTAAACTCAACTTTGACTGGTCATAACTCTCTCATCCTTCATCCAAAAAATTCAAACCAAATCTCATTTTGAAGGAAATTCAATTATCTTTCAAATGCAATTGATCCCATGGTCATTGCATTCACCATTTGAAAAATATGACCAAAGACATTACAGGTCATTTTCAAATTCAACAAAAAGACACTTTTTTCAAAAGGACACACAAGGAGCATCAAAAATCATTTTGACATGAGACCAAAGGCATTGGTTATAGGACTCTTTGAGGTTTCCAAAAAGTGCAAGATCTCCTTCATATGACAAAAATTGAGGGATTTACACCTTGTTGAAGTTGGCTAAATTTTGGGAAAATGCATGAAACCAACATTGCTCAAAAATGTATTTTTTCCAAATGGGGCCAAGTTTTCATGGTTCAAACATCATTTCAATAATATAATGGGCCTCCCACGACCAAGACAAGGCCCACACTTTTTTTATCCATTTTTTGCTTAATTTTATCTTATTTTAAGATTAAATTAAAAGGAAAATGGAAGGATAATATGTAGCTTACAATCTAAGCATGAGTCATCAAAGGAATCTTCAATTTTCTGCAGAAGATTGAAGTACAAGGCAAGAGCATTGAAGAGAAGAAGACTTGGTCAATAATTCAAAGGTTTTTAATATAAAAAAAATCAAGAATTCCACAAAGGCAACTAGATGCTTCTTGGCTTCAATTCTAAGCACAACATAGTCTATATAAAGGCTATAACACTTCACAATCAAAGAGACAGAAGTTCAGAACCAAAGCATAGTGTGTAACATACTTGTAATCACTTGTTTTCTTTCAAGGAAATTTAAAATTCGAATTTTAATTTCCAGCTTGTTTCAATTCAAACTAAACACTTAAACATCATCCTCAAGTATCATTGAACGTGTCTCAATCAATTGCAAGCTCTGAAACCTCACAAATCGAGCTACACAAGCCACGGTTTGTTCAAACTAAAATCAACTTGTATCTCATAACACACGCATATTTAGCAAGATGTAGACATATATTTGGATTTGGTTTGAGGTGTAGATCATTTCTGGAAACTTAATTGAAGTTTGGACACCTATACGAGGAACCACCATTTTAGGGTTCTTACTTTCAAATTTAGGGTTTTATGATCCATGCAAAATTATAAGTTCTAAATAGCACCATTAAACTCGCGTGAACAATACGAACTTAACCATGGCATCGCGCCAAATTTATACTCATGTTTGCTTGCATTCGCTATTATCACCAGGTGTAAAAGATTGGAGTTTTTACACCACCTGCAAATGAACGGTGTAAAAGCCCATCTGAAGGTTGAAGATGATGCGTGGCGTCCCCTGATTGGCTGGGAGGCGCGCGCGTGTTTTTTTAAACTGACCTTGGATTCAGTGTTTTGCAGGTGTTCCACGCGCTATGGTCCCTCATGCTTTCCACCATCTGATCCATCCATCTCCTAATCCAACGCGCCAGATCATGCAGCTACATCATGTTCCCTCACATGCATACCACATCTGATTAGTATCCTTTTATTTTCTATTTTTATTTTAATTTCTTTGTTAAATTAATTAAAAATAGTTTCAAAAATCCAAAAAATACACAAAAAATATTTTTAAGTTTCTAAAATAATATTTTATTTTCTGAAATAAAAATATTTTATTTTTCTTCATAATTTAAATATTTTGCATAATTAATTAGTATATATTTATATATTTGCTTTTTAATTATTCTAACCAATCAAAAAAATCATAAAAAAAATTGTTCTTTATATAAAATATTGTTTATATATTATAGACTAATTTTGTACATATTTTGAATAATTTTCTCTTTAAGTTTTAATTATTTGTATAATTATTTGTATAATTATGTATTAATTAGCTTAATCAATTTCAAATCAATTTCCAATCAATTTCAAAAATTCCAAAAAAATTAGTTTTTGTTTTAAAATTAATTGAAAAATATTTTGTACATATTTTAAACTTAATTTCTAGGTTTAAATCTATTTTCATCTTTTTTCTTCATTTTAATTTAATTAATCATGCATTAATTATAATTAAAATCAATGATAAAAAAATCCAACATTTCCAAATAAAGCGCATAGGATCTTATCAGATTACATAACCATAAAAAGTAACAGAAAAGAACATAACAGCTGCGAATGTCATGACATCTGCCTTGACATCAGGTAAAGGCCTGCATAAGAAAAACTTCGCAACAGTAGAAAGCATGTCATGACACCAGATTTGACAAGATAGAAACACAATGAGTTTTACCAAAAATTACAGCCAATCAACAACATCTACAAACTCCCCCTTTGGCAAATTTTTGGCTAAAAACACTAATTGATGTAACCAAACAGATATCAGAGCATACACAGCAGCCAAGAACAGAAAAATAAATTCTGTAAGCAAACAACAGCAGCCAACAACAGAAAAATAAATTATGTAAGCAAACAACAGCCATCTTGATTAAACACCAGAAAACCAGAAAACATCTAATTAATTAACTGTTACAGAAACCACTTGTCATTGTCAGGGAGAGCCAGGGAACAACCAAAATAAAGAAAACAACAAACCAACCATGTCCATCAACCAACAGGATCAACAAAAAAAACCAAAAAAAAACCACCAAAACAACCAACACAAAACACAACTATTACTCCCCCTTTTTAGCCACAAAAGGAGCCAAAACCCAACCAGAATCAGAGCTAATCATCAGACCCATCACTGTCTTCATCACTAGAGCCACCAGTATTGTCATCAGAATCAGCAGCATCACTGCTCCCAGTATCCTCAGAGCCCTCACCATCCTCAGCCTCTTCCTCAGCCCCACTAGCAGCACCTTTGTCTTCATCCATATTGTCACCAGCAAGATCATCATCTGTAGACTGCTCAAGACTTTGGATGAGCTTTTCAAGCTTTATCTTCCTGTTGTCCAACTCCTGACAAGTCTCTTTCAGCTCAGCAATAAGAAGGGCTTTGTTCACAGATTTGCTGGGTTGTGATGTCCCAGCAGATGTCATGTCATCAGACCTCTGGAGCAGTTTGTAGTGAAAAGACAAAGCACTCTCCCTCTTACATACAGAATCTTTACTTTTCAGAATTCCAGGGTGTTGCTTGAGGATTATCCCACATATCAGGGATGGGAATGCAATAGGGAGCTTGGTAGCAGAGGTACCAGCATGCCTCATAGTTTGATCAAATATATAAGTCCCATAGTCAAATTTTGTCTTGGTTCCCACAGCATAAATAAATCTTCCTAGGCCAACAACAATGGTAGAAGTGTGATTGGTAGGCACCCAGTTAGCAGCACCAATTTTGTGTAGCAATGCATACCTGACATTAAGAGAACTAGCAGACAGTTTGCTCTTTATAGGCCACTTCTTAACCTTACCACCAGTGATTACTTTGCACACCTCATTATCAGTCGCTTCAAGCTCAGGTTGAGCCTCAGCATCTCTACCTAGATATAGGTTGATAACAGCAGGGGAAAAATCTATACAATTTCTTCTAACATACACCTTATGAAAATCATCAGTTCTTCCATCACCACAATCTTGAGACAAGTTCACAATAAATTCCTTCACAAGCATTTCATAACACTTTGAAAAATGAGTGACAGTCTTAATCAAACCTGCAGACTTGATGAGCTTCATGACCTCTTGACATTCCAGAGCATCATTTGCTAATTCTCTTTCAAGAGCCAGCCTTCTTTGATAAACAAACTTCCACTGGATGGCATTTGAAGCATAGTGCAAGTAAATGTTGTCCAGAGGAACATCACGAACCTTTGTGGAGGATTTTGTGACAATAATCTTCTTCTTTGATGGGATGTCAGAGACATCACTTAAGACATCATCTTCAGGGGCAGAAACACTTCTTTCCTTCCTCTTCTTCACTGCAGTCTTGCTCCCAGTGGTTGAAGGTTCAGCAGGGACCTTCTTGATCTTCTTTATAGTGACCTTCTTTTGAGGAGTAACTTGAGGAGTAACTTGAGGTTTGGAAAAATCTTGATCACAAACCTGTTTGCCCTTACGAGTCTTGACTCTATGAGAGATGCTAGAGATGAGCTCATCATCAGCAATGTCAATAGAATCATCCAGATCATCCAGATTCACCACATCATGCACAGTAGGGCCTTCATTAAGGGTTTCTTTAGAAGGAGCAACAGGAACCTCTTCAGCTTTCTCAGGTTCAAGAATCTCAGCATCTTTAGTACCAGATGTTTCAACATTGATAGCTTCAGATGTCTCAACATCTTTGGCACCAGGGGTCTTCTCATCATTGTTGTCAACAGATGTCTCAACATCACCCTGATCTTTGCTAGCATCATCTTGACCATCTTGATCATCTTTGCTGTTCTCAGAGGCAGGAATTTGGGCTAGAGGAACAGATATTCCATCAACCTGGTGCCCTTCATTCAAGATTCTTGTGACAATACCTGCGATCGCATGGTGAACATAAGCAGAGCCCTCTCTACCTTGAACAGAAAAGGTTTCTGGAACAGATCCACCAGTTGATTTTCTTGCATGCATCTTTCTTGGTGGATTACGAACAGGATCGGTAGCAGGAACAGAGTTCAATGGCACAACATTCAACACAACATCTTGATCACTCACCACATTGGGTGCCCTAGATCCTGATGCTGTTTCAGAGGAAGGAGACGATTTCTTTGAGGGAGAACTCTGAGACATGATGAGAGAAAATGGAATGCTGGGTAAAGGTTTGTGAATGCAGAGACACAGAGAGGTAGCGTGAGTGTTGAGGATAGGTTTTGGGGGAATGGAAACCGTTTGGGCAAATTGTAAAAGGGGGGGAAAATACACTTTAATGTGTAATGATAGCAAATATTTGGAGAGAGAAATAATGTTGGCCCCACACCCAATTAATTGCTATAATCCTTCACAAAGACAAATGCCTAGTTTACTTCTTAGATTTTCAAATTGATTTGCATCCAAGGCTTTTGTGAAAATGTCAGCCAGTTGAAGATTTGTAGCAACATGTTCCAAGGCAATTATTTTATCCTCAACAAGATCTCTAATGTAGTGGTGTCTAATATCAATGTGCTTGGTCCTGCTGTGCTGAATGGGATTCTTTGAAATGTTAATGGCACTTAAGTTGTCTCAATATAATGTCATGACATCTTGTGTGACATTGTATTCTGTTAACATTTGTTTCATCCAAACAAGCTGAGAGCAACTACTTCCTGCTGCAATGTATTCTGCCTCTGCAGTGGATAAAGACACACAATTTTGTTTCTTGCTGAACCATGAAATAAGATTATTCCCCAAGAAGAAACATCCTCCTGAAGTACTTTTTCTGTCATCAGCACTTCCAGCCCAATCTGCATCACAATATCCAGTGAGAATAGGTTCACACCCATGAGAGTAGAGCATTCCATACTCACAAGTACCATTCACATATTTCAGGATCCTCTTGACTTGGTTGATATGACTGATCTTGGGATCTGCTTGATACCTAGCACACACCCCAACAGCAAAAGCAATATCAGGTCTACTGGCTGTGAGATACAGCAGGCTTCCTATCATGCTTCTGTATAAACTTTGATCAACACTGGTTCCCTTTTCATCTTTGGACAATTTTAAGTGAGTAGGAGCTGGTGTTCTTTTGTGAGTAGCATTTTCCATTCCAAACTTTTTAACAATGTTTTTAGCATACTTACTCTGAGAGAGAAAGATTGAGTCTTCCATCTGTTTAACTTGCAACCCAAGAAAATAAGTTAATTCTCCAACTAGGCTCATTTCAAATTCTAATTGCATCTGATCAACAAAATGTCTAGTCATCTTGTCTGACATCCCACCAAACACAATATCATCCACATAGATTTGAGCAATCAGGATCTTCCCTCCTTCATCTTTAACAAAAAGAGTTTTATCTATCCCTCCTTTCCTGTACCCATTACTAGTAAGAAACTCAGTTAGTCTCTCATACCAAGCTCTAGGGGCTTGTTTCAGGCCATAAAGAGCTTTTCTTAGTTTGTACACATAGTCAGGATGGTTTGGATCAGCAAAACCTTTAGGTTGCTCCACATAAACTTCCTCATTCAAGTATCCATTCAAAAAAGCACTCTTCACATCCATCTGGTATAATTTGAATTTTAGAATACAAGCAACTCCTAGCAGTAATCTAATTGACTCAAGTCTAGCAACAGGAGCAAAGGTTTCATCAAAGTCAATTCCTTCAACTTGAGTGTATCCTTGAGCAACTAGCCTTGCTTTGTTTCGGATAACAGTTCCCAGTTCATCTGACTTGTTCTTGTAAACCCATTTTATTCCAATGGCATTAGTACCTTTAGGTCTTGGTACCAGCTCCCATACTTCATTCCTTTCAAACTGACCTAATTCTTCCTGCATGGCATTAATCCAGAACTCATCTATTAATGCTTCCTTAACATTCTTAGGTTCGATTTTTGACACAAAACAAGAGTTTGAAGCTAGTTCTCTTGACCTTGTAGTAACTCCACTGTTGAGATCTCCTATAATAAGTTCACTAGGATGATCTTTTTGAACTCTTATAGATGGACTCTTGTTAGGAGGTTCAGTCTCAGACTCTGTGATAGTAGGACTGTAATCATCTTCTCTTGTAGATCCTTCAGCTGTGATATCCCAGAATGTTCCGACGTCTTTTGTGACATCTGCTTGATTGTGGACATCATCAACCACAACATTTATGGACTCCATTATTACTCTGGTTCTTGAGTTGAACACTCTATAGGCTCTACTGTTTGTAGAGTAGCCCAGAAAGATCCCTTCATCACTCTTGGAATCCATCTTCCTTTTGTGATCTCTATCAGCAAGAATGTAACACTTACTACCAAACACATAGAAGTATTTGACAGTGGGTTTTCTTCCCTTCCAGATCTCATATAGTGTGGTAGAGGTTCCTTTTCTTAAGGTAACTCTATTATGGACATAACAAGCAGTATTCATGGCTTCAGCCCAGAAGTAGATAGGAAGATTCTTAGCATGGATCATAGCTCTGGCTGATTCTTGAATGGTTCTATTTTTTCTTTCAACAACCCCATTTTGCTGTGGAGTAATAGGTGATGAAAATTCATGATGTATTCCTTCAGAGGAGCAGAACTCAGCAAACTTTTGATTCTCAAATTCCTTTCCATGATCACTTCTAATTCTCACAACACCATTTTCTTTTTCTCTTTGAATTCTTTGACACAGGTCCTTGAAAACATCAAACACATCTGACTTTTCTCTGATGAAGTTTACCCAAGTGTATCTGGAGTAGTCATCCACAACCACATAAGCATATTTCTTTCCTCCAAGACTTTCCATTTGCATTGGTCCCATCAAGTCCATATGGAGCAGTTCAAGAACTCTGGAAGTGGTCAGATGTTTAACCTTTGGATGTGACATCCTGGTTTGTTTTCCTACCTGACATTCACCACATATTCTCCCTTCATCAATTTGTAGATTAGGAATTCCTCTCACAGCTTCCAGAGAAATAATCCTTTTCATACCTCTTAGATGAAGGTGGCCAAGTTTTTGGTGCCACAGCTTTGCTTCTTCTTCTTTAGAACATACAGTTGAGTAGCTGGATTCATGGGAAACCCACAAGTAGCAGTTATCTTTAGATCTGACTCCCCTAATTACTACTTCCTTTTCTTCATTAGTAACCACACACTCAGCTTTAGTGAAGCTGACTTGGTATCCTTGGTCACAGAGTTGGCTGATGCTTATGAGGTTAGCAGTCAGGCCTTTGACCAACAAAACACCTTCTAAATTTGGCACTCCTGAACAGTCTAGTTTTCCAACTCCTTTGATTTCTCCTTTAGCTCCATCACCAAAGGTTACATAGCTAGTAGAGTGATTCTTGATATCAACAAGCAGATTCTTGATTCCAGTCATGTGTCTGGAACATCCACTGTCAAAATACCAATCTTCTTTGGCTGAAACTCTAAGAGATGTATGGGCTATTAAAGCCATATTTTTAGGTTTCCATTGTTGCTTCTGGATGGGCATGATCTGCTTAGGTTTGTAGTAAGGATCTTGATCTGGGTATCCATATAATCTGAAGCAAAAGGGCTTAATGTGTCCAAATCTTCCACAGTAGTGACATCTCCATCTTTGAAACTTTTTCTTCATTCCACTTTTGTCTTGATGTTGAGTCACATGTTTTGACATTGGTTTCAACATCTCAGCTTCAGGTTTAGCTCTGCTATTATCTTGGGAATGTATCTTTGCACCAACAAATCCTATACCAGACATATCTCCTGAACTTTTTCCAATCTGCAAAATCTCCTCCAACATATCCGAGCCACTGTTCAACATTTTTACAGATTTTGACATCTGATCAAGCTTGGATTGTAACATGATAATTTCACTGTTTAGTTCAGATATAGTTTTACTAAGTCCTTTGTTATCAGCCTCCAACTGAACTATGTATTTCTTCTGCTTTTCACCTTGTTGACAAACTTCAGCACTTTTGATACACAGCTTTCTGTAGGAGGCTGCCAGTTCTTCAAAGGTTAGCTCATCTTCACTAGAGTCTTCATCAGAATTACAAACCCCAGTAAGGGATGTGACATGTTTGGCTGATTCTTCTTCAAAATCACTCTCAGACTCTTCATCAGACCAGGAGACTGACAATCCTTTCTTTTGTTTCTTGAGATAAGTAGGACATTCAGCTCTAATATGTCCATACCTTTCACATCCATGACATTGAATCCCTTTGCTGTGATTGTACTTTTCTTCTGGTTTTGCTCTTCTGCCAGAGTCATAAGATCTGCTGGTGTCTGATGAGATGTTCTTGGCATTAGGTCTTGGCTTCTGATCCATTCTTCTCATTATTTTGTTGAATTGTTTACCAAGCATAGCTATAGATTCAGATAGATTCTCTTCTCTATTTTCCTCTGCTTCTTCTTGAGAGTTGGACACAAAAGCTATGCTTTTGTTTTTCTTTTCAGAATTGTCACTGATCCCCATCTCAAAGGTTTGAAGAGATCCAATTAACTCTTCTACCTTCATTTTTGCTGATGTCCTGTGCCTCTTCTATAGCTGTAACTTTCATATCAAATCTCTTAGGTAGGGATCTAAGGATTTTTCTTACCAGCTTTTCATCAGACATTTTCTCTCCCAAAGCTCCTGAGGTATTAGCAATATCAAGAATATTCATATGAAAATCCTGAATACTTTCATCATCTCTCATCCTTAGATTTTCAAACTTCGTAGTTAGCAGTTGAAGTCTTGACATCTTCACTTTGGAGGTGCCCTCATGAGTAGTCTTGAGGGTATCCCAGACATCTTTGGCTAGTTCACACTGGTGTACTAGTCTGAATATATTCCTGTCAATTCCATTGAATAAAGCATTTAAAGCTTTAGAGTTACCAAGCGCCAATGCCTCCTCATCTTTGTCCCATTCTTCCTCTGGTTTAAGAGTTTTCTTGCCATCTTTATCAGTAATGACAGGATGTTCCCATCCTTTGTTCACAACTCTCCATGCTTTACTATCCACGGATTTCAGAAAAGCCACCATGCGAGGTTTCCAATAATCATAATTGGAACCATCAATAATGGGTGGTCTAATTGTGGTGTCGTTTTCTTTACCTCCCCGTTTCACTTGGGAGGACGGCACGCTAAACCCTTCACGCGAAATTTGGAAGGAGAATGCGCCCGTGGTGGGATGAATTTTATTTCAGTTCTTCCTACGATATCACACGAACTTTCTTATTTGTCCTACGAGTAGGAAAGGGGAAAAAAGATCTCAACTAAACCCTAGGAGTTTGCTAAGTGTGGGGATTTACACCTAGACTAGAAATTCTGGAGTCCGGGAGGTCGGTTATACATAGGGAAGTGTTTAAACACCCTACATATCTGTAGTACTCTACAGGAACCTTCTCTGTGTCATTGTGATTGTGTTTGCTGCTAATGATTGGGAAAGTTTCTCCTTTGTATTAGGAGAAGGAATTGAATTGGTTTGAAAAGACAGACAGACAGACAGACTGACTATTTTTGGTATTTTATTAGCTCGCTGAGATTCCTTGTGAACCTCATGCCTACATATCCCTAGTGGAAGTCAGAGCTTAATGTAGTTCGGGGAACTAACTAGGGAAATTAATTGTTTTTGGTGCCTTGCTTGAAGCTCAAGGTTGAAGCTTGGAATTAAATCTCTGTTTACAGTAAAGAGACATGAAATTATCTCTACAGAGAGGTATTTGTACTATTCTACCACAAACATTTTGAAAGAGTGACAGAATAACTGGATTCATTTCATTCAAGAGGGGGACCTTACTTGTGTGTGTGCAAGTATGCCAGTCAGATGCCTCTTAAATGAAAGAAAGATGCTCGTCCAAATTAGGGAAAGTGTACAAGTCTGGGGATGTGCCAGAGCATGTCTTTCAGAGTCCTAAATGGGAGACTTTGATTGAAATTGAAATTGAAATTGAAATTGAAATGTTTGTTTGTTTGAATGTGGTAGAGTAGTAAAAATATCTCTCTATAGAGATAAGCTATGTCTATCTACTGTATAAAAGATTTGACTTTAGCTGGCTTGTATGAGGCCCAAGCTTGAGGCTTTTTGATTGATTAATTAATATTATTGACTCTGGGAGATGACTCCACTGGGGATTAATTACAGGGTATTTTTGTGTTCTGTACAAAGCCCAGAATTGAGGCTGACTCTACTTAGGGAGACTCTATTTGTGTGCCTTGTACAAAGCCCAAGGTTGTGGCTAACTATTGAGGATAATTGGGGTTTTTTAGACTATGACTCTAGTTAGGGAAAATATTATTTTCTGCCTTGTACAAAGCCCAAGGTTGTGGCGGACTCTTAAATGAATTAAGTATGGATGACTATATGGGGAAAGATCCTAAGTGTTAGGAATCTCTGACACATGAAAGATATGGTTTATCTGCCTTGTACAAAGCCCAAGGTTGTGGCTACTGAGTGATGAAGGACTCACTGGGGAGACTCTATTATCTGCCTTGTACAATGCCCAAGGTTGAGGCTGACTCTTGACAGGGGAGTTTTATTGTTTGGGTGCCTTGTATGAAGCCCAAGGTTGAGGCTAACTGTTTTTGTTGGTTTTAACTCTAATGGAGATTAAAAAAGACTGTTTTTCTTTTGGAAGCTAACCCTTTCCAGGGATTTTGACTCTTTTGGGGAAATTGTTACCTAAGAGAATGAAGTCTATTATTTATTTATTAATTTGGAGGCTAACCCTTTCCAGGGATTTTTATTGAAATGAAGGAATGGATTGATTTTAAATGACTTTGGAGGCTAACCCTTTCCAGGGAATTTAAGATTGAAAAAAGGATGGCAGAAAGATTATCTAGTGGAGACTCTTTGTTTAAAGCCCAAGATGAAGGCTGTCTCAATGCTGAGGATGACCAAAACATAGATCCTAGACTCTACTAAGGAGGATTGATGAAGATAAGGGTGACAGAGACTGTCCATGTCTCTCATTCCAAAAATGTACTCAATGTGAAATTGAGACAAACTTAGCTTGTTTTAAGTCTGGTTTAAATTGGAAGAAACTCACCAGGGTAGGCTAAAAGGTGACTAAAGACCTGTTCCTATGTTTGTAAGAAACCTGATGGGTCCTTGTATACAAGCTCAAGAGGAAGCTGGAAATGCTTTTAAGAAGCCTGTGGGTCCTTGTACAAAGCCCAAGAGGAGGCTAATCGAGGGTCCTTGTTATAGCACAAGAGAAAACTTATGTGGTTTTGAACTTATTTTGGCTCTAGGCAAATGGGTAAGAGGTTTCACCGGGAATAATTCCTCTTTGGGTGGATGTGTCCTATTACTTTTGGATTCTAAGGTTTTTGCCAAGATGTTTCACCGGGAATAATTCATCTTGGGGGTTTGAACTACAGATCTCTAATTAGGAAAGAGCCTTCACCGGGAAGACATTCTCAATCCTAGGTCATATTCCTATAATATATATAGTTTAACTGTCCTAAGGTTTATACTCAAACGTAGTTCTAAACTAATATATGCACAGTTTATATTTGACAGTAATTTAAATAAAGACTGTAAATTGAAAGCTTGTAAAGCCTAACCTGGATGGAGTGGAGGCCATTGAAGAAGTATGTACAGAGCCTCAACAGTATTTTTGTTGTTTTGTTGATAACAGTTGAATATATATGATAAACAGTTAATGGTTTTTGAAAACAGAAGAAGTGAAGATGGACAAAGGTCACATAGGTATCTGAAGAGTTTCACCGGGAATAATGCCCTTCAAATACCAGAAGAATGTTTTGAAAACAGAAAGAAGATTTTGAAAATACAGTTTTGAAAACAAGCTAAGAAGAGAAGGTTTTTGGGACTTACACTCTATTAGAGGCCCAATTTAAAAAAATGGTTTACTGTTTATGAAAACAGTTGAAAAGATACGGGGTTCTGTTGTTTGAAGACCTCGATTGTCTGTTTACTTTGAAGTTTGAACATAATTTGAATTTTGACAAAAAGTCAACTTAATTGAAGTACAGACAAAATCTATACCTAATTAAGACCTAAATGATTAGGGTTTTTATCATATAATTACTCACACAATTAATTAGATTAATACAAAGTGAAAATGTATATTAAGTATTTAAGAAAATAACTTAAAACATATGATTTTAAACCTAATTAAAATATAGGAAATAAATAATATTTTTATGATTTTTTTGATTAAACACAAAATATATGTATTAAGTGACATGTGTGTGAAAAATGAAGTAAAAATGACTTAATTTGATAGATTAAATAATTAAGTGAAGTTTGTATAAAAAAAGAAAGAAAATAAGGGGTAAAAAATTGGTTTGGCCCTAGTATGGTTCGAACCCACGCCCCTTTGGTCACACCACAAAACAATAACCAGCTGAGCTGCGCGCGCAGCTTGTTATTCAGATGCAACGAATTGTTTATATTTTAAAAAGACCCATGAGATTCAAATTTCGCGCGCCACCATCTTCGTCTTCAACCTTGAGCTCAGAAATTTTGAATTTCTAACTCCCTTGTTTCTCAACCAAATGGTGTGATGTAAACATCAATTTTGCTTGATTTTGGACGAGGAACATGGCCATGGATTCAGAATTTATTTATCTTAAGTGTAACTAACTAATTTTAGCATGAACACGAAGAACACGTAAACCCTAATTTTAAAATTAAATGATGCACAAGATGAATAAATGAATGATGATAGAGGGTTTTTAATCCTCTGATGATGCTGAACAAGATAGAATCGAGCTATTTCATAAAGAGTACTTGAATTAAGGAGCTGGAGCTTGAAAACTTACCTCTGAAAATGGAGGTCGTGAGGATGATTGAGAGCACCTGGGCTTGTATGGATGATCTGGATAGCTTCCTTGTAACCCAGTGATGCTAACTGAATGCTTATTGTGACTTGAATCCTTCTGAATTGTTCTATGGACCTCCCTCGATTTCAGCTTCAAGTGAACATGGAGGTTGTTGAATTTGGAGTTACAGATGAGCTGCAGCCATCTGGTTAGCTTCACTATGACCAGAGGAACGTGCCTGGATGCTTGGCTTTGTTGGAAACTCTTTGAATTGCTCGATGGTCCTCCAACTGCAAGTGCTCCAAAATGAACTCGATAATGGTGTTCTTCTACTTACAGAAGTGATCCAGGTGCTTGGATCACCTCAAATGAACCCCCTGAGGATGATAGAAGGCTTACTTTTCAAAGATGAGCCTTGGTTTGAAGAAATCGATTCTTCTTGCCAAAGAACTTTGAAAAACAATAAGCAAAAGGAGAGAATGAGAAAGCAAGTATTATGGTTGCTTTGGTGTGTTTTTGAATGAGGAATGCCTCTATATTTATAGGCAAATGGTTCAGTACTGAAGTAGAGGAGTGAGCTTCCTTAGTGAAGTTGATTTGCTTCCTTAGCCATGAAGAAAGTTTGGAAAATATCCAAGTGCAATGATGCATTTTCGGGCTAGCTTCCCCAACCATTGATCTTGCAGGATCTTGGGGGACATTTCTGATTCAGAGGAGGGTTCCAATTGGCTAGTGAGAAGATTCCTTGATGATTCATCATTTGCCATAAATTCAAGAATGTAATCATTACTTAATCACATGGCTTGGTTTTGGAATATTCTCTTCAATCTTTATGCAATGATGGAAATTGATGCATGGTATGTTTTCAGATGCATTAGAGGTCGTGTAGCACCACTTAGTGAAGCAAGATGCACAAAATTGCAAAGTTCCAAATTGTACATGACCTATAATTTTAGTTTATGAGGCCAACTTTGGACAAGCATAACTCTTAGCTCAAATTGAATTTGGAGAAGGTTGAACACAATTTGGAAAGCCCTAAACATCTACTTTAAATCATTAGTTTATGTCTTCTTCAGAATCCTTTGGGAAATTTGTGAAAAATGAGGCCAAAGTTGGAAGAAAACTAGGTTAAAACACTTAGAAAAATTTCTAAGTGTTTATGACCTAAACTTCAAAATTTCCAAAACTTCATAAATGGTTGATCTTTTGAAAAAAGTTCCTTTGTAAGATGTTGTTTTATTTTGCAAGATCTACAACTTTCATGTTGGAAGTTTTTTGAGTTGTGTAGGTGAAATTTTGAGTTCTCACCACGCCTTCAAAAACCCTAATTCCCGACTTTTCGCTCCTTGATGAATTTCTTTGAATTTCTTTGGCCAAATGACTTTGACATCCATATATTGATGATATTGATCTTTGAAAGTCATTTTTTTGACCAAAACCTTAAAAGTCAATGATGATCCTTCACAGTTGACTTTTTCCTGACAAAGTGAATTTTTGGGTTTTTGTGTAGAAACAAGATCTTTTCCTCAAATGAATGATGTAAATGGATTATATTGAGGTAGTAGAGATCCTTGAATCATGTCTTGAGTTTTGGATTCATTCCCTGATCAAAAGTCAACCATCTTGGTGAATTAGGTCAAAACCCTAATTTGTCGACCAGGTGAAAATAATGACTGTAGACTTTGAATTGAAGTGTGATGTCCAGTAGATCTTGTAATATGAGTTATTTGAAGAAGATTGATGTCTTTGAATGACCCTCTGGGGCTTTTTAGGGTTTCCCAAATGTGATCCCTGATTTTAGTCCTTGATAGGCTCAAAACCCTAGTCTGGTGACCTGAGTAAACCTGTACTCAGATGACTGGATGTCTAATCAATCATAGATGAGAAAAATGAAGTCTTTGAGCCCCATGATTGTATTAGAGATTAGTCTTTGTTATTGATTGATCCTTTGCCTGAGCTTTCTTGTCTTTGAGCATCCTCGATTAGGTACCAGATGGAGAAATGACTGCTCTGGGTACTTGTCTTGACCTGATGAAAAATCCTGAAGATATGTCATCTCAGGGGGGTCAAAAATTAGGGTATGACACTAATCACAAATCCACCACCTTCTTTGTCCATAGTACCAGAAAATACTGTCCCTAGATCTCACCCAGTAAAAAAAAAACAGGCAGGGTGCCTGCTCTGATGCCAATTGAAATTCTGGACTCAGACACGCGATGTCGTACAGGATGTCACGACATTACTATCTGAATGCTTTTAAACAAATGAACAGAAAGTAAACTGAATATCAACACAAGAAAGTTGTTAACCCAGTTCAGTGCAATCACACCTACATCTGGGGGCTACCAAGCCAGGGAGGAAGTCCACTATAAGTAATATTAATTCAAGGTAATACAGATCAAGATTACTCCTTTCACTTAATATCTACCCAATGCAACTTCAATCTAAAACTTCTTAGATCAGAGATCCTACTCACTCCCCCTCAATCACAGCAGTGATGACAAACGCTCTACTAATAACAGAAGAAGACACACTTCAAAGACACAACTTGATCTTGCTTAAAAGCTTTGATCAAGTACAATAGTACTCTTGCTTAAAAGCTTCGAGTACTTCTTACAACTCAAACCAAAACACCTAGACCAAGACAATCATCATGATGATTGTTTGGCTTACAAGAAAGCTAGAACGCAAAACTTAAAAACAAAGAACTCTCAAAGCTTCTCAATACAAAACCCTAATCCTAGTCTGCAGCTTCTTCGTAAAATATATAGTCTTCATAAAACGCAGCAGCTGGGCCTTGGATCCAAATTAGTTTTAACCTAATAAAACTAATTTCCATAAAACAAGGAACTAAAAATCATAACCATCAAAGACGTCCTTGAATCAGATCAGAATCCAACATTTCCAAATAAAGCGCATAGGATCTTATCAGATTACATAACCATAAAAAGTAACAGAAAAGAACATAACAGCTGCGAATGTCATGACATCTGCCTTGACATCAGGTAAAGGCCTGCATAAGAAAAACTTCGCAACAGTAGAAAGCATGTCATGACACCAGATTTGACAAGATAGAAACACAATGAGTTTTACCAAAAATTACAGCCAATCAACAACATCTACAAACTCCCCCTTTGGCAAATTTTTGGCTAAAAACACTAATTGATGTAACCAAACAGATATCAGAGCATACACAGCAGCCAAGAACAGAAAAATAAATTCTGTAAGCAAACAACAGCAGCCAACAACAGAAAAATATATTATGTAAGCAAACAACAGCCATCTTGATTAAACACCAGAAAACCAGAAAACATCTAATTAATCAACTGTTACAGAAACCACTTGTCATTGTCAGGGAGAGCCAGGGAACAACCAAAATAAAGAAAACAACAAACCAACCATGTCCATCAACCAACAGGATCAACAAAAAAAACCAAAAAAAAACCACCAAAACAACCAACACAAAACACAACTATTACTCCCCCTTTTTAGCCACAAAAGGAGCCAAAACCCAACCAGAATCAGAGCTAATCATCAGACCCATCACTGTCTTCATCACTAGAGCCACCAGTATTGTCATCAGAATCAGCAGCATCACTGCTCCCAGTATCCTCAGAGCCCTCACCATCCTCAGCCTCTTCCTCAGCCCCACTAGCAGCACCTTTGTCTTCATCCATATTGTCACCAGCAAGATCATCATCTGTAGACTGCTCAAGACTTTGGATGAGCTTTTCAAGCTTTATCTTCCTGTTTTCCAACTCCTGACAAGTCTCTTTCAGCTCAGCAATAAGAAGGGCTTTGTTCACAGATTTGCTGGGTTGTGATGTCCCAGCAGATGTCATGTCATCAGACCTCTGGAGCAGTTTGTAGTGAAAAGACAAAGCACTCTCCCTCTTACATACAGAATCTTTACTTTTCAGAATTCCAGGGTGTTGCTTGAGGATTATCCCACATATCAGGGATGGGAATGCAATAGGGAGCTTGGTAGCAGAGGTACCAGCATGCCTCATAGTTTGATCAAATATATAAGTCCCATAGTCAAATTTTGTCTTGGTTCCCACAGCATAAATAAATCTTCCTAGGCCAACAGCAATGGTAGAAGTGTGATTGGTAGGCACCCAGTTAGCAGCACCAATTTTGTGTAGCAATGCATACCTGACATTAAGAGAACTAGCAGACAGTTTGCTCTTTATAGGCCACTTCTTAACCTTACCACCAGTGATTACTTTGCACACCTCATTATCAGTCACTTCAAGCTCAGGTTGAGCCTCAGCATCTCTACCTAGATATAGGTTGATAACAGCAGGGGAAAGATCTATACACTTTCTTCTAACATACACCTTATGAAAATCATCAGTTCTTCCATCACCACAATCTTGAGACAAGTTCACAATAAATTCCTTCACAAGCATTTCATAACACTTTGAAAAATGAGTGACAGTCTTAATCAAACCTGCAGACTTGATGAGCTTCATGACCTCTTGACATTCCAGAGCATCATTTGCTAATTCTCTTTCAAGAGTCAGCCTTCTTTGATAAACAAACTTCCACTGGATGGCATTTGAAGCATAGTGCAAGTAAATGTTGTCCAGAGGAACATCACGAACCTTTGTGGAGGATTTTGTGACAGGAATCTTCTTCTTTGATGGGATGTCAGGGACATCACTTAAGACATCATCTTCAGGGGCAGAAACACTTAAGACATCATTTTCAAATTACTTTGCACACCTCATTATCAGTCGCTTCAAGCTCAGGTTGAGCCTCAGCATCTCTACCTAGATATAGGTTGATAACAGCAGGGGAAAAATCTATACACTTTCTTCTAACATACACCTTATGAAAATCATCAGTTCTTCCATCACCACAATCTTGAGACAAGTGTTAGACGCTGGCCTTAGGATCTAGAGGGGGGGTGAATAGATCGTTCACAGTTTTACGGAGTTAAACGACTTTTCAGCGGAAGTGATTCTGAATCGACTCGCGTCTATTCCGAACCACTATCGAAACGATTGTATATGTGTTTAAAAACCAGTCGAAGACTTGAGATAAGTGATAAGAGTATATGTTACAGAATCAAAGCGTTGCTCTTATTGAAAATCAGATTAACTTTTTGTATGATGGACAATGTTTGCAATGCAGTAAGAGTGATGAAACAAATATACAAACACTTGGTGATAATGATCAAATTGAAGGTAATTCAATGTGTGGTGGATTGTGATGTTTATGTAAGTTCTTAATTCACAATCTTAACACTCGAATCGTTGATCAATTTGCTATTATAACCAAATATGAACAGAATGTAAATGAAAAAGTAAAAGCGACAAGAACACGATATTTGTTTAGGCAGTTCGTCGATCGTCCTCGCTACGACTACGTCTGCCCCCAATTCCAAATTGAAATTGGGTAATCTTTCATTAATGTTGAAAGTAGTATATACAAAGAAGATAACAAAGCGATAAATGATAAACCAATTATGTCGATCCTTTGAATCTTCTTCCCCCTTAATCTTGAGCAAGATCAAGGTTATCCAAGAGCTTCACTTTGATTCCCTTCTGCAGTGTCTTGATTCCTTGAACTCCCCGTTCCTCAATCGTTACACTCAGCCGAATCCTCAATGAACGCCTCTTGATAAAAACCCCCAAGAACCACCCGTCGTGGAGGACAAAACCCGCAGATTTTATTCACCAACAAACCCCACAAACCTTCACCCACTAGGAATCTTCAATTCCGTTCCATGGACGTTATCGAACTCATCACTAACCCGCAACGCAAGAATGATTATGTGTAATTGTGTTGGAGATGATGAAGAACGAAGATGAGAAACGTTTGTGTATCTTTCAGTCGTTGGTGTTGCTTTGAATAATTGAACCTTTGACAATATATATGATAGCTTAACAGTTGGAGATGAGAGAAACAGAATTTTTGGCATTCTTGATCAGTTAGGTCGACCTCTTGTAGTGCTTAGGTCGACCTAGCAGAGCTTGCAGAATTTTGCTCCCAGTTAGGTCGACCTGTTTAAGGAGTAGGTCGACCAGAATCCTCTTCAAATGCATTCTAGGGATATTTTCTCAGATTAGGTCGACCTAGTTGTTGTGTAGGTCGACCTAGCAGAGGTATATGGATTTTTCTTCATTTTAGGTCGACCTAGGTTGACAGTAGGTCGACCTAACTGCTGCTTTTCTGCATTCTTCTTGTTTTGCTTGTGTTGAGTCAACCTATAAGCATAATAGATCATCCTGTACTATCATGAGTGATCAATGCTTGCTTTTCTTTGAGTTTTCTGCTTCCGCCTTGTTGTTTGAATGCTTATTTGAGTTTTCCATGAATCAAAAACATCTTTGAGTGTAATCTTGTTTTCACATACTCCCCCTTTTTGATGATGGCAAACCATTCGTCGAAGCTTTGGTGATAAGTGATAAGGACTCACCAAAGCTCCCCCGTACATTCAGCATCTATCTCTCAACCAAGCAATCTCTTCACAAAGCTCCCCCGTACACTCAGCATCTATTGCATCTATGACCTCAGCATCTATTGCATCTATCTCCCCCTTTGACAACATCAAAAAGAGAAACAAAGAGACAAAATAGGAGAGTAACAAGAGAAATATAAAGAAGATATCGGCATTCATAGTAATAGATAACATGTAGATATTGAACCAATAAGAGCCAATCATGTTTTAAAGAAACACCACAACATACATAGTAGTCCAAGAGATTTATAGAAAATAACACAAAAAGTACTACATCATATAGAATTTTAACATAATGCTTAATGAAATGAAATGCAATGAAATGATGATATGATGAAGAATCCATCCTAACGCCTGCCCCTTCTTCCTCTTCCTCTTTGAAATGTGTGAGGCCGATCTTCTTCAACTTGTTCCAACAGATCCAGCACAGACATGTTAAGAGTGTTGAAGCTTTGACTTATGTTTGCATGACGATGCAATGCCGTTTCCTCAAACTGATTCTGTCTTAGAGTAGAGTTGGAGGCAAAAGTCTCAAAATCGCTTTTGTGGTCTTGAACCAAACTATATAGCGATTGATATTGACGTTGTTGTTCATCATACCTATCTTGTTGAAGCTGCTGCATGGTTTGGAACTGAAGCTGCTGTGTTTCGAAATGTTGTTGTTGTTGGAGTTGCATAGCTTCAAGCATGGAGATGATGTTGGACTGATCAGGAGGGGGTGGAGCCTTGTATCCCCAAGGAATTTCTTCCTCTTGAGGAGGTACATATTGCCAATTTGAATCCATGTCATTGGCTGCATCTTCCATGTTGTGATCCTCATCATTGGCAATTTCATGATCATTGCCTTCTTCTTCATTCTCAGGAATATGACCAAATTCCGTAGGATCATCGTAATTGTAGATGACTTTTCCCGACCCTTTTTGAATGAGATAATAGGTTTTCCTACTTGGATCCCAATGATATCCCATGAGGGTTAAGGTTGTTTGAGAGAAATCTTGATTCTGTTTCAAGTGAATGTACGGCAATCCATCAAGATTCATGCCAAAGTGGTTCACAATAGTTTGAATAATCGAACCATAACATAAAGCCGTAGTCTTCTGCTTTATTTCCTCAAACTTAGCAGTTAGAAAGTGTGGCCAATGCACACGAGTTCTGTTTTGAATCAGATACATTAACACCACTTCGTTACGTTCAATCCTTGAAAATCCCCCTGCTCGTGGTCAGATTACCCTTGAGATGATCCAGTTGAGAAGCCTAGGATCTCTTCTTAGATGCCTGTCATACCCCAATTTTTGACCTAAGATACCACCTCATATCATTTGCATATGCATCATTTGCATCTCTAACAAATTGCATAGCTTGTGTTTGCTACTTGTGACTCAGCAGGATTTAACCAGGAAATCACTCATCAGTACAAGTAACAATCAACTAGGGTTTTGTTCTCCCTTCATCTCAAATGAATCATCTTCATCAACAATCAACATTTGGTCCTCAGAGATTCATTTCAACAAGCTCAAAGGCACTGAATTAACCAAATTAGGGTTTTGACTGAAGATAGCATACTCCTAACTTTTGCTCAGGATTTGATCTAATGACTTGGGACATGACCTCAAGACTCCCAGTGCATCATTTTGACCTAATCCATTGGCTCATAACATCTCCTACACAAAGATTGATCAGACAAATCCTCAGATCAGGGTTTTGAACTATCAGGGACTGAAATCAGGGATCACATTTGGGAAACCCTAAAAATCCCCAGGAAGTCAATCAAAGGTTTCAATCATCTTCAAATAATCCCTATGACAATATCCAATGGAAATTACATCTCAATTCAAGATCCACAGTCATCAATTTCATCAGGTCGACAATTAGGGTTTTTGACCTAATTCACTAAACCATTGACTTTTTAATTAGGACATGGTGCCACAACTCAAAACATGGCTCAATATCCTCTAATGCTTCAATATGATCCATTCATACCATTCATATGGTGAGGATAGCCTGTTTCATTTGAAATCTCCAGAAACGCGATTCGTTTGAAAAAGTCGACTGTACAAGATCACCATTGACTTTTGGGGAATTTTGGTCAACCATGACTTTTGAAGTTTTGAATCATCAATATATGATATATGAAGTCATTTGATCAAGAAAAATCAAGAAAATCAATCAAGAATCAAAAAGTCAAAAGTTTGACTTTTCATACTTAGAAAAATTTCTAAGTGTTTTTCATGGTTTTTTCCAAACTTTGGAAGGGAATTTCTCAAAATTTCACCTACAAACTGAAAAAAACTTCAAACATGAAAGTTGTAGATTTTGATCCAATAAACAACTTTGACACATATAAATTTTTTCCATAAGATCAACCATTTAAGAGATATGGAGCTTCAAAGTTGGTATCTTTTGAAAATTTCACTTAAAACTTCATTTTCTTCAAAGTTCATGGATCTTTTTCACCCACTTCCTTAAGGATCTTGAAGAAACTTTCAACTAGGGTTTTGAAGTGTGTAATATGAGCTTTCCAAAATGTCCAAGAGCAAGAAAAAATATGGAGTGTAGCTATGGTTTTGAATTATACATTTAGTGATATTTTTCACTTGAATTTTCACCATTTTTCACTAAGTTTCAAGACTACATGACCTATAATCCAAGCAATGATGCATAGGAGCAATAATTGAGAGATATTTTCTGATTAGAAGATCAGAATGGAAGAGGATAAGAAGCTTGAGAAATAACCATGGTTAAGTCACTTTTAACCATTTGCATTTAATGTGAAAGATTCCTTTTTATCTCTTAAGACAAATCATCATTCTTGATCAACTTGCAAGAGCTTTGTATTCAGAAACTTTGGCCTATAAATAGAGGTCCTTACCTCATTCAAAATCACACCAAAACCTCACAATTATAGGTTTTCTCTCTTCTTTCTTGAATTGCAAGTTTCATAGTTTTCAAAGAGGTAGAAAACTCAACCTCCAAACCCTTGAAGTTATGGCCAAAGTGATGGTTCTAGCAACTCATAAACATCATTTGAGATGTGTTTGAACCACTCACACACCCCAAATCACCCCAAAACTCAGATTCACTCTTCAACCTCCATATGAACACATAAAGAGCCTTATCATGCCAATTTTCATTCCAGATCATTTCTGTCCAAATTAACACTTCCCACACCTCACATATATCACATATAAGCTATCTAGACACTCATCACCAACCTGAAACATCAGAATCATAGAGCTCGATTCACACTTAGGCTTAACTGCAGATCGGGTACCTCCAACTACTCCAGGTGTTTTCAATCCACTCCAAGCATCCAGACACCTTCCATATGGTTCATTGAAGCTGTCCAGATCAAGCAACAACATCTGTAACACCTCCTTCGCAAAATTCAATCTCCAGCTTGGCCGTTTTTGAGGTAAGTGTTCATGAACTTCAAACTCTATCATACATGCATCATAAATGCAAAACTGAGTTACCATCTTGTTTCTGCACCATCACTGAATAATAACCCTCAATCAATTGCATCATATCATGATCATACACGATTTCACAAAGATTTTTCATATTAGGGTTCTTCGTGTTCATCAGAGGATTAATCATCTTAGAGCAAAAATAAATGAAATTAAAGGTCATCATCATGTTCCTCGTCCAAAACCGAGTGAGATAGACCCTTTGATCGATCAAAACAACACAGTTTTGAAGAATTTTGAAAATCAGTTAGGGTTGTGTTCTTGGCGCCAGATTTGGTTTGGGAAATTCAAATTCTTGATTTAAAATATATTTTATCAAACGCGTATGTTTAACAAGCCACAAGCGTGGCTCAGTTGGTTCATGTTTTGGCTGGTGAGAGAGAGGGCGTGAGTTCAAGCCCTAGTGGAGACAAAACCATTTTTTTTGCAACCTATTTTCTTTCTTTTTTTAACAAACTTCACCAATTAATTTAACCAATCAAAATTCATCATTTTCACTTCTTTTTTTTTACACTCTTTATTTAATATACATATTTTGATAATATTAAAAAAAATCACAAAAAAGGATTCATTTAATATATTTTTAATTGAGTTTAAAATGACATGTTTTAAATGTTTTAATACTTTTTAAATATTGTTTTTCACTTGATTTTTCAAACTTAATCACTTATAAATATTTTTGGAGCAAACCCTAATCATCTAAGTGTTAATTGAGGATAACCTTTTTGTTTATTTTGATTAATTTGATTCCTTTCAAAATTCAAATCGTTTTAAAACAAGCGATCGCGATTCTTTTCAAAAACGATAAACCATTTCTTTTTGATTCTCAAAGGAAACTATTGATTAATCTTTTTTATTGATCAATTGATTTTCAAAATGAAGTGGGGCCTCTCGAATATTAGAGAGTGTAAGTCCCATTTCTTTTCCTTTTGTACAGTTTTTTTTCAAAACAATAAAACTTCTTAACAAAACTTTTTCAAACAATTTTCAAATCATTTTCAAAACAACAAAACTCCAAAGAAACAAAACTTTTCAAATATACCACGGGCCTCCACGTAGGTATAAGTCCCAAGCCCCTTTTGTACATACCCATTCCTGTACATGAAATTAGGTATTTCATTGTACACACACATTTTTGTACATATCTCAATCTGTTTTTTAACTTTGAATAACAAACCAAAAATGAAGGTTTCTTTAAATCTTCCCAAAAATATACCATGGGCCTCCATGTAGGTATAAGTCCCGAGCCCTTGTAAATACCTGTTTACATAGCTTTGAATAAACTCAAGCGGACCTCTCCCCGAGTATGAGTCCCGAGCCCCTGTGTATACAAATGGATCATGCTTACAGGTATATTTCCTTCATAAACTCCATTATATACACACACCTTGTCATATATATGTAATTGTTCATACTTGTTCATGTTTGTTCATACTTGTTCATGATTGTTCATATGTGTGATATGTGTGCTTGTTCAACTTAGTACAACACTAGGTTCCCCATAGCCTCCTATTGGGCTTCGTGCAAAGAATCTCCACTAGTTTAGGTTAGGACATAGAGTATGGTTTCCCGGTGAAATCGCTCTAAGAGCTCAAACCAACTATACCATGCCTCCCCTTGGGCTTTGTACAAACGAGTGTCCCTCCCATAGCCTCCTCTTGGGCTTACAATGCAAGGACCCTGGATTGTCCCTCCCATAGCCTCCTCTTGGGCTTACAATGCAAGGACCCTCGGATAGCCTCCTCTTGGGCTTCGTACAAGGACCCACGGGCTTCTTATAAGCATCCCCAATATCCAAAACAAATACCCTAGGAGATTAGACATTTTTCATCTCTATGCTAGGAGTATCTCTTCTATATCATCACAAACAATCAATCAATCAAAATCAAACTTTTTTGCCACAAGGCTGGCTAATCAATCAAACCGTTTTACCACCGTACTGGATGATTAATCAAAGTTTTTGTCACAAGGCTGACTTCATTGAAACTTTTGCCACAAGGCTGGCTGATTAATCAAAGTTTTTGTCACAAGGCTGACTTCATTGAAACTTTTGCCACAAGGCTGGTTAAACACAAAAACATCTTTATCATTCTAAGCACCCTAAGTGGCATGGCCCCGGGCTTATAATGAAAAGATTTTCAAACAAATCAAATAGGTGTATGTGATGATATAGATTAGATACATCTAGCATTTAGACGACATTTGTCTATTTTCCTTTGCTTCCACTAGCATAAGTGGGAACTACGATTGCTCTGACTTTCTCAACATCCCTTTGAGAATACGTAGGCACAAGGTCGATCCTTGGCGAGCAAAACAAAACAAAAAAAACCATTCAAACCTTAGCACCCGTAGACCCCGAGCTACAGATGCTCTGATTCCCTCTAGGGGATATGTATGCAGAGGATCGCGATGATCTTTGCGAGCATAATCAAACAAACACCTTAGGTCCCACCTCTTTCTCACAAGAACCTCCACCACAACAAGAATGGAATAAAACAAAACAAAGAAACCTATAGATACGTTGGGTGCTAATACCTTCCCTTCGTATAACCAACCCTCTTACCCAAGATCTCTCCCCCCACTTTTAAGGTTATTGCAGCTTTTTTTCCTTTTCCTCTTTTGGAAACAATAAAAAGTTTGGTCGGTACAAAAGAAAAATCATTTTTTGAGCACTCGAGCCCAAAGAAGGCATCAGGTGTCTCATCCCGAAAAAGGACAAACGATTTTTCGCCCGCGACAGAAAAATGGCGACTTCACTGGGGAGAATCTTTTTATTGTTTCCAAAGAAAGGGTTATTTCTATTTGTTTTGTTTTTATTCTTGTTACATGTGTGGTTCCTTGGTTCTGTTACTTGGGTGATTCTGTTACAAGTGATACATTATGGACAAATCCTAACCCGGATTAAGTACACATAAGAATTAGGTGGAGGGTATAGTCATGTATGGCATACAAGGAGTTAGTCCTTAAAAAGTCAGCATGAGAATCCTTCCGCTCAGTGGAGGTTCCTTGTTTGTAGTATATGTTTAGCAAGTTCAGTTGCGAAGACATTATTGCTTTCATTGAACTGTAGAAGCTGAGTTGGCTATAGAACCCCAACCCATCCTGGCCTTATTAGGACGTGGTGCAGAAACGATCCAGGTGAAGACTTGGATAGTTGTCATGCGGAGAACCACACTCAGACGAGTTTTTCTTGAGAATATTTCTAGCTCACAAGTTCAGTTGTGCAAGCCGGTAATATCCGAAAGAAAAATGTAGACTCTGACGTATCAGTAGAACATGTTTTGCAGGTGATAAACCCTAGTACTATCCCATGTTTGGTTCTCTGACCTCATGCTCGTGACGCTGGACCGTTGAACTTGTGTGTACCATGTTTGTGTTACCATGTTTGTAGTACCATGTTTGCGTTACCATGTTTGAACTACCATGTTTGCTTTACCATGTTTGAATATGTGGCATCCATGCATCCATGCATTCATACATTCATTAAAAAACCCATCTTTTTCCATAAAAACATGATTTTTCCAAAAAAATTTAGAGAAATTTTCCTTGCAAACATTATAGGATTAAGTTATGGAGTGGGTAAAAAGGCATACCAAAAAGTACGATTTCAAAATGCCTAATGTGGAAAGGCTGAAAGAGTTAGCATCTTCTGTACAAGATCCTTCTGATTTTAGGAAAAGCCATGGAAAGCTTTTGCCTATCTTGAACACTCATGTTGATGAAGGACTTCTCAAAACTCTGGTTCAGTTCTATGATCCCGTCTACCGGTGTTTCACCTTTCCAGACTATCAGTTGGTACCAACCTTGGAAGAATATGCCGATCTTTTGGGTATTCCTGTATCTGACAAAATACCTTTCAATGGTTTGGAAGCCATTCCTAAGTCACCAGTCATTGCGGCAAGTATCCACTTGAAGAAATCTGAAATAGAAAGTAATTGGACTACCAAAGGAAACTTTCCGGGTTTGACTTTGCAGTTTCTAATAAAGAAAGCCTTTGATTTCATTGACACTGGTAGCATGATAGCTTTTGAAGCTATACTAGCCTTGCTCATCTATGGGTTGGTTCTGTTTCCCAACGTCAACGACTTTGTTGATATCAACGCCATAAAGATCTTTCTGATTGGAAATCCTGTTCCGACTTTGCTTGGTGACATGTATTTCTCTGTTCATCATAGGAATCGCCAAGGCGGTGGAATCATTGTATGTTGTGCACCTCTTTTGTACAAATGGATTGTTTCACACTTACCTAAGTCTCCTACTTTCACGGAAAACCGAGAAGGCTTACGTTGGCCTCGAAGACTTATGTCACTTACTAATAATGATATTCATTGGTATACCTTGGCTCGCTGTGGTACAGAAACCATTGATAGTTGTGGAGAGTTCGCCAACGTACCTCTCATTGGCACACAAGGAGGAATTAACTATAATCCGGTCCTAGCCCGACGACAACTCGGGTATGCAAACTCAGTTAAACCAATGGGTCTCGCAGTGGAATGCTACTTTTACCGAGAAGGGGAAGATCCTCAAAGGTTGAAGACAAGAATGGTGAGAGCTTGGTACGACGTCCGAAGAAAAGAAAAAGGTGGGGAAAGAAACTGCATTGCTACGAACGCCTACACCAGCTGGGTGAAGAAAAGAGCAAAGGAGTTTCAAATGCCTTATGATTATGAAAAACCCATGTTCCCTGTGGTGTCTCGACTACCCAACATTCCCATTGACACTACGGAAGAATACCAAGAGATTTTAGCCAAAATGAGGTTAGAAAAAGACGCTTGGGAAGAAAAGTTTCGTAAAACTGATGAGGAAAATAGAAAGTTGAAGAAAAGAGTAAAAGATCACGAAGAAACTCTCTATTATCAGGATGGATGGCTCATGAGCAAAGATGAGAAGATCCGTCGGAAAGACGCCGCAATCAGAAGATACATCAAAGAAAGCAAGAAAAATCCTGAAGCCTCGACAAGCAACGCTCCGATGCCTGACAATTGGAAGAATGTTGTTGACAAGCTGAGAGCTGAAAAGGCCGAGTTGAAAGCTTACTATGGGAAAGAAATCATGAAGCTCAAGCTGCACAACGCATTTGGTTCTTCGTCTGATGAAGATGTTTAGGATTTGTTTAGCTTTTTTTATTTATCATTTGCTTTTGTAAGGAGCTACGCTCCAATGTTGTAACATTTCCCATTTATTCAATAAAAGAATTGTTTGTGTTCAAATGTTTGCAAGGAAATAATCTTTAAAATGTTTGGAAAAATCATAAATTTCTTTTTGCATACATCATTCTGCATATCGAGTCTGTTGTATAGAGTCTTATCTTTTGGATCTTTCTCCAATAGATCATCAAGCTGTCGCGTCTCAAAGTTTCTCGACCACGCTCGCAATCAGATCACAGATACAATACTCGTTCAAGCAGAAGAAGAGTAATGGAACACTCTGAACAAGAGAATATTGAGCTCCGTGGTACAGTGACCACCCTTCAGGAAAAATTGGAAAGTCTCACTACTCTGGTTGACTCCTTAATGGCCGCACAGAATCAGCCGCCGCCACCTAACAGTCAAGCAACGGTAACATCTGAAGTCACTACTCCAGTTTCTACAGTTGCATTCAATATTCCATCTTTCTCCATGCCAGAAGGTTGGGGCCCGCCTTTCAGTTTTGGTACAGGTTTCCGCCATAATTTCTCTGGGGTTCAAACAGCTACAACTGAAGCACCTGCTGCACAAGGTTCAGCATTTATTCCACATTCAGGGGTAACTTTTTCCCAAATCACTATGGCACTTTCTCAACCCACTATGACAGTTCCGACCCCTATGGTTCACACTGTTCCTTATGATGGCAATGAGATTTATCATGATCAAGGTGATAGCACAAATCAGCGTAACCTTGTGGAAGATCTCCAAGAACAGTTCAACAAGATTCAATTGGAAGTCAAAGCTATTCGTGGCAAAGATTTGTTTGGAAAGAATGCCCAGGAACTATGTTTGGTTCCCAGTGTACAAATACCGGCTAAGTTCAAGGTCCCTGACTTTGAGAAGTACAAAGGTAGTTCTTGTCCACAAAGCCATCTTGTGATGTATGCCAGAAAGATGTCTACTTATGCAGATAATCATCAGTTACTTATCCATTACTTTCAAGACAGTTTGACTGGTGCCGCACTGAAGTGGTACACAGGCCTGGATAGCACTAATATTCGGACTTTCAATGACCTAGGCGAGGCCTTTGTCCGACAATACAAGTATAACTCGGATATGGCTCCAGACAGAGATCAGCTTCGATCCATGGCTCAGAAAGATCATGAAGCTTTCAAGGAGTATGCCCAACGATGGAGAGAAACTGCTGCTCAGATTAATCCACCGTTGAAAGAGAAAGAGATGACAAAGATCTTCTTGAATACTCTCAGTCCCTTTTATTATGAATGCATGATTGCTAGTGCTCCAAGTGATTTCACCGAAATGGTAAACATGGGGATGCGTCTAGAAGAAGGGGTCCGAACCGGACGTCTAACTAAAGAAGGTGGATCTTCAAGCGGAACCAAAAAGTTCGGAAGTGGTTTCCCAAAGAAGAAAGAACAAAGTGTTGACATGGTATCCCAAGGGAGGCCAAGAGGAAATGTCAGTCGTCAACAACAGGTTTCTGCTATTGCGCCAGTCGTTAATACAGCGCCAAATCCGGGATTTACCCCGCAGTTTCAACAACAACAGCCTCGACAACAGGCTCAACAACTTAACAACAATCAGAATCGTGTGCAAAGAGCTCCACAGTTTGATCCGATTCCAATGACCTATACAGAATTGTACCCTGCTTTGATTGAAAAAGGTCTCGTTCAAACTAGAGCACCACCACCAGTACCTGAAAAACTCCCATGGTGGTACAAAGCTGAGGTCTCATGCCCTTATCATCAAGGAGCGCCTGGCCATGATCTCGAGCATTGCATAGCTTTGAAATATGAAGTCCAGAGGTTGGTTAGATCTAATCTTCTCTCTTTCAGAAATTTGAATCCAAATGTGCAAGCAAGTCCGCTGCCCAATCATGGAGGGCATGTTGTAAACATGGTGTACGGATGTCCTGGCCAATACCGAGTCTATAATATCAACTTCTCAAGAGCAGATTTGGTACAAATGCACGCTACTCTTTGTCGGGGGCAGAATTTTCGCCAGCATCAATACGGTTCCTGTAGAATATGTTGTGTGGATCCTCACGGGTGTTCGATTGTGAGAAGAGATCTCCAAGTTTTGCTAGATAATGGTACTATTGAGATCTACAGAAATAGGGATGAAAATGAAGTTAACATGATAGGATGTTATCCGCATGAGCTTTTAGTCTCAGATATCAACTCGGAAATGCCTACAGTTAACGTCATCGTTCCTCATTTCAACATGCCTGAGCGCATAGAAGTTACTTATAACAAGCCAAGGGTTCTTATTGCTCCTTTGATCATTTGTCTACCTGGACCTGTTCCTTATGACTCTGACAAGGCAGTTCCATACAACTACAATGCAACAATGATAAAGGATGGACAAGAAGTTCCTTTACCAACTCTCTCATCTGTCGTAAACATCGCTGATGTGAGTCGAGTAACAAGAAGTGGACGTGTGTATACTCCACTACCTTCAAAGCAGCCTGTTACTCCTGCAACCAGGCAAAATCCTGTTAATACACCAGTGGGGAATCCTGTGGAAACTCCTGTCAGTAATACAAACACTGATATTGGTCAATCCAGTGGAACCAATGTCAATCCAGATCTTGATGAAATTTTGAAGCTTATCAAAAGAAGTGAATACAAGATTGTGGATCAGCTTATGCAGACTCCTTCAAAAATCTCAATACTTTCATTGCTGTTAAACTCAGAAGCCCACAGGGAAGCCCTGATGAGGGTCTTGGATCAGGCTTTTGTAGATCATGATGTGACTGTTGACCATTTTGATGGGGTAATAGCCAACATAACTGCTTGCAACAATTTAAGCTTCTGTGATGAAGAACTCCCCGAGGAGGGTAAAAATCACAATCTTGCTTTGCACATTTCTATGAACTGTCAATCAGACTCTTTGTCCAATGTGTTGGTAGACACCGGATCTTCCTTGAATGTGATGCCGAAGACGACTCTTGCGCGCTTGTCTTACCAAGGAATGCCTATGAAATTCAGTGGTATAGTAGTCAAAGCATTTGATGGATCGCGAAAATCTGTTATTGGCGAAGTCAACCTTCCCATGACAATTGGTCCACATACATTTCAAATCACTTTCCAGGTCATGGACATTCAAGCTGCTTATAGTTGTCTGTTAGGACGACCATGGATCCATGAAGCAGGGGCAGTAACTTCTACACTCCATCAAAAGTTAAAATTTGTAACAAATGGAAAATTGGTAACGATAAGTGGAGAACAAGCCTTGATGGTGAGCCATTTGTCCAATTTCTCTTTCATAAGTGCCGATAATGAGGAAGGAACTCAGTTCCAAGGTCTCTCTTTAGAAGACGAATCTTCCAAAAAGAAAGCATCGATCTCTTCTTACAAAGAGGCAGTAAAAGTAGTGAAAGATGGAACTACCACTGGCTGGGGGCAGGTTGTGATCCCTACTAAGAATGAAACCAGAGCAGGTCTCGGATGTTCACCAACATTCTCAAACTGCACCAAGAAGGATGAAACCCTTCGTCCGATCAAAGAAACATTCATTAGTGGAGGATTCCTTAACCCAATTCCTCAAGAGGTCAATGTCCTTATCGAAGAATGCATCGAAGAAGGTCTCTCCGATACTGAAGAAGAATGGAAATGTTATCTCAATGACTCGGGATACATATCTCAAGAAGAACCATATCCTCCTTCAGAGAAAACAAGTGCTAAAGAAATTCCGCCTATTCCTGCAGAGGTTTGGGACACCTTGGGACAACCAAGTGGAAAATTTGATTATATGGTGAAATATACTGCACCTGAAAGTTACAAGATTGCGATTGAGGATATCCAACCAACTGGATGGGGAGATTCCTTTGAATATAACAGTCAACCAGAAGAGGCTTATCAGCCCTGTCAATTTCCTCAGCAGCTTGAAATTACTGAAGGTTTCCGCTTCAACGCATCTACCAAAATTCACAATCCTGAAGATGGTTACTATCACATAAATGCCATTTTTGAAGATGAAGGGGAAGATGGCCCCGCAACTGACTCAGAAAGTGTCGCTGACAATGAGTCTCTTCATCCTGAAGACTGGGAAATACATCCTGAAAATTCTGAAGATTGTGACTCATCTTATGCTCTTCAAGAAGTAGAAGAAGACCGTTTCAACTCTACAAAGAACAAGGTTGACAAACCAGGGCCTTCAAATCATGCTCGACCAGCGGTCAATGTCATTACTGAAGATAATTCTGGGGAGAATTTTCCTGAATACATAATACACAGAGGAGTTCGTTGCTACTGGAAGGCTGTCAACGTTCCGAATGTTGTTCGCCGCTCAAAGTAATCACCTCGCTGTTATTTTGACCTCCTGCCTTGCCCAAAGCAGAGAGATGTTTTATAGGGCTTTGCTTTCAAATGTTCCGCCCAAATAACTTTGTGTATAGGGCTTTGTTTTAAAAGTTTCCCTCTTTGTCCTGCCCAAGACAAATGAGTTTGTGTTTAGGGCTTTGTTTCAAAAATGAATCATAAATAAAGTGTCATTTTGAATTCCCTACATTATATGTTTTATTTTTGCTTTTTTCTGGAAATGGTAATCCTAAAAAACCAAAATAAAAAAAACTTTTCAAAAAAAATCTGCATACACTCTTGCATTCATAAATTTTCTGAAATAAATATAAATCACATGTGCAGATTTACTATTGATAAACCCATTGAATGCAATAACCCTATGCCCTCTCCCAACTTTGAGTTTCCTGTGTTCGAAGCCGAAGAAGAGGAAGAAGAGGAGATCCCGGACGAGATCTCTCGATTACTTAAGCACGAGGAAAGAACCATTCTGCCTCACAAAGAGCCTTTAGAAAAGATCAACTTGGGTTCTGAAGAAGACAAAAAAGAAGTGACCATTGGATCGCTGCTTGATACTGATATCAAGAGTAAGTTGACAGACCTTCTCAAAGAATATGTTGACGTGTTTGCCTGGTCCTACCAAGACATGCCTGGGTTGGATACCAATATTGTTCAGCATTACTTGCCATTGAAGCCAGAATGTCCGCCAGTTAAGCAGAAATTGCGAAGGACTCACCCTGATATGGCTAACAAGATCAAAGTGGAGGTTCAAAAGCAACTCGACGCAGGTTTTCTAGTCACCTCTGAGTATCCTCAATGGTTGGCTAACATAGTGCCAGTTCCGAAGAAAGATGGCAAAGTCAGAATGTGTGTTGACTACCGTGACTTGAACAAGGCCAGTCCAAAAGATGACTTTCCATTACCTCATATCGACATGCTGGTTGATAACACCGCCAAGTTCAACGTCTTTTCCTTCATGGACGGGTTCTCCGGTTATAATCAGATCAAGATGGCTCCTGAAGACATGGAGAAGACATCTTTCATCACCCCATGGGGTACCTTTTGCTACAAAGTGATGCCGTTTGGACTAAAGAATGCAGGCGCAACTTACCAAAGGGCAATGACTACTCTCTTTCATGACATGATGCATAAAGAAATTGAAGTTTATGTGGACGACATGATAGCCAAGTCCAGCACAGAAGAAGAACATATTGAATACCTTTTGAAGTTGTTTCAACGACTAAGGAAATATCAGCTTCGCTTGAATCCTAACAAATGTACTTTTGGGGTTAGATCTGGAAAACTCTTGGGTTTCATTGTCAGCCAAAGAGGTATTGAAGTAGATCCCGACAAAGTCAGAGCTATTCAAGAGATGCCTGCACCAAAAACTGAAAAGCAAGTAAGAGGATTTCTCGGACGATTGAACTACATCTCCAGATTTATCTCTCAAATGACTGCTACTTGTGGGCCAATTTTCAAGCTTCTCCGCAAAGATCAAGGGGTTGTATGGACTGAAGATTGCCAGAAAGCGTTCGACAGTATCAAAGAGTACCTGTTAGAACCACCAATATTGATTCCTCCAGTTGAAGGAAGACCATTAATCATGTACCTTACTGTGTTAGAAGAATCCATGGGTTGTATGCTTGGACAGCAAGATGAAACCGGTAAGAAGGAGCATGCCATCTATTACTTGAGTAAGAAATTCACAGACTGTGAGTCTCGTTACTCCATGCTCGAAAAAACATGTTGTGCTTTGGCTTGGGCTTCAAAACGTCTCCGCCAATACATGATCAACAATACTACTTGGTTAATCTCCAAAATGGATCCGATCAAGTATGTCTTTGAAAAGCCTGCATTAACAGGAAGGATTGCCCGGTGGCAAATGCTGTTATCCGAATATGACATTGAATACCGTGCTCAAAAAGCGGTCAAAGGAAGCATTCTCGCCGATCACTTGGCGCATCAACCAATTAATGAATATCAATCTCTCAAGTTTGACTTTCCTGATGAAGATGTCTTGTACTTGAAAATGAAAGATTGTGACGAACCATTACCTGAAGAAGGTCCTGAGCCTGGATCAAGATGGGGCCTAATTTTTGATGGAGCAGTAAACGCTTTTGGCAATGGAATTGGGGCAATCATCATCACTCCCAAGGGTACTCATATCCCGTTCTCCGCCAGACTGCTATTTGATTGTACCAACAACATCGCAGAATACGAAGCTTGTATCATGGGTCTCGAAGAAGCCATTGACTTAAGGATCAAGATCCTAGACATATATGGAGATTCAGCCCTTGTGATCAACCAAATCAAAGACAAGTGGGAAACTTACCATCCTGGCTTGATTCCTTACAGAGATTATGCAAGGCGTCTATTGACTTTCTTCAACAAGGTTGAATTGCATCATATACCTCGAGATCAGAATCGAATGGCAGACGCCTTGGCTACTCTATCTTCCATGTTCAAAGTCAATCACTGGAATGATGTGCCTAAAGTCAGAATTACGCGCCTTGAAAGGTCTGCCTATGTGTTTGCAACTGAAGCAGTCATCGATGATAAACCGTGGTTCCACGACATCAAACGCTTCCTTCAAACTCAAGAGTACCCGCTTGGGGCATCGAACAAAGATAAGAAAACTCTAAGGAGGCTTTCTGGCAGTTTCTTCCTGAACGGAGATGTGCTATACAAAAGAAACTTCGACATGGTTTTGCTCAGATGTGTGGATAGACACGAAGCAGACATGTTAATGCATGAAGTGCATGAAGGGTCCTTTGGAACTCATTCAAACGGGCATGCAATGTCCAAAAAGATCTTAAGGGCAGGATACTATTGGTTGACAATGGAATCTGATTGTTGTAAACACGTGAAGAGATGTCACAAGTGCCAGATCTATGCAGATAAGATCCATGTGCCACCGACTCTACTCAACGTTCTCTCATCTCCATGGCCTTTTTCCATGTGGGGAATCGATATGATTGGAATGATCGAACCGAAAGCTTCAAACGGTCATCGTTTCATCTTAGTAGCAATTGATTACTTCACCAAATGGGTCGAAGCAGCATCTTACGCCAATGTTACAAGACAAGTGGTTGTGAGGTTTATCAAGAACAACATCATTTGCCGATATGGTGTTCCCAGCAAGATCATTACTGACAATGGTTCAAACTTGAACAACAAAATGATGAAAGAATTATGTGAGGAATTCAAGATTGAGCATCATAACTCTTCTCCTTACAGACCAAAAATGAATGGCGCCGTCGAAGCCGCCAACAAGAACATTAAGAAGATCGTCCAGAAAATGGTCGTCACTTACAAAGACTGGCATGAAATGCTGCCATTTGCTTTACATGGGTACCGAACTTCAGTGCGTACTTCAACAGGGGCAACTCCCTTTTCTCTAGTATACGGCATGGAAGCTGTGCTCCCCGTAGAAGTTGAAATCCCATCAATGAGAGTCCTCATGGAGACTAAGTTATCAGAGGCTGAATGGTGTCAAAACAGATACGATCAGTTGAACTTAATCGAAGAGAAACGTATGAATGCTCTATGCCATGGACAGTTATACCAAGCAAGGATGAAACAAGCCTTCAACAAAAAGGTTCGACCTCGTGAATTTCGAGAAGGCGACCTCGTGCTTAAAAAGATCTTGTCTTTTCAACCAGATTCTAGGGGCAAATGGTCTCCTAATTACGAAGGCCCGTATGTTGTCAAAAGAACATTTTCTGGCGGCGCCATGATTCTTACAACCATGGATGGTGATGAACTCCCACATCCTGTGAATGCTGATGCAGTCAAGAAATACTTTGTCTAAAAAATACAAAAGAACAGCTCGGTAAGTCGAAAACCCGCAAAGGGCGACTTAGGCAAAAATGAGCGTCTCGGTGGACTGAAAACCTGAAAGGGCGGTCCAGGCAAAAATTAGAGACAATAAACAGAAAAATTCATCCTGGTAGATTGAAAACCTGAAAGGGCAATCTAGGCAAAAATTAAGGATTAATGACAAAGTAACTGCATCAGTCTGTACTTCGTCACCTGAGGAGTCTTTCATCAAAGGATCTTCAATCAAATCATTGCCAATCTGAAGCAACAAGCACAGTTGGAACTCAAAGTTGTTGGGGGGAATAGTGGTTATTTCTTTCAATGTAGCCTTTTCCGCATAATTACCATTTCCAACTTTTGTAAATACTCCATGGAATCACGCCTTTAGCTGATTACCATCCTATTAAATAAATTTGAGCCTTGTGCCCATTTGTTTGCAATCTCTAATTTCTTTCAGCTTGCAAAATGACGCTTTAATTGTGTTATTCACTTTTGAAAAAAAAAAGAAAAAAGTTTTAAATGAATTTACTTCCCTTTTTCAAAATAAAAGCGAAATTTTCCTTTGAGTTGTGAGCAACGGAAGGAACATCAGCAGTCGTCTCCATAGGATGAACAAAAGGATTCTCCCAGAAAAATTGTTGAGACAACGGTATTCTGGTCCCAGAAAAGAATTCCTGAAGCAATTATCCCTCGAGGTAAAGAAGCTCTTCTATCCCCAGTGAAGAAGCTCTCCTATCCTCAGTGACGAAGATTTTCCATCTCCAGTGAAGAAGTTCTTCCATCTCAATAAGAAAAGATGCTTATCTTCCCCAGAGAAGTTTAAAGCACACAACATCATTCATCACCTGTGTTATCTACACCGTGTTGAAGAACATTTACCAAGTATCTGGTTGTGTTGCGACGTTGGTCCGTCTCCAGTATATACTTCATTATCTGTCAGTATTGTTAGCATGCATGCGACATTCATGACATTCATCATTCATACATATTTGCATCATTTATGCATTCTTGCATTTTTTAATGATTGCTTCGAAATCATTCATTCAGGATATATTTATCCTCAAAAAGAAAAAAGAAAGAAAAAAAGAAAAAAAGAAGAAAGAAAAAGAGGAAAAAGAAACAGTATGGGCGTGTCATCTCTCCAAGTAGGTTGTCACCCATAAGCCGAAATAAAATCTTCTTTCTCCAGTTCCCCACTGAGATCATTCCTCGTGGAAGAAGGTTGCTTTAGTTTTCTCCTCTCAAAACAGAGGAGAAAATCCCCAGTCGAGTTCATTCCTCATTGGGTACAAAGTCTTGTTTGACTGTTTCTTTCCAATTCATTCATGGTTAGAACTTTGTCTTTACCAAAAATTCAAATTCCGATTCTCCAAATAGAGTCAAGAAAAAATTGAACCATAAACAATCGCCTCGTCATCTGAGCAGTTTATGTTTCTTTCAAAAATTTCCTCTCAAGGAAATCAATCATGAAGATCATTTGACGATCAGGGCCTTATTACTGTTCACAAGGCTGAATAACCAGTAATTTCCCTAGCAAAGTCTCCAGAATCATTTTATCACTCAGCTGATAATTGATCATGTCTTCAGAACCACTATCACAAGGTTGGTAGTCGGTACCCTTTTGTTCTGGTTATATTATTAAACATGTCTATCCCAATGCTGATAGTCGATAATATTAACCGAATCTTTGAAACTCTTTTTACCTTGTCAAGTCTATCCCTGTGCTGATAGTCGGTAATACAGTTTCATACCTTTCACCTTCGCATTATTAACAAGTCTATCCCTGTGCAGATAGTCGGTAATGTCGATAGGTAAGCTTTTCTTACAAAGCTATCATTCCCCGGTGAAGCATACACTTGCTTTCCCGAAAAGAAAAAAAAACGGATTCTCTTCCTAAAACGGATTGAGACATCCTTCCCGATCTCTTTTCCCCAGTGGAGTCAGTTCTTGATATCCCCTCGGTAAAGACATCCTTGCATTATTTCGCAATTTTGGTATCTTAGGTCCAAAATTTGCGTCTTCTGATATTTAAGTCTCTTCCACCCTATCAAAACGAAGATTTTCAATCTTCATGTCTCAGGTTGAAGAAACTTAAATAGGGGCATCTGTCATACCCCAATTTTTGACCTAAGATACCACCTCATATCATTTGCATA